>NC_080021.1:115602515-115905546 GCF_030020395.1 Manis pentadactyla | reverse complement strand
TGCTTAACACTAACATTTACTAGGCACATATGCTATGTCAGGCTCTGTGTGAATCATGCCAAATGAATTATTTCACTTAAGCTTTATAGCCACTGTTATTTCTCCCTTGTACAGACAGAAACTGAGGCCCAGAGAAATTAAACCTCTCCCAAGTCACATAGTGATTAAGCAGTTGGGAAAGAATTCAAATCTGACAAGTGTGACAAAAAAGCCCATTCCATTAGCTACTCCATTTTACTAACATAATGAAAAATTCCTCAAATGCATAACTCTAAGGGATGAAAAGTATTCTATCATATGTATATGATTTATTTAAGCACTGTACCACTGTTGGACATCTAAGTAGATTACATTCCAAAACATTGTGGGAAGCACTATTGTTCAAAAACACTAAGCATATCTAAGATACTGGATCATTTAGAGTATTATTTAGAATAAATCCTCAGAAAAAGAATTAGTAGATTGGGGGTGTCATGTTACCTACATTGTTGAATCTGAGTTTAGATCAACCAACCATTCCAATTTACACTCCCGCCTGTAGTGTGGAGGAGAGCTGGTCATACTGGACCTTTCCCATTTCTGGTTATTGTGATCAATTGACTTCTTGTAGGTTTTTATTTGCATTTCCTTGATTACTAGTAAGGTTAGTTTTCTCAAGTGCTTAGGGGTCCTCTTTGGTTTCAAATGACTGCTAAAGCACAGCCGACTGTTGAGGTGACAGCATAGTGGGGTGAGGATGGGACTGACCGGGAGGAGCCCCTGGGCCACAAGCTCTGTGCAAAGGCCTAGAATAGGGTGACTGCCAGGGGCTGGGCTGGAGGAAAACCCTTCCCAACACACAGGCACAAGGCTGCTGTTCTGCATGAGCCTAGATGGCAGACAGAAAGTAAAAATTTATTCTATGATAAATAAGTAATAAAAATTATCACTTTTATTATTATTATTTTTGTAATTACTTCTTCACCTTAAACAGCGAAGGTAGCTCTTCAAATCCTGCCTCCGCCCCCAACAGCTCTACCCTGTTAAGCAGCCGCTTAAAGCAAATCTGAGTGATGGGCAGAGAAAGTAAAAACTATTTAAAATTGGTTTGAGATAAAGCATTTGCCACAGAGCAGCCTAAACTCTTCTGCATTTACTGCTCATACATGGCGCAAGTTGCCTTGACACTGGGCATGGAGGAAGGTAGATTTCTTGGTTGCTTTTGTTGTCATCAGTCATGTTTTGAACATTTAGCAGAGCGCCTCTTGGGTCAGGTTCTAGAAGGACAGGTCATTGTGGAAGCCACTGCCACTGGCCTCCTTGCACACGGCTGCCCACCCCCACCACCAAGGAGAGCAGCAAATGGCCCTCAGAGCTTTGGAAGCCACAGCCACAGCCCTTAGGGACTCCTCTGTGCTGCCCACCTGAGCCTGAGAAACTCTGCAGAAAACGAACCATTCGAAAGTCCTCAGCACTTATTGGCTATATGAGGTCTTAGACTCTATACAAAGTCCAAGGGCAAGACTTTAAAATTACAACTTAATAAGAAGCTGCAACTGTCACAGACAATTAAGAGAGAGTGAAGTAAATCATGAGGAAGTATGTGGTCCAAGCTCTGCATCAGAATCTGCTTTCTTGCCTCTGTTCTGCAGCTGAGGGTGGGTGGATCTTAACCTTTACAGTCCTAAACATGTGTTCCTGCGGTGCCCAATTTTATGGAAGAAACCACACTGTGCAGCTTTTGCTGACTCTCTCAATACGAATTCTGGTTTCTCAGTGAATGTGTGGTGTGCTTAAATGCCAAGAAGGGGCTCAAATCTGCAGGTGCTATTTGTCTATATATGTGCCACGAGCATAATCTGAAGACAAAAGAATGACATAAATAAGACAAGGATATAAACAGAGTGTAATTACCTACCAAGTAACATGGTGAGTTTTCTTTCCCACCCAAAAATGTTCCATTATCACCTTAACGTTGTTGAAACTGCCATATATAACTAAATAAAATGCTTAAGTATTCTGGATTCGATTTTTTTCTATTTTCACGATATACCAAAATCCCACTTTAAGGAAAACACAAGTCATTTGGAAATTTTAAATCATCTACTTAAAAAATAGTCCACACGCCATAGAAAACTATAATGCATTTCCTTTACAAGTATCTCTTCCGTACATAGTATGAGCCTGGCCCTGACGGGTACCAGTGGACCCCACATGATGACAGTTCTGGTAAATTTTTCCTTCAGACAAGTTATCAAGTGTGGATATTTACTGGCTTTGATATGTGACATCCATTATCAGCTAAAATGTATGCTAACTCATAGGGCTTCAAAGCCAAGAATATGTTTTCTAATACCTTTGGGGAAATACAATGAGATCAAATTTTTCTTTTTAAAAAATGAGACTAATAATTTACATTTTACAAAAGTTAATAAGGAGCCATTTTATAGAAACATGCTGAACACATTAAAACAGGGTGGGAAAAAGATAAGGAAAGCCAAGTGGAATGTGACAGCCCAAATAAATTGTGTTGACAAGTTCAGTGAGACAAGCAGGATCTTTACACAGAATGCCTGGGAGAACAGGACAGAGACGAGACAGAAGCCGTGCCGCAGACAGCTCCATGCCTCATCACCCAAAGGGGATGGTGCCTGCAAAACGGCCGATAGAAACTGTTTGGAAAAATATTTGAAATATGAACGTGTGAAAAACCAACACATCTAAAGGAGAGCAGGCAAACCTATTCACTGAATACGTAAAAGCCAAAGGTGAAGAAAATTAGGAGACACTTTGGTTAGTTCACAGGATTCCTTTTCAACCACAATAGAAAATACTGCTCTTCTTTTAACAAGCAAAAGCCTACTTAGAATGGCAATATTTGACATGACTTAACCACCGCTTCACACGCTCTGGGATTATCTCCCCAGTGGTCTCCAAAGTCCTTGGGAGCTGTGCAAACTGGTTAACTTCTGGCCACACTACAGCCTCATTATGTGCCTGATACCTGGTGGGCACAGGTAGGTGCCCTCCCTCCTTGATGATCAAAATCCTGAGCCTGGTTCCCTATGGGCAGCCCCCAAAATCTAGTCAGTTGAGCTTCCCTATGGAGGTCAGGGTGGAGGGTGGGAGGCCCCACTCCAGGGGTCCCAGGCCCAGTGATTTCTTCCAGTGGTGCTCAGCACCCACTGGTGCTGCCAATCACCTTCAACCATCCCCAGTGATGACTGAAGCACTTTGCTGCAGCCATTCCTTCAGAAGCCACTCCTCTTCCACATGGGCCAGTCTCACCCAGTTCAGCATAGTCTGAGCATAAAGGTGACACTGGCACATATCACTTAAAGAAACTCACGCTATGGAATTTGCTTTTAACACTCTATGGGCCTGGAACTCTGCAATTTTATTTTCCAGCATGACTTGGTATATTCAATTGACTACACTGTGGGAATAACCCTTGGACAATTGGTAACGAACATGCTAATTTTGGAAAGAGGAAATAGGAGGTCAAGAGAAGATTAAGACCAAGGTATGGAGGTTAGCATAAACTAAAGATTGGCCAGAAAAGACAAACTGCTCTGGAACGTAATGGATGAACATCACTAGACAGCAAGGTTCAACATAATGAGAATTGTGGGCTGCATCAGTGCAGCTGTCCCTCAAAAGTACACAAGTTCCTGATCCAACTGCTAATGGGCTGTTATGTCTGCTCTTCTCAATGTCATAATAAATGAGTAAAAATGATAAACAATACAGATTCAGTTGAAATACAGTACCAGGTAGACTATTTCAGGAGGTTACTTTTTCATATATGAAAATACACATACTTGATCATGGGCCTGGAAGAGGAAGCTTGGTAATTACTGGATGTATAAATGATGCTAAATTTAGACATATGAACAAGGCAGGGATAAGAAGACAGATTGAAGCACTCAGGGAACAATGTGCCCAGTGGGAACTAAGGATATTTGCTTGGGAAACCCTATGGCCTGAGTCCTGGGTTGTCCCCCACACGGGGGCTTTGGACACCATAGCTTGGGTCCTGGCTCTACAAATATTAGTTCAGTAGGAAAAGGTCACTGTGGAAGCCCTGCCGCTGCAGTGCTGACTTGCTCTGCCACAGGACCACCACACTTTAAATGCTGCAATGGCTCACCCCAGTCAGGATGGCCACCATCCAAAAGACAAAGAACAAGAAATGCTGGTGAGGATGTGGAGAAAGGGGAACCCTCCTACACTGCTGGTAGGAACGTAAACTAGTTCAACCATTGTGGAAAGCAGTATGGAGGTTCCTCAGAAAACTAAAAATAGAAATACATTTGACCCAGGAATTTCACTCCAAGGAATATTACCCAAAGAAAACAAGATCCCTGATTCAAAAAGACATATGCACCCCTATGCTTATCACAGCACTACTTAAAATAGCCAAGACATGGAAGCAACCTTAGTACCCATCAGTAGATGAATGGATAAAGAAGATGTGGTACATATACACAATGGAATATTATTCAGCCATAAGAAGAAAACAAATCTTACCATTTGCAACAACATGGATGGAGCTAGAGGGTATTATGCTCAGTGAAATAAGCCAGGCAGAAAAGACAAGTACCAAATGATTTTAGTCATTTGTGGAGTATAACAAAGCAAAACTGAAGGAACAAAACAGTACAGACTCACAGACTCCAAGAAGGGACTAAAGGAAAGGGGGTGGGAAGGGTGGGTGGGGAGTGAGGGAGAAGGGGATTAGGGGGCATTATGATTAGCACACATAATGTAGGGGAGGCACAGGGAAGGCAGTACAGCACAGAGAAGACAAGTAGCGACTCTACAGCACCTTACTACACTGACAGACAGTGACTGCAATGGGGTGGGCGGGACTTGATGACATGGGTGAATGTTGAAACCACAATGTTGCACATGTGAAACCTTCATAAGATTGTATATCAATGATACCTTAATTTTAAAAAAAAGAAATGCAAGGGAAAACCACATGTGTTCATACTCTGACATAGTACTTTGATTTCTAGGCACTTCGTTTTTGATAATAGCAATAAAGATGTATCCATGAAGATTAAAAAAAATGCAGTGACTCAAAATGGGCACAAATTGTTTTTCTGTGGTTGACAGCAGTTTTCTGAATCATTTTTGGAGTAAGACTTCAATAGGTCTTTGCCTGTGCAAGGTCTAGTACAGCCCTTCATGTGCGCAGCAGAAGGCAGAGACCGCCCAAGAGGCCCTGCCTCGGAGGTTGCTTACTTTTCACAAATTAGTAAATGTCCCGTGGTGATATGGAAGACTGGGCCACTGGTGAAGATTCTTGCTGTCTATCTTTTGCATGTACATAGCAAAATCAGGAGCTAGGAAAAGCACTCATGGAAGGGGATCCTTCCGAGGTGAAGCCTCCATGTGGCCACAGACAAACATGCACACAGAGAAGGAAGAGATGAGAGAAGCAGAAGGGAGCGAAGGGATAAAACTGAAGGAAGAATAGGGAAAGGGTTAGGTGGGAATTGGTGGTGGGCCACCCAGAGTGGGCCACCACTGTGTACCATTACCCTCAACAGAAAGAACTACAGCCTCTCACAGTGAGCCATCATCTCTGAACACCCTTCCTATATTACAACTGCACTTAGGAGAGAAGTAAGCCTGTTTCTCAGACTCCCATCTCTGACTCCCATTGTTTAATTATTTAAATTGGACCATCAGCCTGACTGACATGGCAAGGATATATTGTTGACTGAATTTAAAGGCAAAGCAGCCTCCTCAGAAGGACATGTGCCCACACTCCTACCCATGCAAGGCTCCTAAGGACAGATTATACACTCCCTCTCTATAAAATCACGTGTGCACCATCATGATCTAGGGGCATCGTGGAGCTGATGGAGCTGCCAGCCCTCAGAGGGGATTTTCTCAGCAGGGCAGGAAGCCCTGGAGACCACCTGGAGGTAAAAGCCAGGTAAAAGTCGGGGCAGATACCGTTCCCTCCGTCCAGATAAGGGACCTTCCCATCTGAGTGCTTGGTAGCTGACCTGCGTTACTACAGGTTACTTATCACCTCCTGACGAATTTCATGGCTTCAGGAAGAAAGCGCTGAGATGGAGAAGCTGGATTGGGAGGAGAGTCAGACCTAGGGGGGCACAGACCAGGAGCCCAGCGAAGGCTGCTCCCGGCCAAGAGAGCAGCACAGGCTTACAGCACCTGCACAAAGCTAGAGGGACCACTAAGGACTTCCGGCTTCTCTGCACCACAGGGAGCACTGTGGCCTCGATGTTGGAGACGGCGAGCAGCTGGGAACCGCCAGACAGTGTGGGTTCAGTCGCCAGCATCACGGCTTTCAGACTGCGAGCCTCCTGCAACACACTTGACCCCTCTTTGCCTGATGCTTCATGCCTATTGTGGGAATGGTAATAATTCCTTCCTTTTTAAGTTTGTTTGGAGGGATTTATGTGATAAAGATATTTAAAATGTTTAGCAGAGTGTCTAACACACCAAAAAACCCTTGTTTTTAAGCTACTATTACTATTATAAGCCCATTAAAATAAATTCTCAGTGGAGTGGATTATTTTGAAACTCTGTTCCTCCCACTATCTGAGGAAGGGGGTGAGGGGCACAAAGGAAAGAGAACTGAGTGTTTGTCTGATGTGATTATTTTAGATCTGTATTGTCTTTTTCTAACTTGTAATCAATAGACCTTCACAATAACAGGAAATAATGATATAGTTGACTGTCATAACAAGACTCTGCCCCTCTGGTGAGGGTTGGTCTCTAAGGAAGAAGCTACACCCATTTCCATAATGATGATGTAGAACAAACCAATATATAGTTTATTAAAACAAAGCAGGAAGAGGAAGCTCAGATCCATTTTCTCTTACACAAATCCAATAGGTGAGGCAGATTATTTCAGTATTTCCCTATTTTCTCTTTAATAAGGATATATTTCCACCCAGTTAAAACAGCTTCCCAAGCATAGTCCATACGCTGTCACTACTGACAATGAAAATAAAATCAACCATGGTTCCTCACTTCCCGTTCGTGATTCTGCCACCACCCCTCACTTTTATATGTTTGTTGAATATGTGCATTTACGGAGTGCTCTTGTGCCTATGACCCTCTGTTGTTTGGGAGGTAAGCTTAGAGCAGTGAAGGGCAGGGAGGCCGCCACCAGGGGCAGGCAAACCCCAGAGCCTGGAGGGGAAGCTGGCTCACGCTCTCCACAGACGGACAAGGACACTACACCCTGGGATGCATGTCAGTACATGGCTGCTCGTCCACCAGACTCCACTCTCGGCTCTTTGAACTTCATCAAGACCTCCGAGGTAGAGTCCTTTTTGGAACAAAGCACTTCCAGGCATTGCTGGAAGGCCACTTTGCTGATGAACCAGAACAATACCCACAGAAGAAAGGTTTACAGAAAGACAATGGTACAAATAGGAGGTGTGACCCTTCACATGTGTTCATGAGTGCACCAGCTCCAACAATTCACACTCTTCTATGTGAAGGGGTCAAAATAACAATGCCTAATACTTAGGATCTGATGCATAGAGCTAAAACACAAATAATGCTTCAGGAAGTGTAATTTTGTAAAGAGAAAGCAATACATAGAAACAGATGTTAAACTTGAAGCATTCTTTTTTTGGGAAACAGTTATAAGCAGGATATGATTTGAAAGAAACTTAAAAGGCCTCCAAAAATGAACTGCTTACCATATCCAGTAGCACTATCTAAAATGGATGTTTACCAATCAAACACCAGCCTCCCACGACGAGGGCCCCAGACCGCCACATCAGAGATTCTCCTAAATTGCTAAGTCTCTGCTTCGTTATGATTGCTACTGATGACTAGACATAATTACAAGTCATTCTCATGGTTAACTAGCAAAATGTTTTTCCAGAATTCCTGGGACTAAGCAGAGAACCTATTATGGTTCAACTTTCAGATTCAAACCTCTGCTATGTTAAGTTATTTTACAGCTTCCTCTGATTATAATATTTCAAAGGAAACAATTTAAGGAAACAGTGAATGCCTGATAACAGTCTTTTACTTATTGTCATGATTGCTAAGTATCATTCAGTTATGGTCACTTGCATTTTAAGCATGCAGTTTCCTCCATGTATAGATAACATCTAATTTTTCTTCTCTGCCCACTTCCTCTTTTTTCCCCTTAATTGTGGTGTGTGTGTGTGTGTTTTGGCAAGCAAGCCTTGGAACAAGACAGTATGTACATACTTGGTTAAACTTAATGCAAACTGAAGGACTAAAGGAATGCTTGCCATTATAATTTTTGAACATAAGCTTTCAGAAGCATCTTTTTTTCATCTTGTCAGAGGGAGGACAGAGATCACCATAGAAGATGCACTTAGTAAGTATCTTGTTGGTTGTATGACAAAAATTAGGACATAATAAAAACCTAGCACAAAATCATCTGACATAGAACGCTGTCTACAGTTGCACAGACATGCGTGGTTTTCCTGTTATGAACCTATTAATGCTGTGGTGACATTTGACATGGCCTGTGAGGTTTTTCTGTACCACCTGAGTGACTTTCATGCGAAGCCTGCAGGCGGCTTCATCATCACAATCTGTTAACTGCGCCCATTTAGAAGTGGTTTAGCATCTAGATGAGCTCTCTGTGGCGTAATGGGCTCAAGGGGGATGCGGAGTCTTTAGAGTTACTAAATGAATGGCCTGTGAAGAGGGAGTTGTTTTGAGGTGCAGGGCCGGCACCCACCTCCCGGCCTGGAAAGTACCCTCACCCATGGCAGGGAAGCTCAGACCTCCATGACTGGCCCTTGCCTCCTCCTCTGTCCTCCCTCCCCTCCCCTTTCCAGCCCCTGCTCCTGGCCCTGCTGCCTATAACAGGGCTGACACATTTTTGAAAGAAAGAAGTGTAAAGGAAGATATACAGGTGGCAGGCATCAGGGGCTCTGGAGCTAAACCACCAAGCAGAGGCAAGAGAAGAACAAGAGGCCAGGAGCCACACTTGGTGCAAAGACCTGATGTCAGTGAGAGGAAGAGGCCGGGTCATCGGAGGAGGGAGCAGAGTGCAGGGAGACACCGAGACAGGCAACAATGTGGGGCAAAGATGGAAAGAGTCCCCAGAGGGAACACCCACAGCTCAGAGAGATGCCACTGACAGCCTGTCTAGGTTCCCAGCTTCCTCATTCCCGCGTCAGTGAGGCCGGCTTGTCCTCGTTTCCTACCCATGGATGCTCCTTGTGGTTCCTCCTTATGGCCTTACTACGGCCCCTCTTCATTCAGGCAGCCTCCAGGGGCTTAAACCCACGGAACCCCACCAGGGACAATGCAGCCCACTGGGAGTTCTGCTGAGTCCGTGACTTATTTCCTCCTCCCTGCCTCCACACTTGCCCAAGAGCTGGTGTGCACAAAGCCATCAAAATGCTCCCTTGACTGCCCAGCAGGGAAAGCCAACACCCGTCCTTTTCACCACAGACCCTTCACATACTGGCCTCACAGTGGAAAGGCCCCATTCCCCACATTCTATTCCGTTGTAGCCAGATGCTCTGAAGTACCCAGCACCAATACAATTGCCTTGGCATATAGTGACGAGGTTCAATCCAATTTATTTTCAAAAAAATTCTAAGTGTTTAATAAATGCAAAATTCTTCAATAGGAATTAGCAAAACCAGAGATAAGTTAAAAATGTTGTCAGCCTTTAGGAAGCGTCAGTTCTGGGCACCAGGAGAAAGTGCTGGAAGAACACTTGGGAGGCAATAATTTCAACCAGAGGAAGTTGAAGTCAAACTGATAATGCAGGGTTTCTTGAGGGAGACGGAAAGCAGCAGGTTCTGGGTGCCTCCAGGCAGGGCTTAGGGAATGGGGAGCACATGGTGTCCCTGGGTGGTTGGCACCCTGGGAATGGGCAGGGTCACAGGAAGGCAGGCCAGACTCACAGGGGCTGGAGGAGGAGGCCTGCGGGGCCACTAGGGAGCTGGGGGCTGGCAACGGGACCAAGGAAGGCCCCTGAGCAGGGAGCCACATGGTCAGGGTGCAGAGCCCAACTTCTGTGCTTGAGATGCTTGTAAAGGTACCAGCCCTGAGATCAATACAACGCAGGGGCTGTGGCTTTGGAAAACTGCTCTCTAATCATTAATTTGGATAATCTGCATACAAATGAGAACCACCTCCTGGTCCTGTCTCGGCATGTGAGAATAAGAGCTTTACGGCAGCTCCCACCTCTCCTAACAGACCCATCACTCTTCCGCCATCTGCGGTGGTGCAGGACCCCTTGGCCCAATAATAGTGAGGCTGAAAGCACTGCCTCCTCAGCAAGTTAGGAAACATAGATCCTGCCAGATTGGAAATCTAGTGAAAGCTCCCTATTTGTGGCCTTCTTATCTTTGTTTCTTAAGTTTTATTGGATGTAACCGCCCTTATGTAGGAAGCTCTGCTGAGCTGGTGTTCATCATCACAGGGAAAGAAGTAGGTCTGATCATTCTCACTAGAGCGTCTTGGTGTCCTAGCCCTGCCCTGGTCAGCTACAATGTTGGCTCTCGTTTGCAAAGCCCTTCTAAGGACCACGGAGAAGTGGCACTATGTATGCCTACTACCTGCCGCACAGCAGGATGCATTCTGTATGCAGCTACCCAGACAGGAAAGAGACAAGGCTGGGCTCTCACAGCAGTTACACAATCCTGCGTGTCACAGGGAGGGTGGAGGACCCTGAGGCGGGAGAGGATGGCCCACTGCAGCCAGCCAGGAGAGGAGCTCAGAGAACAGAGTGCCCCTCTCAATCTGGGATAGGCCTCACACAGGGACAGGCCTCTAGCCCGTCTCGCAGCCCAGGGCCTGTGGCCCAAGCCAGCTTCCCTCAGCCCTGAGTGGCCCTTACAGGGTCCCCAGCATTCTCTGGCTGTCAGTATTCTCAGGCTGTCAGAAAACGACATTGCTAACATGCCTAAATCCTGCCAACCCACAATAAAATAACTCAAATCTCCTTTGAGTCCCATGGTCTTTGCAACTACTTGGACCACCATCTTCCCCAGGAATTCTTGGGACACTGAGGATGGGCCCATGGTGTGGGGTCGCACTCAAGGACAGGCCTCAACCCACCCGGGAAACTGCAGGAAGGGAATGCCCTCATGATGCTTCCCAGTCACCCTGATGGCTTGGAGCTGCACAGGGCCATCCCCTGGGAGACCAGCCGGTGGGGTCACTAGCAGGACAGGACAGGCAGTGGGGCCACAGCTGCACTGTGCGAGTGACTGAAGGCTGGGACCTGGCAGAGAACATTTATTCATCCAGACTCAGACTCCCATAAGTACTATTGGGTTTTCTTTTTCCTTTTTTAATTTTTAAGCTTTAACTGTTAGTACCTATTTATTTCCTGCCAAAGTACTTTTTTTTCTGATAGGGAAAATAATTCTGCCTACTTTTCTGTTTGCCTCCTGTTTTCAGCTTTCTGTTGGCTACTCACGTTCTTTTCATTTCAACGCCGGCAGCCCTGCAGGCTGGTTTCTGAGGCTTTGGGCCCCGGCATGGATTTTTGCAAACATGTATGCATTTTCTTTCTACTCTACAAAGCAATCTTCAATCTAAAAGCTACTAAACTCTTCCCCAGTTAGTCAACCAACCTCAGAAATGGGGGGAAATGGCCAGATCCATTGAGAACTCTGCTATCTGTACGAAAACATCCCAGTGCTTCACAAAGCCCCTTATCTGCACACTTCACCCATGACAGAAAGAAAGACGGCTTGCAGATTTGCTGATGCCCATCCACCTAGCGGCCGGGCTGGGGGGGCCCCTGGGGTCCTCAGGATCTCATTAGCACACCGGGGCTAGAAGCCCTGAGCAAGTAGTGGAGCAGACTGGGGGCCACACCGTCCCAACAGAGGGGGGATTCCACTGACTCCCACCCTGGGACCCAACTCTGAGCTCTGATCCAGCCCTTCCAGATTGAGGGAGACCCTGCAGAGCCTCCTCAGCACATCTGTAGGGATTCCACCGTCACTGTCTTTACCTCGTTAGAAATCGAGCCTTCTGCTTCCCAACAGTTGTTGCAATGGTGGGAGAATGAAGGGCACCCATGAGCATACAGTAAACACACTGTGTGCCCAGTCCTGTAATGAGCTCTGAGGGAAATACAAGAACAGGGGCAGACCACGTATAGTCTCCGTATCCTGAGGGGTGGAAGGTACAATATACTCAAGACAAAACTAGAAGCAACAGGAGATAAAATCAAGCACCAGTGTGTGTAGTAGCTTAAGGCTGTCCTAACTCTCAGCCAACTCATCCATAAGCACCCTCTCCCCAAATCCAGAGTGGGCATGTGTTCCAGGGACTAGGGCTGAACAAAGACTTATGCCCAAGACAGTAGTATACACAGAATGAGTTTTGAGGGGCAAGGACAAAAAAGGCAGCTTCAGGACCTTCTCCAGCTGGCCTGCTCCTGAGCCTTGCTCCATCCGTGGGAACTCTCACCCCTAGCCAGAGAAGTGGTTCTAACTTTGCAAAGCAAACATGCTTTTACTGGCTTGTGCATGAACAGGGGTTACCACCTATGCTTTTACTCAGTAACCAAGGTGCTGAATGCTCTGAATTATAACAACAAAATCCCTCCCATATTTGTCAACCAGCAAGGAAGATCCTTTCAGTGTAAACAGGACTTCTAGCCACAAAAGGCCAGTGCATTCCTTTTACACTTAATTCACTTCCCTTTTTGTTGGCTTGTTTTTGTGTGTGATTTTTGTTTGTTTCCCTTAAAAGTAGGCCTCTGCTTCCATTTATTTCCTTGGTCCATTTCTTGCCAGTTACAATGGTTATGTACCCTGCCCCACACAGGCAGAGCCTTCCTTCCCTGAGCCTGCTCCTAATGCAGCACTGAAGACAAACACAGTTTATGAAGTGATGACAAAGGTTTCCTCTGGGCTGAAACTGCTTGTATTAAGAGTTGCAGAGCCCCTTTTCCATGCTGGCTCTGTGGCAAGCTGCTGAAATTCCCTCTTCTTTAACCTCCCCACCATGCGTTCCCCAACCAATCCACCCTCCATTTGTTGTTTGCAGGAAAACACCCCCAGATGCAGCTGTACTCAGATGGAATACCCATGTTAGGGCCAGGGTGTGTGTTAGGGCCAAGATGGGTTGGAAGTCAGTGGAATTACACGAATACACAAGAAGAAAGGTTTTCTTCTTTCAATTTTGTAATGTACAAAAATATTGAAACACATTAGTAAGAAAGCTCCATGTACTAGGAATGTGTGCCTGACATAAACTAGCTCTTACAGGGTTCTTAAATGACTCCTTGCTGAGGCAATATGAAGAGATCAGAAGGGAGCAAAGAAACTAACTATTAAAATGCAGTGTTTAACACGACAGACTCACTTTCCCATTACTAGGTGTTGAAGGCCTAATATGGCCAGGACCTGAGCTACGGTCCCCTTGGAACATCCCAAATACCTCCAGGGAAGAAGCATTCCTATCTCCAACCCTCTCCCTCCTGGGCCCCAGTCCAATATAATGCTTTGAAGGCTTTTATGCTTACGGACTCTCAGTCAAACACCCAGTCAAAAGACAATGTGGGCCACATTGAAGCTTACCCTGCCTGGGAAGTCCTGCAAGCTGGAGCGCCCTGAGGCTCCCCGGGGACTCTGGGTGCACGGCGGCTGTGTGCTGGGTCGCTCACATGTCCTTCACCTCCACACGTCTTGCTGGGGGCCAAGGCTGCAGGGCCCTCCTCACACCCGTTCAGCAGGCCATGGCTGACCCTTGCTCCTGTCCTCACTTGCTGGCGCCCCTCATCATTACCTTCGCGTCGTACTGGGGTATTTCTTGACAGTTTGTATCCATGAGAGATCAGGAGGTCTTCTACACTGTACATAGTGCACTGGCCTCATCAAAGCCTTGGCGCTGGGACCGTTGTGATGGCAGAATGTACCCTGAGGGGACAAGAGAGAGCATTTGTGAGGAGCCACTGATTGTCCCTGGGCCTGTGTCTGACACCCCCTCCTCCCTTTACCCCTGTGGTGAACACAGCATGGTGCTGGCATTGAAAGTGAAGAAATGTGGGCTGCTCTGCCTGGAACTATTCTCCATCTTAGCCACATGGAGAGGGAGGATGCGGCATGGGCCCTGCAAGATGTGGCAGTAATTCTGGGGTCCTCACCCCTTGCTTCCCTCAGGGTTGTCTGGAAGAGTGTTTAGGCAATGGGATGATTAACAGTGTCCATGCCCTGGCCCCAGCCATCCGAAAACATCAGACTTGAGTGAGGACAAAATAAATACAGACTCAGAAGCTACACTATTGCAAGTTTCTAAAAAGAGAAACTAATGGAGTCCAGCTTAATTCTTATTACTTGTTCCTGCTTTCATTTCATAGGCATGCATACCTTTTGCTCTAAAAGGGCAGAGTGGGATCTTCGATCATCACATACCATGACAGACTTCAGTGAGAGCAATCTAGATGGTTACCATAAGGACGCCACCGCCAGGGTGGTTAACTAGCCACTGAAATCATCTTTGATCACACCCCCATCACAGGACACAATCCCAAACCTCTCCTTTCCACGTGAAACTCTTAAGAATCACATTCCTCCCAATAAACCTTGGGGCGATGGCTTGCATTTTGTAGCCAAGGGTGCCCACATCCAAACCCTGCCCAGTGCATGGAGTCAATAGCAGCAGCTGCCGCAGGGAGGGACCTAAAGCAACAGCCTCAAAGAGCGGTGGGCGGGGCCCAGCAGAGCACATGTGAGGAAACAGGTGGGGCTGAGTGGTTATTTCTACATAAGAGAATCTTCTCTCCTACGCTTCCCATTGTTAATAGGGTGGAAGAGAGTTTGGTCACACGCATCTGTCACTGCCTCCCTAAGGCTGTGGAGCTGGTTTGGGGGAGGAGCCCACAAAGGCTGGGCTGGTAAGAGCTCGGCCAGCTCCCACCCTTCTTTGCTTGCACTGGACAGAAACAGGGCTGCAAACAATGGCCAGGAAATGCCTGCTGGCCCGTGTGCAGGTGAAAGGGAGACTGTGCTTCCCGTCAGTGGAAATTCTTACTGGGACTTCTCACAGTTCTGCTGACTATGCACGTCCTGCTCTTGCTCACATGCTCCATGATGGCAGCAGAGAAGTCTCAGTATCAGCGTAGAGAGTACCAAACTTCTGAAATACCTCTAACTTTCCAGTAGGCACCTACATTTCATGGAAGGTTGACAAGCTCAGCAGTTAATGTGCGAGAAGAACTCTCTCCATAGCAACCCTGACACTGCTGATACCCCTGCTGCTTGTCTTGCGGGCAGTTGTACAACCTGGGTCATTCACTTAGACAGAAATGGAAGGCTCAGAGAGGCAAGGATTTGCTCTTTGACTGACTGAGCAACTCACTGGGTTAAAGACCAGAGGAAGGGAATTCCACAAACATAGGTCTGGGGGAACATAGGGGCAAGGCTGTGAAGGATCTCTGTTTTGGTCAATGCTCACACCTAGCACATAGTGTGCTCTCAGTAAATGACCGTTGAATGAATGTACAAATGAAAGGGACTTCTGTGCTAAGTTTTGAAGCATGATTAGGAGTTCACTAGATAAACTGGACTTGCATGTGTATGAGAGAGGTAAATGGTATTTTAAATAGATTTGGGGTACAACTATCCCAGGACTTAAGACATGACATAGCATCAGATCCTAGTGGCCCAGACCAGAGTCCCCAGACTTCCTGGCTCGGTGTCACATATCCAGTCAGCACCAGTTAGAATTTATGTTTTAGGACACTCAGTCTCTCTCTCTTTCTTTAAAAGCAAAGCAAAGTGCATGGAGCTCCAACTGGGCCACCCGACACACTGAGGAGAAGGCTAGTGTCCACCACGGAGCTGGCTGTGCTGCAGCCCACTGTCACAGTGAGTAGAGGAAATGGCCCTCACAGAACTGTGGGGAGTTTGTCCGTACAGTCACGTCTGCATGGTGATGACAGTTAGCAAGGCCTTTAGCAGCAGGGCAACCCAGGCTAAGCTATAGCCACCTTCAAAAAAAGATTCAAACTTGTAAGGGCCATTCTTTGACCTTACAGGTCTGAGGTCAAAGTGTAATGATTACCAGAAACTCCAAGCTTGTCTCATTTCACTGAGGCCAGCAGCATATGGGGAGCAGGCCTAGGAAGAACACCAGCTTCTGCCATGCAGGAGAGGTGAAGGGAGGGAGGGAAGATGACCCACAGGTCTCATAACGCAAATGAGTGTTCCCAGGTGCCCTCCCACCCACTAGGCTTCTCCCCTTAGGCTGACACTCTACATTTCCCCCATCCCAGCTCAGAGCCTGGCTTCTACCTTAATTCCACACCGACACTAAACATCACCTACCTCCTTGTACAGACTTCTGAACACCCACATGTCTTTTTTAAATCCCTATGGTGTTCAACTTTCTTTCTTTAGCATCCTTATCTACTGAAGGCAGAATGGGCTGCCTCAAGAGGTAGCAAGACTAACACATCAAGTACAGCAGCCACCAGGAGGGGACACTGAGGTGCTGCTGAGGCAGAGACAGCCATCCCATAAGTGGCTGGGTGAAAAGAGGGCCCTTTTAAAGTTCTTTCCAATCCAGAGATACCAGCATTCTAAAAAAGCCATATTTATTTCCATCACCCACTCACCAATTCAAAGCGCTGCTATAAAGGCAAATGCACACTGAAGTTTGGCATGAATGTTAAGTTACTGTAACATTAGGTTTCACAACTTGGAAAGGCATGTGTCTGGGTAACACAGCACAGCATCAGGTGGGATCCTTTTCATCCCAGCGCTTTGCTGACACCCAGTTCCCAGCTTTGATCCCTGCAGCAAGTCACTCCCTGCAGCAAACCTCAGTTTTCTGATCTGCACACTGGCAATGCCAGTATTCCTTTCTCACAAGATTGTTTTGAGGGCCACATAAGAATAGGTAAAAGGGTAAATCCCACACGAACAGAAGATTGTGGATTTATTATGTTACAATGGCTCCAGTTTGTCTCTGAAGGATTATTTGCCACATGGAACGATTTTCACATTAGCTATTCATTTTCACCATGTAGTTTAGATCATTTCCTAACTCCTTTGGTATCATTTGGGATGTAACTCTTGATTCCTAAAGTGACACCTGTCATATCACCCAATCACCTTGTCTTTTTTGAATGGATACTTTAGTCTCCATACAAGTTGCTTAGAACAGTAAATGTTATTTTACACAGTCCCTAATATTAAAACACAATTCCTAAGTGCCTATAATGCACGAGGTACTGAAACTGTAAGACATGTGCTTTGCCCTTACTGAAGATTACTGTCTTGCTGTAGAGATGCCAGACATACAGGCAATTAACACATTGCATCTGCAGGTATCAAGTGAGGGGAGCTCACCACCGCTCCACAGTGTCAAAGCACTGTGACAGGGACAAGGACAAGATGATATGGAAGGGATCCTCACCCAGTCTCAAGGTATCCAAAGGGCTTCTGGAAGATTGCTTCTAAGCCAAACAAAACCTGTACCTCAGGTAGACCAGCACTATAAGGTCACCCTACAAATATGATTATCCAGACAGTTCATTTGAGAAATTTTTTCCTTCACTAGCTTATTTCTTTCTTGTTATATCAAATACTCATAGGGGACATCTAGGAAGAGTGGTTAAGGTGATACAGGTTGGCTTGATGCGATCTCAGCTGAGGAGGGGACTTCTAGCATTGGTTGGGCCAGGGCACAAGGACAAGAGACAAATGAGCACTTCACAAGCCCTTATCACTCTATGAATATCTGAATACCATTCATGCAGAGGAAATGCTCAACATAAGAACACACACTTCCCGGAAAAGTCCATCAGAGCACACTACCTCTGTAAGTGGCAGGTTCCTGGCTGACAGGTTCTTAAGCAGAACTGGAATAACTGATTTGTAAACCCTTTTTGTTTTACAGCAATCCACTGAAGGTGTGTGCACATACATCAATCAAAACTTTAAAGGCAAAATATTTACCCCCACATCCTGACATGTACTGTAATGTTTTCTATTCTATCTCACTTTTAAAAAATGCTGGCCACTACTCACTAAATTTCATGTAGCACCAAACAGCCACATCCTACAGTTTGGAAAGCACTCAGGTAAAAGCCATGCCTGGGCTGGTCAGGATGCTGGACGAGCTGACCATTAGAATTTTTTCAAGTTCAAAGATCCTATCAATCTATGAGAAATTCCTGTTCTCAACAGCAAACAAAGCTGTTCTAGCCTGTCAAAGATTTTATTTCCAAAAAAACTCATGGCCACTAAGTGAATCTATTCTTAAAAGCAAAAGATGAAAAGAAATAAATCTCCATGGGTTAATAAGAGCTGTCTTCTGCTACCGTCCCCACTCTACTTATGACCTCCTGGGGCCAGATAGCTGCAGCCTCAGAACAGAGTCACTGGCTGACAGATAAACCCAGGGTTGCAGAAACAGGAGGAAGCTGTCGGCCCCTCCAGAAAGTAGTGAGCTCACAGGCTGCCACTTCCACTCACTCTTTGGTTTGAGAAAGTCAAGAGGCAACTCCTTGCTTTTTTTGATTTCACTACTGTTCTTTTTGTATTTTCCTACTATTCTCTGACCAATATACTCCTAAAGTAAGTCCATTATTTCAAAGACAAAATTTATAAAAGCATTTTAAAAACGACACCACCATAAACGTGGACAACCTAGTAAATGCTAGAACACAGATGCGAATGATCTGTTTCCCCAGGTAATACATGTTTAGCTGATGCTTCTCACCCCAGGTGGAAGGTACATGCAATCTTTCTCCTGTACAAGCATAGACAGAACAGAGAGCACAGGACCAAGAACATGGGCTTTGATGTCAGAAAGACCTGGTAGATGACCTTTATAAAGCAACTTAACTTACAAGCCTCAGTTATCTCATATGTAAAGTAGGATGAATCTACCATTTACGCCAAAGAAAAGTATGTGGTTCCTAGGAATTTATAGGATGGTAGGATAGTAATTTCTGTTGGCTTCACTGGAGACAAATCAGGACTTAGACCCAGTCACTGGACTCAGAAACTTCTCACCCAGGTGTACAACTTTGTAGAAAGAAGGAAAACTGGATTTATAACAATTCTCTTTTTATAGATGAGAGATTTTGTGCTAAGTGAGCAACACAGAAAAAAATTAAGATCAATGCAAACTTTTGTTTTCCTATTTTCTATTATTCAAATGCATACTTACAAGCTTCAAAACTTATAACTAGAGAAACAAATAACAGGTAACCCTGAGCCAGGTGAGAAGCCAGGGTTCAATCCACTGTTCTCTTGTTCTCCACTATAGGACAGGTCTAAATTAAATTCATGAGTTGAGATAAAAAAATAAGTGCATACTGCATGTAGTCTCTAATTTAGGTGGTTTAAATGAGGAGGGAGTGAAAGACTAACAATGCTTAACAGCCATGTTTTCCTGGGCTAGGTTATTTTCCTTGATTCATGACACCACTGGGTTTATATTCTATTACTTTTCCCCCACAGGATGCTTGTGATAAGTGGCAAAATGCACAAAAGACTCTCCAATAGATGCATTTACTAAGAATATCTTCCACTGCGTGGCTAATTTATTCTCCCTGTGGCCCAATAAACTCTACAAGCAGAAGGTAGAGCATTCTAGGCTCTAGGAGCTCAGAATAGCAGCACACATGAAGAGTAACACCTACCATCCACTGAGCACCTGCAATGTACCGGATACTCTTTTAATTGCTTGGCACACTTTGTCTCATTTTAAAATCCCAGCAAACTTCCTAATGTAGATATGAATGTCTCCTTTTACAGACAAGAAAATGGAGGCTAAGAGTCAAGGTTACACAGCTTGTAAGTGCAGATTTGAGGTTCAGACCAAGATGTGCCTACCTTCAGAGCCCATGCTCCCATTCTACTGTCTACATTTCCTTCCTTAATAACAACAAGAGTTTCTGAATTTACCAAATAATGCATAAATATAAATAAGAAAAGACAGAAGGCACGGTGGCATTAAAATGACAAAGTGTATATTTAAAAGGAAAAAAGATCTCCTTTATTCTGTGGGATTAGAATAACTGTTCTAGACCATTCTTTCCTTATACACACCGAGCACATACACACAAGCACACACGCACAAGGGCTGATTCTTCACTTGACTGTAGTGACTTGGTGGTAATGCTAGCATTAATTTTTAAATACCCAGGAACATGATTCATTCACAAATATACCACACAATTGCTCATGACCTTCAGCAGACCTCTTCTATCATTTTGGGTTTCATGGTCTTCATCAATAACAGAGAGCTACCATAAAGCCTGTGTGTCAAACTGAGAAGCAGACAAACTACATCTAAGATAAATGGGAGAGGAGTCAGTAACTTTCAGAAAAATACTTAATTCTAAAAAGAAAAAAAAATCTGCATAGAAATAGCAACTCTTATCTGCACCATTGATTGAATTTGGACTTTATTTGAGCAGACCAAGGGAACCCACAAAAGGGTTTGGGAAAGGCTGCTTTGCAACTAATCTGGCAGAAAGGGGAGGACCCAGGAGATGACAGCAAGGACAGATGTGGGGACAAGGAGGCATGGGTCTCTTCTACTGGAATGTGCAGGGGTGGCAGAGGAGGGGAAAGGAAGAGAGAGAGAATAATTTTCAAGGGAAGAAGTACAATGGATTTTGTCTTGGTGACTGAGATAATGGTCATTTCATTAAAAGAAATGCAGACACCAAAAATAACTATTGGTTGGAGAAGATGAGCAATAATTTGATTTTAATTTATCCAACTTATACCCACAAAATTTTCTCTTCTCAAAATCATTTTCAAATGGATTTTTATTTGTGGCTTCCAAAGAACCTGAATGAGACCACTTAGGGTAATCTTATTGTACAGTTTATTAAATACTGTTCTTTAAATACTGGCCACATCATTTATATTCAGACTGAAGGGATCCTAAGGTTAGGCAAGTGTTGCTAGCAATTCATTAGCATTTAAGAGTTGTCTGGGGAAGAGTTGTCTACCCTCACTGCATCCTCTCGCGCCTCAGTCTTCTCTCGGAAAAGTAAGTAAGAAGGTTGAACTGCAGGTTCTTCAACATCCTTCTAGCTCTAGAATCTGCCCCTCTCTAGCCTCTTCCCCCTTGTGATGAACAGCATGCATTTCTAAGCTGGTCACAGTAAAAAGAATACAGTTTGTGGTCATGACACAGAACAAAGTTAAGTAGGTCATATGAAGAGAGCACCTCTGACCTTGGCCCCATTAGTTCCCGATGGAGGCCACCAAGACAGCAGAGCTGAATGGTCACACACTGAGAAGAGGAGGGAGCTGGGGCAAGGTAAGGGGGTACACCACCTAGCAATCCTCCATCCAGAAGTCTCAGAGAACAGGCATTGCACACTGTTCCAACTTAAATAGGTCAAGACACTTGTTCTGCACTGGATATGCCAGGCACTGGGCCCTGTGCTGCAGGACGTACAGACACATTAAGACCCAACAGTATCCCTTGTGGATGTGAGTCTAGGTGGTGGTATTTCAATGACGGGCATGCTCATCACTAGAGTTTGAGACTCCCAAATGATTGCTATTTAACAGATACCATTTCTTCCTCCCTTTCCAGTTATATGAATAAAAAAATTTTTATTCTCATATTTACAGTTATAAGACTCCCCAAGACAGCAAAATGAAATAAAATATTAATAAGCTCATTAAATCAACCAGAACTGTTCTTTTTAAAATTTTCCTAGAACATGAACTGAAAAATGAATAAAGGAAGGGACAAATATTCAATTAAAAATATGAAGCAAATGTTCATCCCAACCTGTAATCAAAGATATATAAATTAAACCAAAATGCCATTATTCACTTATTAAACTTTTAGAAAGCAGTACTTGTTGTTGGTGAGGGCGTGGTGAGCTATAAGGGTTCCATTTGTGGGTGTATAGAATGTATGCAGGGGCCTGTGTGTAAATTGATATTTCCTTTCTTAAAAGTGATTAATATGTTATAAAATCTTTAAAAATCTGAAACCCTATGGACTAATAAGTTCACTGCTTAGGATCCATCCTAATGAAATAACTAGATACACACTAAGTTTTATATAAGGATACTTATCCAGGTGTTAATGATGATAATAAAAAGATTAGACTAATTGTCCATTTAAGGGCTGGTTAAGGTGCATCTACATGGTAGACTGTAATATGTATACACATGCACAAATTTATGTTTTGAGGTGTATAACAGCATAAGGAAATGCTCATGGTACCATGTTAAGTAATAAACAGGATAGAAAACTCTAGATTCAGTGTAACACCATTTTCATTTATATACAGATGCACACAGCAGGGGGGGACACCAAAAGGAAACATACCAAAGTAACAACAGTGGTATTAGATTCTGGGATTTTTTTTTAGTGCCCTTATTTATACCTCACTGTATTTTATGATGTGTCTTGTATATTAGGTGGAACTATACTAAATTGTCATTTTTCAGGTAAAAAATGGTCAAATATTGGCACTTTCATATGGTTTACCTTCAGATTATTTCATCATCAGAAAAAAACTTTCAAAAACAAAGAGTTGCTTAAGTAGGATTAGGAAAATATATCTTTAAAAATATATTGCACATTTGGAAGGCTCAATGAGAATAAAAGAAAGACCAAAGAGAAGAATAAGTGAATAGTACATTATATAAAGTTTTAAAGGTCTGTCTAGTACATGGGTCATGTGTCTTATCTACTACAGAGATTCTTAACCTGTTTCTTATAAGCCTAAAATTACATGTTCTGTTGATAAAATCTAACCCAAGATTACAAACAGCATTCTAAAGGTCTTGATTGTTACTCCTCTAGAAAACCTCAAACTTCTGTTGTATTCACTGACATTCCATACTTAAGATGTAATTAGTCCATCAAATTGTTGGCAGTTCACTGTAAATATTTCTTCAACTGACAGCTGTTCAGTCTAATGTTATTATTAATATATAACAAAGTATTCTCTTTAAATAAGAGGTAAATAGCCAAGACATAAAACAAACCAGTATGAAGCATGATGCTAACTGATACATGGATTTTTTTTTAATGCTGTCTATGGCTTTTTTTTCCCCTAATGGTGGAACTGTGTATTGTATTATGAGCAATAGGATTGTCATTTCCCCTTCCAGACTTCATAATTAAATAGAGAACTCAACAGTTCCAGTTTAAGTTCTGGGGCAGTAAGCTCACATGCTGTTGGTCCCATACACACAGTGTGAAGACCAGCTCTGCCAGGGTCCTCAAGCTGTTAAAAATCTCCTAGGACATAAAAAGCATAGTTAATCTGTGAAGTAATAATTTTAGTAGGGCAACCGTCACTGAGTTAAGTTTCTTCAAGGTGACCAAAAAAACCCAAAAACCAACAAGAGATGGGAACCTTGGGTCCGAAATCAAAAGGATCCTGGAATGCTGACCTTGCTGGTTGGGTCTCTGTGAAGACATGGATTCAGAAAGAGGGAGAAAGAGAAGAAAATAAGGTACCAAACATTATGCACTTCATTTTTTTTCATAAATATTATCTAACTTTTTCTTTTTTGTGTTTTCCTCCACAACCTGTGTGAACACCCCACCTCCCCCCACTACACACACACTCCTGTCCTTTCTTCACCTCTAAATTCTGTCACACAATTATTGTTTTGTTGGCTTCACTCCATTTTTATGAGACCTTAAGTACCTCATTAACATTTCAGAAAGATTAGCAGTCATTAAGCATGGGACTGAAATTGGACAAGACTTTTTAAATCTTCGGAATTTTTGGCTGTGTGAAAACAACTATAAAATGTGTGATAGGTTAGAATTCTATTCCACCAATGTCATATATGTCAAAGAACACATGTAAAGATTTCTAAAATGGTTTATTAAACCTATAAACTTGTTTTTAAATATCTTTAGAATGGAAGAATCACAGTCGTATACAAATGTGACAGTTCAATTACATTTTAATGAAGAAGTAGAAGTTCCCAATCTGTCCACTGTGCCAAGAGAAAGCCAGCAACAAGTTTGGTTTCTGTTTCTCCACCTATTCTCCCCATATGTACACACAGTTGCTTTCTTCCTCCCTCCCTCTCTCTTGAAAGCTCACCCTCGCTTTTTTCCACTCTTAGAACTGTATCTTGGTGTTTCTTCATGGCAGTGTCTTACATACACAAGAAACAAGCTTAATGAGTAAGCTATAGAGAGGTCACCAGTAACAAGGAAGCTACAAGGATATTTGGTGGTCTGATAAGAATCTTTGCTAGTTTTGGCCAGGTTATTCCCAACTATATTATCTATAGAAAAGTTTTTGGAAAATAAATTTAGGTATAAAAAGTAAAGGTAGGAATCCAAGTTTTAGGCAGGATACCACAAATTCAAATCAAGATATTTGAGGTTTTAGTATCGGGGCAGTTTTTTAAATGACATTTAGTGTTTAAAGGATATATCAAAGTATTGGAGACTGACCTAGCCTCCCCCTGGGCTGCACGCCTTAGCAAGTGTGTCCCTCAGCATTCCTGAAGTCAGCGGGCCCTTGAAACAAAGCACAATAGCCAGACTTTAATGAGTGAGGGAACCCCTCCCATCCAAAAGGTGAAAAACAACATCTGTTAGAAAACCAAATCAACTGCAGTAATGGGTTCAGCAATAGACCTAGATAATTTTAGAGATAGTCTTTATCAAAATAAAAACTGGAACAGAACAATTGCTTCAATCCAACCCTGCCTGTTCTAAACTCTCTCTACATTAATCAACGCTTAACTCTGCCAAGCTCATTAGAGGAGGAACTATGGACTCTAATGGCAGGGATGGTGCTCACTGTCCCCCCAACTAGAAGGTTCTCCAGCAAGGACAAGAACTTGGTGAAACTAGACTCACAGCCTGTCTTTACAATGGAATTTCTAGGATTTATTCTTACTGCATTTTGAAAATTAGACTCCAAGGATATTTTCAGATTTTTTTTTAACTGAAAAATTGGTCCTTATTTTTGGCCCTTATTTTGGGGAGGGATTTATTTTCCTTGTGTGCTTCCAACTTGCAGTTATATTTTATACCTACAGAACAATGCACCGCACGCCTCTGGTATCTGCAACTACTCAGACCATAGTTAGATAACTCTGATTAGCTTGTCAAGCCCCTCAAGAGCATTCGGACATTAGAGCATTTTAAGCTATGTTCTAAGGAGGTGGAAAGACAAAATCCTTTCTTTTTCTTTTCCCTGTGGCACAGGCTTCCTCCACCCACCTAATCCCCCTAAATCTCCTGGGCCTGCCAAGGGCCTGACCTTCCAGTCTCTGCAGCAGAGGATAAAATTTTGGTGGGAGGAAGGCCCAGCAGATTAAGGCCTCCGGTCAACAAATATTTGTTCAATGGACTCCAGCAGGAGTGGAACAGTTTGCCACATGCTGCCTGACCCAAGTAACACTTAGGGACCTTCAAAAAGATTGTTCAGCTGGTGACTAAGAATTAGACACCTAGTATTGGGCAAATATAAAGTTCAAAGCCACAAAATATTATGGAAAACCAAATGAATTTACGATACTCCCCATTTCACATGAAAAATCAACACAAGTCCCCTGAAACAGAATCTGTGTATGATTTACCCAAAACTTCCACACACGTCTTGCTGGATGTTCTTAATCCAGTCACTTAAATTCTAAAAGTAGCTGACATAAGGCCCGGTTTTCCTGAAGTTTTTACCTGCCACAGCCTGAAACCATTCGGTTTTGACTACTGCGTCTGCCATTTATCAAAACATTTCTGGCTGCCTGAAGCCCCTCTCATCTGCCAACCCCTCACCTCAAATCCCTGGGATGTCTATTCTTTCCAAATCTTAAAAGACAAAAAAACAGAGAAGAAAGACAGGAAGCTGTGGGAAAACCTCATAGCTGTGTGGCCGGTACCTCTCCACCCCTCTCCCCAAGGGGCAGCGCAACTGGACTTAGGGAGGGAGGTTCGGGCCTGGGGGTCAGGGAGGTGATGGTAACATGTGTGTCCCGGGTGGAGGGGGTTAAGGCGGTGATCTGCTTAAGCAAATTCCCTGGAGAGCCTGGATGAGCAAGGACTAGGGCAAGACCAGGGTACGCTGGCGTGAAGTTCGCCTTTTCATTTTTTTCTTTGGTAGTTGAATCACAGCTTCTTTCCCAAACCCCCGGAAGAATCTTAGGTGCTCAGCTGCTCAGCGACAAGGAGCAGGAGCCGCGCTTGCAGCCGTAGGCTTGGCCTCGCTGTGGGCAGGGCGTCTAGGAACACCCTGGCACTCCAGGCTCCACTGATGGGATAGGGGGTGAGGGGCGCGGGGGCTGCTCGCTGGGATGAGAGCTCGGAGACTCCAGGCCCCATAAACGAGCTGGTCGACCAGATTTACGCACTCCTAGGCGAGGTTCTTGGCTTTCCCCTACCCTTTTTTCTCTTTTCTTCTCTTTTGCTTAGCCACGAGGGCCGGGGGCCGGCCGCCCAGCGCACTGGCTGGGAGGCGGCAGCGATGAGCGCCCTAATCTCTGGGCCCTGACCCAGCGGGGCCGGGTGCGCTTAGGCCGGGCGGAGGCCAGGGAGGGGCGGGCCGGGCTCCAACGTCCTGCGGGCAGGTCCGAGCCACGGGGCCACCGTGGGAACCGGGGACCTCCGCACTCGGAGCATTGCTGTCAGGTCCTGAGGGGAGATGTCCGCGAAGTCAGAGCGCGCAGGCCAGGGAGGGGCTGGCCTGACCCGGGCTGTGGCGGGGAGGACGCAGGAGGTGAGACACGACCGCCGCCCTCGCGGGCCCCGCGCGCGGAGGAGCCTCGCGAACACTAACGCCGGTGGGGTCGACGGGCCGGTAAGGGAGCCCCGCGCCCCGGGCCGGTCACTGAGGAGCGGGGACCCCTCCCAGCAAGGCCGGTGCCCCCCACGCCGAGGCTGTGGGCGCCGGGCACCGCGCGGGGGCTCCGGGCGGGGTGCGGACATCTCCACAGGCCGGGGAGAGATCGGACGGCAGCAATGTCCGGGATGGAGAAGTTGGGGGGCAGCGCGGGAGGCGGGGGACGAGGCCCGCGAAACGCCAGAGGGGCCGGACGAATGGACGTGCGCGTCAGCAGGGTCGAGGACTTACCGAGCGGCTCCCTCATGCTGCCGGCGCCGCCGCCGCCGCCTCTCGGGCCGGCCGGGGACCAGCGCGACGCGCCCCGCTAACAGCCGCCGCGGCGGAGCATGCCCGGAGCCGCCGCGGCCACCCCGCCCACCGCCGGGATCGCCCCGCCCATCGCCCCGCCCGCCCTCCCGCCAGCCTGCCTCCAGGCCTTGGGCGGGAGCGCGGCACCCAGGCCGCGAGCCTAAGGCGCAGACCTCCTCCCGGTCACCTGGGTGGCTCGGTCCCGACGGGCAGGTGAGCTAGCCACCCTTACCTTTCTCTTCCTGTCACTTATGTTTGGGCGACTTCAGCTCTGCGTGAGTGTCCACGCACACACAGATATACACAAAAAATGCTCATGTACAGTTACACGCAGATGCCCCCAAACACACTCATATACAGTCACACCAAATGAACACAAGAGACTCATATACAGTGACACACAAACGCATATACACACACATACACAAAGACACACATGAAGACCTATACCCACACACACTTTCACAAAAACACAATCACGCTGAAGGCATTAAGAGCAGTAGTGACAGAGACAACGGCTTAGTGCTGGAGATTGCCTTCTTTAAAAAAAAGACATTTGAGAGTCTTAGCTGTAGGCTGGAGGAGACCTTAGGGGTCAGCTGGTTTGTCCTCTCTTGTGACAAATGCGGAAACTGAACCCAGGAGTGGGATTTGCCGAGAGCCAAGACCAAAGGTGGGGGAAAGCCAGACCAGAGTGTACACTGACCGACCCCCACCCACTCCATGTTCTCTGGCTGCAGTGATGAGCTTGCCGCCAGCTCTGTTCAGGCACAAAGTCCTTGAACTTTGGAGGGCAGAGAAAAGACATAACGTTCAACTCTGCTGTTGAGCTGAGGAGAGGGAGAGGGTGTAGGCTAAGTCAAGTCTCCTGAGGGAAAAATGGATGGCAGAGCAGACTGGAGTCCCTGCAGAGACAAGTTTTAGAAAACCAATGTAGCCACACCACGGATTTAGGGCTGTGTTAACTGCCATAACACCAATTATACCTAAACTTGCCTGCACTCTCACCACAGATGGCCCACAGGCCAAGCTCCTCGAATGCGTTATTTTGTTTAACCCCTTACCACAGTCCTATGAGGACTCCTGGAAACAGGCTCAGGGACACACAGATAAAGTTGCAGAATCTGGCTCAAGACCCTTGCCTTGAACCCTAGCAAAGAGGAGCATACGGTTGGTCTAAAACATCAAAATAGCCAGACACACGAGCACAGGAAAAGAAAAACAATATGATCAAGCATGCTGTGCATGATCTATAGTGCATCCAAGGAAACCTTGTGTGGGAGATGGGAGCAGACAGCATGATCAGGCACTCAAGAGGCACAAGTCTTGGGTCCCAGTCTTGGGTGCTTCTACCACTTTCCAGATGTGTTACTTTACTTCTGTCAGCCTCAGTTTCCTAACAAAATGGGAATAATGATAGCGCTCACCTCATAGGAAAGCCATGGGAATTAAATGAGCTAATGCCTTTTTAGCGCTCAGCAGAGTACTGGCCCATAGTGAGAATGCAGAAAATGTTAGCTCCTCCCACTAATTCTTGTGCTAATAGTGCTCTGTGGGCTGGAGCCACCAGGCAAGACTTTGCGGGAAGTACCCTGATGGACAGGTGGGCTGTGGCTAGGCAGAGACAAAGGCTAGCATCTCCAGGCAGGGGGAAGAGGATGAGGAAAAAGAAAAGAAAATGAATTGCAGAGGCTTTTCTGGGAAATCACAGTTATATACATTGGTGACATTACTTCTTGTCACAAAAGCATCTTTCAGGGATAGATTGCTTCAGTGATATACAATGCCCATTTGTCCTCAGTTCATCAACTCAATGAAGTAACTTTTTCTTGTGGGTACCTATATGTGTCTCAAACTATGCAGATACATATGGAGCCAAATATTCCCGCAAGATCATTTATCAGCCAACAACCTGAAATTAAGACACATTTCCCCTAGAACAATGTTATATTGTTGGGTTTCTGGGTCAAACCAATGGAAGTTTTATTATGTAGCTGAAGTGCTATATAGTTGCAGGAGAAAACAATATTGAAGCAGTGCTGGAAACTAAGCTAAACCAACCCAAATAAAGTTTCATAAGAAACTGTGACAGTTGGTAAAGGCAGATGTCATTGGGGGAGGTACTGAGATAGAGACACTGGAGATTCTGAGGAAGATGCCTTTGCTATGTAAAAGATTTTTGTAGTTTCTTGACACTGGCTCTTTATCAGGATGACATCATTTGAAAATGTTTGGCTTCCCTCTTTTTTCAGCACGGATCTATCCCAAGTCCTGCCCTAATGCTTTCTGGCCATAACTAAGGCCATGTCAAATGAATGAGCAGAAACACAAAATGAAGACAGAGTGAGGTGGTGGGGCCGGGAGCAAGGTGAACACAGGAGATTTTTCTGAAGATTTGGGTGAACAATCATGAAGAGAAAAGAGGGTTGGAGATCAAAAGGACACATGTGTAGGAGTAGGTGATTGTCTGAATCATAATGTAAGAAGACAGAGGTGAAGGGGAGAGTGCTGTTTCCCCAAAGGAAGATAAAAGTTGGTGAGGAAAATCCATGGGGCCAATTTTCCACACTGGTCACAGTACATAGACATGGGATGGTGGGCAGGAGATGTGAGCATCCGGCTATACATGTATATACACATATACACCTATCCGGATATATACGCATTGACACATACATGGATATACATATATATGTATATACACATATGTCTGGTTTATCATACATATATGGATGTAGCCTTATGTGCTTTATATCTACACATACATATACATCCATATATACATTATTATGTTTTTAGAAAAAAGGGAATTTCTTCATAAGTCAGGACTTTGTAACTCAGAAAACACCTGCGTTGTTTTATTTTGACCATAAGAAGAGTCACTTTCCTTCTCTTCGTTGCCACCCACTCCCCATTTTGTGCAACTTCAGTCCTTTTCCCTGCCTACTTGATTTGGAGAGATATGAACACAGGAAAAAATATCTACCTACTGCTTATGTGATATAAAATATAACATACAATTTAAAACAACTTTTCACATAATATTATTAGAAATCTGGTGCTGCCCAGGGAACATGTGCCAGGATGCACCCCAGTGTCCCCACCTTTCTCTGAGTCCTGGAGAAGGGATTTCACAGACTCAGGAAGGAACTTGGATTATTGAGTCATCAGATCAGGGCAGATGTGCAATGACCAGAGAAAGAATGTTTAACGACCTTCTTAATGAAAAAAAAAAGACAAAACCCTCGTTTCTTTAATTTGCTGCCTTTTCAAGGACCTAGAATAATCCTTCTCACTCTTTGCTTCAGGGCTCTTCTGTGAATACCTACTATAAGGTTTCCTTTAGCTGACTTAGATATTCTTTGATATTTTAATGAGTCTGAAAAATACTACCAGTTCTGGGTTTTTTTCTTTTTAAGATTAATATTCTTGATAAAGCCTTAAAGTCCTTTTTGTTGGCTTGTTCTAGAAAGTCAGACAATGATTATACAAAAACAACAGAGAGTTTTATGTCAACAGGTGTTAATAAAACTTGTGTTTAGATATCACATGCTGTATATTAATTCAGAAGCTACTGAAAAATCATTTTTAACCAGGAACTAGAAATCTGCTTCTCAAAGTGTGTTCCACTACTTCAGGATCAACTGGGAAGGGTTAACTAAAAGCCAGATTTCTGGGCCTCATCAACACTGAATACAATCAGAATTCCTAATTCCTACAGTTGAGACCCTGGAATCTGTACTTTAATACCCAGATGATTCATACACACACTAAAGTTTGAGAAGCATGAATAGAGTACAGGAAATAGAAATAATGTGTCAAGAGCCTGAAAGAATGATTAGTACATAATCAATATTTTAGAAATCAGCAGCCATCAACATGATTGCATGATGATGAAAAACAGCCATGGCCCTCAGGAATAAAGAGCAGTAGGTGTTTGTTGACTGGGGACTTAGATGATGTGATGCTGACCCAAACAGAAAATTTACAACTCTGAGGATTAAGAAAAGGATAAAAGATAGTTTTCAATCATGTACCTTCACTCTGAGAATGAATCTGCATGGACATTGCATGAGAAAAATCATTTTTAATTATTTGCTATCTCTTTGTCAGCTCTTTCCTCTGTAAGACTGTACATTAATGGCAAACAGCCTGTGTGCCTCCCAAGCTCTATTGCCACTCACCTTAGCAAAGGGTAGCTGTTTACTAGCGGATGACAGAACATTCCAAGAATCTTCCTGTCTGTAGTCTACAATGCTTTGCCAAATTCATAAGAAAAATCCTGTTTTGCTGCCCTCCAGGGAATGACAGTGGCTGGCTTGGGTCCCCCTGGTACACAGGGAGATGCAAATATGGCTTCAGGAAGACAGTGGTGTGGCCAGAGTGGTCCAGACAGGGGCATCCCTGGGCTGCCTCTCCCACCATTGCATATCAGCTAAGCAAGAATCAACCACAATTAACTTGAGTATTTTCTCTAACCCTGTGTGACTTTTTATTTAAAAGATGGAGAATATGTGAACAACTGGGAAACAAGTTGATTATCAACAGTAATTGAAAATAAGTAAATAAATACATAAGCCTCCATTTGGGGAGAGAATGACATATCAGGCTTTTGTTAAGTGGGTGATAGCTAGCAACACAAGAATGACACCAAGTTTGAAGGGAGAAGCACCAACTACCTTTCATTTAATGTTTCCTGGGCCTTGTCTCATGTTCTTCCACATAGATAAGGGTGGCATTGATTACAAGGGTTGTATGATTTTAAGGTAGTGACTCTAACTGAGTTCAAAGAGAATATAAATGTCCCATGTAAGTGGATGGAGCTGGAGGACATTATGCTCAGTGAAATAAGCCAGGCGGAGAGGAGCAAGTGCCAAATGATTTCCCTCATTTGTGGAGTATAACAGTGAAGCAAAACTGAAGGAACAAAATAGCAGGAGACTCAGACTCCAAGAAGGGACTAGTGGTTACCAAAGGGGAGGCATGTGGGAGGGCGGGTGGGGAGGGAGGGAGAAGGGGACTGAGGGGTATTATGTTTAGTACACATGGTATGGGGGATCACGGGGAGAACAGTGTAGCACAGAGAAGGCACATAGTGGATCTGTGGCATCTTACTACACTGATGGACAGTGACTGCATTGGGGTATGGGTGGGGACTTGATAATATGGGTAAATGTAGTAACCACATTGTTTTTTCATGTGAAACCTTCATAAGAGTGTATGTCAATCATACCTTAATAAAAAAATTTTTTTTTAATGTCCCATGTAAGAAAGTTTTCCATATCTTCACTTGCTTGCCTTCGTGAAGCTCCCATGGCATTTTGTTCAAGTGGCTAGGATAGCCTTTATTATGGTATAGCTTGGATTTGCTTTATCAGCATTTATATTTTAGTTCAGCTACTAGATTCTGAGTTCCTGGTGGAAGGAACCATTCATCTGGGTCCTACCTGTGTTTACTTAGGTTCTATATTTGTCTATTTGGCATCCAGTAATGACAGGGCCAACTCAACAGCAACAGTTGTTTACAGCTCCCCTGTGATCTAGAGTCTGTACTCCGAACCAGCTCCTTATCTATCTCTCACATGCCAAGCCAATATTTTCCTTGCCCTAAGTCAATCCAGACAACTAGGAGCAGCCCCTGTGCCCCAAAGCCAACCAAAATTATTTAAGCCAGCCAATCTTAAGCTGTTTCCACAGCCCTGCCCTTCCTTTACCATAGAGATCCCAATAAAGGCTGGGCTCTTGCCCTGCCCAAGCTCCCTTCTGCCTCCTGACAGACACTGGCGCTTTGCCCTGTGGCCCTGCCTGGCAGGCCATGCCCCTTGTCCTTTGGAGGACTGTGAATAACTTTAAACTTTTCTTTCAATGGCCCTTACCTTCCCATGTGGTCACTCAGTCACCTTTATAAGTTAGGATCCAGGTTTATAAATCAGTCCCTCTGTTTACCACAGCCTGGCCGCCATACCTCTGGACAGGTAGGTGAAACAACTCTTTGTTGAGTTGAATTGTTGACTATCTCTGGAGTAAAAAATGTTCATTTTAACTCCTATTGTGCAATCGTGAGTTATAAATCCTCAGCACATGAACAGGGTCAAAACAGTTTGCTGAGAGCCAAGGGTTACCAAAGGAAAAATGACCAGCACGTTTTCAGAAAATGTTTAAGTTTTCTTGAGTTTTTTGTCTGTTTGTTTTAAGTCCATTTTGAGTTTTACTTTTGCTTTTTCTGTGTTCTGTCTTAAACCTGTCTACTGTCCACCAAGTCTGTTTATTTGCCTCTTAACTACCTGGGTGATGGATATACATCAAAGAGATTGTGGGCTACTTGTTTGGTTTGATCCAGCAAAAAAAATAATTTCCTAGAAGCAAATAATACAAAACATGCAATTAAGTGAGGCCAAAGAGAGAGTAATTAGTGGTTTGAGGGAAGGCAATGAACAGACAGGAAATATAAGTCTAAGGAAAGAAAATCAATCATTAGTGAAAGTCAGCCTTTCATCAACAAGAGTTAAAACATAATAATAAAAGTCCAAACTCAGTGTCTCATTTGGTTAGAACAGTTGGTTAGTAAGCTTCTGGACTGTTGCTTGCAATGTTTCTTTTGTCAGCCACCCTCCTCTGGTAATTCGGTCCATTTTTTCCAGTCGTCGCTGATAAGGCCCTGCAAGTCTCCTCATGCCCACATCCCCAGAGCCTCTGCCCCCGAGTAGGTCCCTGCAGCGCACTGCCCTGAGGAGAGGCTGAACTGCCAGCAGTGTTCAGGTGGTCAGGGAGCTAAGTAAGTGTCCTGTCCCGTTTTCTCAAACTAGTGAATGTACTAATTCTTTGTCTAAACATTTTTATAGTCTCTTCTATAGTTCTTGATGCCTGGAATGTATATTAGACCTTTTGCTGAAACCACCAAATACCTGAAGGTTACCATAACTAACTAGTCACAGATGGAGCATTAAATCCACCCCTATATTTTCCCTCTACAGCATACACTAGAGCTATAATATTATACATTCCTGGAACAGATGCTATTCATAAACACAACTAATATCTTCTCCAGGCAATACTGCCTTACTCATGGTCAGGGGCCACCTGTTTATTTTATTGGGGCTACCTGTTTATCAGTAGGCAGGTCTATGAATAAGGTTATGATGAGTTTTATTGTTGCAGGATTAATTGAAAATGCAGAACATTTCCTGGTTACTAATTCTTTGCTGCCATCTCACAATAAATTGTGCTAATATTATCATTATTTTTGTTGTTTTTGCTTTTCCCAGCTTTTAAAAGAACTGTACTATAAACAGGGCATAAACCTATTAGCACATAGGGAACAGAGGTGGTAACAGACTGGGGAATGTGAGGTCAAAATATTCTAATGTTGAAGCAATTGCAGGATGGTAAATCCAGTTTCAGCCATTTGATGTAAAATGTCAAGGTCTTAATAACTATGTTTAAGAAAATATATTTTAAAGGTCAAGACAGGCTGATTTTCTTAGATGTAGATTTAAAATACTAATATAAAGACAATAAGAAGGAACCCTACAGATGCCAATACACCATTGTTTTGGGAAAACAAAATACTCTTCTCTTCCTCATAAACGCAGATGACCAGGGGTTAGTGTCATAAAAAATCACCCAGTATTTAAATTAAAGGCTGTGAAACATCTTTAGTTCACAATTAACTCCCACTGCTATTCAGTAACTTTATTTAGCATTCACATTTTTCAGGTTATGTGCTGCAGCTTGTGTTTCACACTGTAGTAGACACTATTTCTACTAATATCTCAAAATAAGTGCATGCCTTCCTGCAGCATCCCTGTATACAGCAGCCTCATTCATCACACCGCATTGTAAGCTTCTTCATGGCAGGATACCTGGTGACAACTACCATACACAACATAAACCCTAAAGACAAGAAATGTCACCATCTCAATCTGTTCAGGATGAATCGGCCATTTGAAAAAAATTAGTGGTTGGCTGTCACTGGGGAGGAACCTAGAGGTGGGTCACAGAAATCTGCATTTTAAATAAGTCCCTGATTCTAATGAGCACCAAAGTTTGAGCTTGTGGCTCATCCTAATACTAACTTACTAATAACGGGTTCTCTTGGTAAGACCTCTTGGCTCACTCTGTAGATCTCATTAATGACAAAGCAATTGGCTGCCCTATTTAGGGAGCTGAATGCATTCGCAGTTAAGGGCCTCTCAATTCCCTGCTTGTCAGGAGGGAACAACCTGAAGGAAGGAACGTTTAGGCTCTTGTGTCAGACAGATTTGCATCGGATCTTCACAGAACTGTTTATTAATTGCTTGTCTTTAAGCAAATCACTTCAGGTCTCTGAGCTTCGGTTTCCTTATGTGATGACAAACCACAGTCTGGTTATGAGGATTAGATGAGATATTTTGTGAAAGCCTTCCTTCCGTACAGTCAACAATGCATAAGTGTTAGCTGTTCTCATGCTGCACTCTTCGTAGGTTCAGTAAGAATGAATGAGGGAGATGCAAAGCGCCTGGCACTTCAGAGCACTCTGCAAGCGGGAGCTATTAGCATCTTCTATTTCTGGGGACTAAATATAACTTATAAGCACAGTTCCCTCATCTATTGAGAACCAAGGGGGGAAACCATTTCTATATTCATTTGCCTTTAGTAGGAAAAATGTTACCGAGATACTAGATGATTAACAAACTTTTAAGAAGGATCTTCCACTTAGCCTTTTAGTTGGAAAACAAGATTGTGTTTCCTTCCTGCTCCCTCTCTCCCTCACATTCTTCCTTCCTTCCTCCCTCACTCCCTCCCTTCTTTCCATAGAATTGTATTGCAAAAAACATGTGCATTTTCAAGTTAAAGTGTTAGAGCTCCTTAAAGTTATTGAAACATCATAAAGAGTTTAGTTAAGATAAGGTGGCAGGATATTTAGAGATACCTTCATTTTCCAAGGGAGACCAGGTATCATATGATACCAAGAGAATACTTTAATGAATGGCCTCTTATTTAATGTGAAATCTGAAGTTTCAATGCTTAATCTGAGCATAGGCTGTGTGTGTGTGTGTGTGTGTGTGTGTGTGTGTGCGTGCGCACGTCTAGAGGGCCACAGAAGAACTAAGGGCAGCTTTCAGGATTTAGCAGAGTAGTTTTGGCCCAGTGACGAGAGGATGAATAAATGTGCTAGAAACCTTTACAAAAGTATATGGATAAAATAGCCATCTGACACTAAATCAAGTATATTGTTTGAAGCATACATAAGAGGAATAGATTTGCAAGACTTTGGATATTGACACATTATCCTGGTGGCTAGGACCTTACTACACTGCCCTTCACCCTCTTCTTCCAAATTTAAATGGGGGGCAGGGATGGGTTGCACCAAACAGGCAACTGGCCAAGATGAAAGTAATATAACCATGTTACAAACTCACTGAAAGTTTTGGTGATTTCAAGTCTAAGTATTCTCTCTGTGTCTGGAGCCAGAAGAGCCGGCCCGGTAATCTACATTTCCAAGCAGATATTAACTCACCTCACATACAGGTGGGTCAAAACAGGGGTGGTGCTGACATGCACCCATCACATGCCAGCACATGATACTTTCTCATATGCGAAGCTGTACTTGCTGATGCTGAGAGGACAGATCCACTCCTTTCCACTTCCCACATCAAACTAGTATTTAAAGGCTTTAATTATTTTATTTAACTTTTCTGATTACACAGATAGGAAATCTACATAGACTTCTAAGGACCATCTCGTTCTTTCACAGGGAAAAAAAGCCAAGGAACCAGAATGGAATGGGTCAGACTGGTTCTAAGGTCTAAAGAGAATACGTGTGCTTTGGTAATAGGGGATACAATTCAATCATGGTTCTCCTCTGGTACCATGAAAAACTCCATGTAACAGATTCTGCTACATGTTACTTTCAATATGTTTTTAGTAGGATTCTTTAGGAACAACATGCTCTTCTCATTAAACTTGTTAGTCTGGTGACATTTCACACAGCTTTATCCCAACTCCATGGAATGGCCTAATTGATTTAACATTCCTCTTGGTACCAGTGGCACTAGGTGATTGTAGGGTAATAAGTGAGCTAATGGGTCAGCTAAGGAGACAGAGGTCACTAGGTTTGCTCTGACTTAGTTGGACTTTGAAGCAATGCTGTACCCTTAACCCACTCTAGGAACTTATGTTCATTCTGGATACAAATTCTTCCATAAAAAAAATGAAATTCCAGACCCCAAACACTGGCAGATGCCAACCTGTAAGAATCATGCCATCAGATTATGGAGCAGCACAGTGGAAAAAAAAATCTGCAGTGAGTAGTAAGGGGAAAAATGCACTCAAAATTAGGCCGGTTTGTTTTTGTTTTGCTAATATCTGCTAGTGCCAGAAGAAGCTCCTTGGAAGAATTAGGGTAAATGGCAAAGGAGCTGCCATGCCTCCACATCTGCTCTGTTCTCCACAGTCCGCCGCTACTGTATCCTCATTATACTAGAACACTTAGTTCCAAGAGGGTCATTTGTTCTGAATCTTCTCGAGTAAGATGACAAATGGATTTAGCCTGATGCTTCTTGCGGCATACATGTTTTCACTTCTAATGGTTCAAACAGGGACTTTTGGGGCATTTGGTGCCTATCCAGAAATCTGACAGAGTTCTTTCTTTCTAGAGTTTATCAAAATAGTTACACTGTGCAGGTTGATTGCAGAAACCACAGCTGGAACTGAGTTTCAGGTCATAATCCTCCAAGACCATTGGTCTCACTCAGCCAGGCACAGGAACAGGGCTTCCCATTTCTGCAAAGAATGGCCTCCCATCTCTGTCTGGTTCTCCCTTTTCTACTTTTGTGGTGGAATTGGAAAGGGCTATCTATATGCTGTTAGGACAATATCAGGACACAAGTGTAGCCCTGGGTAGCATGGCATTGCTAATCATTACAGTCTACACTGAACTCTGGTCATGATGGCACCAACAGACAGCCTGTTATCCTCAACTTCACAGGAATAAAAATCAGCATGAGAGCAAAGCCATCATACTTGTCAAAGGTAAAAGGAAACAAAAGACATACTATAAGCTGGTAAGAACCAGCTGCGAAGGCTGAATGTTTTATTCATTTTAAAAGGGTTTCTTTGGAAGAAATGGCACATTCTCCAACAGAAGTCACTTGCCCAGAATGGCAGGCAGAAAAATGGACATGTATTTGATTGAACCTCACAAAAAAAAAGAAGACATTTGGAATTGCAAAGAATATTAACAATGCTGCTGCAAACCAGCTGAATGGTCCGGTAAAACCCGCCTCACTGAGTCTGTTTCCATTCTTTGTGACAAGGTAACACACGGGGTGTGGCCACCCTTACAAACCCTGGGCAGAAGATAGTACATGGAACTGAGCTACCTATGCCCTTGGAAAGGTACTGAACAAAAGAAATTTTACTTTCCCATGTATCTTTAACCCTTTTCACCATTTTTAAGTGTACCATTCAGTAGCATTAAGTACATTCACAATGTTGTACAGCCACCACTCCTATCCATTGGCTCCCCTATTTTACATTCCCACCAGCAATAAATGGAGGTTCTAATTTCTCCACATCCTTGCCATCACTGTTACTTTCGCTTTTCTTTCTTAAAGTAGTATCCTAATGGGTGCAGAGTAGTATCTCATTGTGGGTTTGACTGGCATTCCATATTCTTAATAATTTAGTCACAAAGGACAGGTACGGCTTTTCCTTTGAAATTCCAGTTGTTCAGTTGGAGCCACCAAATGGTGTGTGTGTGTGTGTGTGTGTGTGTGTGTGTGTGTGTGTGTGTGTGAAGCCTATTTCCTGACAGATCTCAGAGCCCCTACGCAGGGATCTCACCTTCTAACTCTCACAACCACACAGCACACGGAGGCTGATTGCCAGTGTAGAAAGGCAAGCATCTGAATCTGAAGGGCACTTTGCACTCCCAGTGGGCTGCACGAAGGGTTTCTTCTTTTTCTTTTAATACAGCAGCTTCACAGATCTGACATTTAGTGCAAACCAGGCAATTCATCCATCAAGCCTGTGAAAATGGCTGGAATAGATGCTCTAAATGGCTGAGAGGCTAGACAAAAGTAACCATTGCAGGGCTTGCTGCTTTTGAGGGAACAGCTGATTGCTCTGACCTAATGCAGGACAAGTAAATTATATCTGCGATGGTTGGAAAGAGCTGGATCTGGAACAATCAGAGAAGTTGCTGCTCTAGCGATTGGCTGACAGTGGTGCCCCCACTTTATACTCATAAAATGGCCATGGGACAATAGTGCTTTATTCTTTAGAACTAGATGTATCAGCTGCAGCAGGCATTTTTCTCCCTAAAGCCATTCAGGAGGGTGGTGCCCTGGCCAAGGGGCTGATGCCAGCAACATTCAGGTGAGAAGGGTGTAGCCATCCTCATAATGGATGATTAGATGCCACAGTCATCATCTTTTTTATGCCCTTGGTGTTGTGGAGGTCAGGGCTCCACAAATCTGGCTCTGGGCTGCAGTTGCCAGGCTCGGGGAGGCTTCCAGTCAACAGCAGGGCAGCTCACTATTGCTGGGGAGGCGGCTCTAGGGATCTGACTTACTTGGTTAGTATGTCAAGAATACTACTATACAGTGGCCCCTGCAACAGCACAGATTTGAACTGTATGATCTATTTGCATGCAGGTTTTTTTCAATAAATAATTGGAAAATATTTTGGAGATTTGCAGCAACTTGAGAAAACATTTTCTTTTCTCTAGCGTTCTTTATTGTAAGAATACAGAAAATAACACATAGAACATACAACATTCATGTATATTGGCTATGTATATTCCTGGCAAGGCTTCTGGTCAATAGCAGCCTGTTAGCACTGAAGTTTTGGGGGCTCAAAAGGTGTACGTGATTTCCGAGTGTGGGAGGCAGCTCCTAGCCACAGCATCGTTCAATTCTCAGCTGTAATTGTAGAAGTTTCTGGCTACCTGGCAGCAGAGTACCAGAGATGCCAGTGAACACGGAGTGACGGAGATGCTGTTCTAGACGGGCTTTTCGAGCTTCTAAGGAGCAGCTTCCAAGAGAAAGACTCTGATTAGTCTGTTTAATCACCACCACCTCTGCAGAGTTCGTCGATGTTGGGCCGGAAGAACAGAATCCTCCAGGGCTTCTGGCCGTGGATCAGCATTAACGAGCTCCAATCAGCTGTGGCCGGGCTGGGTCTCATGATACCTGACATGGCCGCTCCCATTCAAATATTATTCAGCAGCAGGCAAGGGAGTCCGGCCCTGTGTGTGTGGCACCTTGGTTGGTGGATCTAATACGTTCATAACAATGTACAATGTTCAAAACCAGACACTAGGCCTTCACATTTGTCTCCTCTGCTTAACACTTAGACCAGTGTCTGCAGATTATGAGTTCAAGCTATAAAAAGAATTCAGCTCAGGTTTTACTTCCACAGTTATTCCTAATCATTATTCATCACTTACTTAATTTTTCAAACTATCCCTCCCTCCCAAAGAGAGAACAGGAATGAAAACGAATATCCATATAAATCTCTTAGCAGAAAATGTCTGTAAGAGAGTGTCCTTAGGGAATTGTCTAGGTTGAGTTAGACGTTTCCTAGAGTAAGTCCAGATGGTACTAATTCTTTCACTGTCCAGTGGTTTGGTCTAGGAGTCATTAAGAGAAAGAAAAAAACAAAAACATTTCTTCCTTCTTTTTGGAATTCTCATCTCAGAGGCACCATCGAGTTCCAAATATCACTTGCATCTTTCTTCTTAAAGATCCAGTGCTGCCTGCTCCTCCCTCCGCTTCCCTCCTTCCCACCTCCAAACAGCAGTATGAGCGGCGCTTTCCTCCCAGCTCTGAACGCTGGCGGCTTTGAGTGAACTTCAGTCCCTCCCTTCTCTTCTCTGTTTCCTCAACAGCAAGTCACTCTTGAGTCCTGCTCTGTGTCCTCTCAGCCCATCCCTTCCAATATATTCCTGCAATTTGGCAACTGTGTCCATCTGGGGCTCTGCCACTGGCCCTCCTGTATGTGCTCGGATTTCCCACATGGAGCCTGGAGAGCAATCTGACATTCTGACAGTCTCATTTGGATCACCCCGCTCCTCGGTTAGCAAACCTATGGTAAAGCCCCTGTCAAATTCAAATCCTACATCACACATTTCCTAAGCACAGGCTTCATGGATTATCGGTCCTCCGCATCACCACCCCTCCCCTCAGTAGGACAGCTCCCTCTGTGCATCACTGCAGTCCACTATATGAGACCTGTTCCCCCTCTCCGTTCTTCTACAGGCCACCGCCTCCTCTGGAATGTTGCCCTCATCATCTCCCTCAGGAGCTCATTCAGTTCCAATGCCAGAGCAATCCCAGCACCACATCAATGGCCTTAACACTCAGTTTCCCTCTAACTGCCTCCCTATGGCTCAACCTGCAGCTCCCTGTCCATGATGCCTGCTGCCAGGGTGGTTCCCAGGAGCCTGACAGTGAGGAACACAAATCCCCCTAGCTGTGCTATTGTCTGTATGACATATTCACTGAAGAACAATGGAACATGTACTTACCCTGGCCAAAATCCTCTTACTGTCGACCATCCATGGTTCCCCAGTTGAAGACAGATGTTTCCTGAGGTCAAATTTAAGAGGCATCTGTTACCTGAGAGAGGTAAGACATTATTGGCACCTAATGCACTCATATCATGGACTAGTTTATCAGATTAGCTACAGAATAAGGAATAAAGGATAGGGCAGCGGGCCAAGATATTTGATATTTTATATATCAGTCAGGGATTTTTGTGGGTGAAATGACAAAAACCCAGTTTGAACTGGGTTGACCATATAGGGAGATTTAATTGGATTGTGGAATTGGAGAAAGGGATGGACAAACAAGTAGGGTAAGTGAAGGCATGGAATTGAATCAGAACCTGGAATTCAAATGCCAGCAGGTACCACTAGAAAAGAAACCAGTGTGGCTGAGACACACCCCTGAGGAGACAGTGCATCTACAAAGATGCTTGTTTGGAAGCTGTCTGTAGCACTGTTGTCTCCAGCACTGCCTGTAATTCGGTTGCAGTAAAATGTTCCTTCAGTGTTTAGAGATACCAAGTGTGTATATAACTAGAAGGCCAATGGATATATCAATTTATTTATTTGCTACAATTTCAACTTGGCTGCATTTGTTTACATATGAAGTCTTTGAAGTCTAAGTGTAATTGTGTTTTTACCTTTTTCTTAGAAATGAATAATTACGAATATATATTTATACATCTCACACATAATGGTGATGATAGAAACCTTTAAAAGTGCCTTGGAACAGATGGTAGTTTTAGAATAAAACAGATCCATTAGCTGTCAAATCCAGCTTCCCGTAGGATGAAAAACAGTCAGTTTTCAGGTAGTGCTAAGAAAAGCTCACACTTATCCTAATACCTTTGGATATGGATTCTTTTGTGAAAACTTTGCCACGGGAAGACAATGACAACTCACTACTAATGAATGTCCAAATGGAAAAAAGTGAAAAAGCCTTCTCTGATCAAATGATATGACACCAAATGATAGGAATTCAAAATGTCTTTTAAAAGATGATGTGATTGTAGACCAAATGGTGCAAATTCCAGTGTTTTCCAGACGCGCCTACCCTTCCCATTCCCACTTTAGAAACATTTTATCTCATATTAACCATAAGAAGGAGGAAGAGGTCATCTCCTATTTTACAAAGTAGAATGTTTTAGGAGTGCAGAAACCCTAGAAGTCATTACAGATGAAGCAAATTACTTATTCAAGGTTACACAATGGTCTAGTGCCCGAGCAGCCACTGGAAATCAAGCACCCAAGCCACTGGAAATCAAGCCACTGGAAATCAAGAACTAGTTTCAAGGACCAAAGATGTATGTTGGTATCTCTCCACCACTTCCATCAAATGTTCAGCAGTCATTTCCTAAAGGACTATATCCACACATAGTCACTCATATCAGATTTTCTGTATATGCATACTCATGTGCATCTACTAAATGATTTCATAAAAGATTGTTAAACAATGTTTTACATGATCACAGTTTTCAAGACAAAGGTATTTATGGTATCTTGCTCTACTCAATAGAAGTAGCAGAGATTTTTTTATACACCCCAGAGTACAGGGTCTACAGACAGCTACAAGAACTTAATTTAGTAGTTAGACCTTAAATGCCTATTTACTAAGCCACCAAATCTGTGTTTAAATAACTCAATCCATAATTTTACATGGGAATGAAATGGAACTTCTATCAGCCCAAACACAAGTCATGAATCAGAAAGATACAGCATTTAAACCATAAGAAAGAATATATGCAAATGAGCAAAATGGTTTTCAAGACCAAAAATGTCTATTATTTATGAGGTGGGACAGAAAATTTAATTAACTTAAAATGAAATACAGCAATTATTTGCACTCTGGATATCATCACAGTCCCCCAGTCCATGTTCATTCTGTTTTCTACTTTCACACACTTTTCAGATTGGTTTGCCCTCCTGTCCTCCCCTAATAAAAATCAAGTAACATCCAGATACTGGCCCCACAGTGAGCCTGAGTCCCGATACTAAAATATGAGCAGATACTCTGCTATTCACTGGTGTCTTTTCTTCCAGTCGTATAAATTTTTTGCTTTAGCCTTTCAGTTTCTTTATGAATTCAAGCTCTCTTCTTAGGTTTTCACTATTTCAAAGGAGTTTTTGATCGTCTCTGGTATGACCTGTATAATTGATATAAAAGGAGGCATTCCCTCAAGTTGTGAAATCAGGGGACAAATCAGGCTGAAATAATATCACCCACTATAAAAAGAGCACATATAGTGGTCCTATGCTGTGTGGATCATCTGCTTTATTTGCCACTACTTTTAGGTGATCTGGTCTGGGTCTTTACATTTCAGTAGCATGACTGCATCTGTCCCTGAGTCTTTCCCATAAGATCCTTCCAGCTCACAAGTTCTTTAATGAATTAAAAAGTCAGAGTTCTTGCTTTCAATAAATTTTCCATGAAGTTAGAGAGAAGATGCACTGGATTGTAGGATTGTAACATGGGACACAGGTTTTTCAGGAACTATTAAGATAGAGGCCAGTGACACCTGTGTGATCACAAAAGGCTACTTGAAGTGCCCTGGAAGGATGAAAGAAGGAAGGGCTTCCAGGTGAGGGACAATATGAGTTATGAGCCAAAGAAGCAAGAACTAGTTTAAAGGACCAAAGATATATGTTGGAAATTGTGTGTGTGAGTGGGAATGGTGGGTTAACCTTGAAGGTTAGGCCAACAGCCCTAATCTCTAGCATCTCTAAACTGATGACTCAGTTTATCTGTTCTACTTAACGGTGCCCAATGGCTTCAGGTGATGTTGCCCAACCTATGGGATTCTAATTGCATGCCCTGTTCACATGCATGGCAGGAATTTATGGCAGCAGAGAGAGTTTTGTTTGGCCAAATTCTAACGCCAACCTCATCTTCTCTCTAGAAGGTCTTTTTGTTTAAATGAACTCCTTTGAAATGTTAAAAATTGACATTACATGGCAAATTGGATGGGATTTTATAGACAAGATTTATAAAACTCTGTATACAGTCTACTGACTCTTTTGAAAGATGGGAAATTTGGAATTTTCTAGCATTAAACTATAGTCCAAAAATAAAACAGTACATTAAATTTTTTAAAAGGCTTTTCTCAAAGAAAAATGAACATGTACAAAGTACACTAAAGATTAACTGCCCAGAAAAACAACTACAAACAAAGTCTACTCATTGTCGCTTTTTGGATATTGATCTTTTCTCCTCCACAAAGGGTGGGTTTGTCCTTCGGCAGACAGATCAGTGTAAACGGTGCCTCGGTGCCTCAGTTATGTGCGTCATTAACCAAAGGGTGTGTTTTACTGATAGGGCAGAAAATAGAGTCTACTGCTGAGTTTGAAATGAGCTGCATTAGGCAATCCAATCGAGAGCTCATTTCTTTTTGTTTGCCTGCAGGACGATGTCAGAAGGCCCAAGGTGGGAAGTTCTATCTGTTCTTGGACTACACCAGTGATCTTAACTTTGGACTTTCAAGAGTGAATTCTATGTGCTGAGAGCCACGTCACAAATCCAAGTCATTAATTACTATATAGCCTGGGTGGGAATCTTGGCTCTTCTGAATTGAGACACCCGTATGATGGAGGCAGCCTCATTCCCCATTGGTGACACACAGTCGCTATCCAAGCTCTCCACTTATTCAGACACTGCACCCCAGGCACAAGGCAGAGTAGTGTCTTCTTGTCAGCTGTGGGCAGAGCTGAACACACTCAGCCCAGCATCTTCCTCTTTCCTCCCTCTGAATCTACCAATCAGCACACACTCTCAGTCAGTCCTCAAGGGCAGTGTCCTGTTGGGGTTCAGCAGCGACACTGTTCATGGTTGGGAATGTAGATCTAATTCACGGGCATGGTATTAGGCCCACATAGCCAGACCACATTCTCCAATAGCATTTATTCAGTAATAAAACTGCCTGACTCAACTGGTTCTGAATGTGAAAGGAAAGGTTGGGCCAGGTGGGGGAGTTTTAGGCATGTGTCCTTATTCAAAAAAGACCTAGGATGGTACCTAGAGCCCCAGCGGACTCTAGCAAATTTTTGCTTAAAATGAATGAAGATAGAGAGAGTAGATCTAGTGGAAAAAAAGCAAGGTGGGCTGAGTGTGAAAATTACAAATAGGCAGTTTGAAACAGTAGATCGAGCTTCAAACTCCCAAAACAGGCTATTAGCATTAGAACAGAAAATGGCAGTATTTCTCCCCATGGAAGTTTAGGATAAAACGGTCACCCCCAGGAAGGCGTGCCGGAACACACCACCGTTCTCAGGGGCTGTGGTCCCAGCCAAAGCTGAGGAATCCTCACTGCAGGCCTCCTGTTGCATTTGTTTACTTAGAGCAAGTGGAGAGATGTGCCAGCTCAGCGTTCAGGTTTTAAATCAAATAATTTGGGAGATAGCAAGATAAAAGCCCTGATTCAATTTCAGTTTTCTTTCTCTTTTAAAAATAATAAGGTTCAGAAACATAGTGATCCAAAAGCAGGAACTGAATGAAGGCCATTTGCCTTCTAGGCCTTGTTCTGGGAAGAACAGAACACACAGCACACACACTGATTTCTGTCCCCAAGAGGGAAGCAGTGTACAAAAATAATGATCATCAACCACAAGGGGGATTTCCCCCCTATAGGGCAAATTTTGGAAGCCATTGATGACTGAAAGGCTCTTGGCCCCTGAACCCCCTTTTAGAGTCTATGATGGAGACAATGCATTGAGGTGTGACACTCTGACCTCTAGGCAGGTTGTCCAAAGGCTGAGATTCTCGCACAATTCATTCCATGTCCTTGATGAGTCACTCTGTTCATCTGGGTTTCCCCATCTGTGAAATGAAGGGCTGGGTGACTTTCTTCCACTGGTGGTGGGGTTGGGCTGCCTGCCTCAAGTTACCCACTGTGGCTGGTGGAACTGACCTGCTGTGGCGCCGATGAAGGGCTACCTGAGAGGAAGCAGGGGCTCAGAGAGGAGCCCCCACCTTTGAGCATCTTGAATAGCATCCCTTTCCTCCCTGCCTCGTCTGGCTGCCCAATTTGGCAGCCACTTGCAAAATGACTGCTGTGCTTCCATCTGCTGAATCTCAGTGGAACATCAGGAGTGAGGGGTGTGAAATGTGGACACTCTTTCCCTACTTTTTTTAGTTGCTGCTAATGGTTGTCTAGGGACAAAAATGTTGGAAGACCTTTTTGGAAGTCCCTTCTGAAATACCTAAAAATATCTAGAGCTCACTGGATAACTGACAGAGAATATAGGATGGCTGCCACCATTTTTGTAGCCTGTGATGCTCTGATTTATCCAAAGGGGTGAGAAGTCATTGTAGATGAGTTAGTCACTTGGAATAGAGCAGCAGATGCCAGCTGCCTAGCGAACAGCAAGGCTTTTCTGTATTTTGAGGCTTTTAAAGTACACACACACACACACATACACCAACTCTGCTGTATAAAAGTTATTCACAATACATGAAAACACAATTGTTTTAAAATAAATTCAAAATGAAGTGCCCTGGAAGGATGAAAGAAGGAAGGGCTTCCAGGTGAGGGACAATATGAGTTATGAGCCAAAGAAGCAAGAACTAGTTTAAAGGACCAAAGATATATGTTGGAAATTGTGTGTGTGAGTGGGAATGGTGGGTTAACCTTGAAGGTTAGGCCAACAGCCCTAATCTCTAGCATCTCTAAACTGATGACTCAGTTTATCTGTTCTACTTAACGGTGCCCAATGGCTTCAGGTGATGTTGCCCAACCTATGGGATTCTAATTGCATGCCCTGTTCACATGCATGGCAGGAATTTATGGCAGCAGAGAGAGTTTTGTTTGGCCAAATTCTAACGCCAACCTCATCTTCTCTCTAGAAGGTCTTTTTGTTTAAATGAACTCCTTTGAAATGTTAAAAATTGACATTACATGGTTTGTTTTGTTCCCAATTATGTTTATGAAAATGGCCAAAAGAATGTCCAAGTCCCAGTAGTTAAACATCAATTTAACTTTCACCAACAGCTAAAAAATATGTTGACATTTTTCTTCCCAACCCAATGGGTGCTTATTTAACTACATATTGTCATCTTTAATTTAGGGTTTCTCACCCAAAAAGTTGCTAGCCCAGCAATGTGATGAATGCTATTCTGTGTATTCCTTTGTTTTCAAAGCTAATGACACCAAAACCACTCTCAGAGTACAGCAAGGTCCAGACTCACCTTGAACACTATCTGCTTCCTCGCTGGTTCTTTCAGGAACGTTTTATGAGAAATATTTATACAAGTGATGGACAGCCACTGGGTGGGGGCGGCAGGGGGTATAAAGAGGGAGTTCAGAGAAGAGTGTGAACATCTTAGATCTTATCCTTGTCTACCCCTAAATCCCTTTCCATACTCATTCAAAGGTCCTATCAGACCATGGGATGGAAAAGCAAATCACCATAGGGGATGTGGTATGTCCAGGCCTCTGGGACGCGGCTGTCCTCACAAAGCAGAAGGACGTGCCACCTTCAGCTCATTGTCTGTTAGCTTCTGCTCTAATTCACGTGCTGTTGATAAATGAGATTGAGGGAAAGAGTAGGACCAGAGCCAAACCCCAAGGCAAGATTAGAAGTGGCAGCCTGACACAGAAATGGCCTTATGAAACCCAGGCTGGGCTGCCCCACCAGGCCAGGCCACACTCATTAATTTCCCGGGCACACTGACTTACTCAGACCACAGGGGCGGAGGCTGGCTTTCATCCTCATGGCTAAACAAAATCTTACGACTCTCGAGGAGTGGCAATATGGTGACTTAAAGACAGCTAGTACATTTGTGAGAAGCTCTGCAATATGATTTTTGACAGTTGTCTGGCATAATTAAAAGATCACTAAACAGAGCTAAGAAAAAGCTTTTCAAAAATAGATGTGATTCTGGATGAGATTCTAATGGCATAATGGAATTTCTGCTTAAATTTATCTTTAAAGAAAGTTCCTGTCAAAATTAGGGGGTACTAACATGGGAACTGACGTCAGATTTTTTCAGCAGGGTGTAGGAGTTAAGGAGGTGGAAAGACGTGGAAAGATGACTTTATCAACGATTTGAATTTCCTCATGATGGCAATGGCTGTATTTTAAACTCTATTCAAGTGATTTAACATCAATCTACTTAAAGTCTAAAATCAAAGGTACCTTTTCAAAACACGTAGGATCCTCTCCAAGGAGAAAGGAGAGTGGAGAATGGAAACAGGGTTTGGGCAGGGGCATGCAATGGACTGTTGTTGCCTGTGGGGATCCCAGCAGGGCCAGAGCAGCAGGGAGGGCCGAGGACCTACATTTGCTTGGCAGTGCCAAGCCACAGCTCCTGGCATATGGCTGTAGACAAAGCAGAGCAGCTGGGAGTTTCCAAAGTTGTCCAAATCCCCACGACCATCCCTTCCGCCCCCATGCTGCAACAGGAACCAGCAGACCCCTCGGAGGTACCTACACTTGTGGCCAACATCCTGGGCAAAAGCCTCCCTTCTGAGGACCAACCCCAGTATTGGGTGTCACGCAGCGCCCACAGTGAACAGCTTCAAAGCTTTGAGAAAGAAGCTTCTCCTTCCTGGGGGCAGGGTTCAGAGCAACACCTGAGCCAGTGTGTTGCAGTGGCCTCAGCAGCTCGAATATTTTTGGTTTGGGAGGTTTATGAATAAGCCTGTGACACAAAAGAATTTGCTCCTCCTCTGAGGCACAGACTAGAATGGTCTGAGGGCAATTTTCAGGGTGAGAGTGAGCCATTTAGCTGCTTACAAACTTAGCTTACTGCTTAGCATCTACATTTCAACTCAACTTTTGCCATTTTTCTGCTTAGCAACTCTTGTGATGGGCTACTGGAAAATAAAGTGTTCTGTTGTGGAGGAAGGCCCGTAAAGAAAGCCAACTATGGCTGCTGAGTTTGAAAGTGAAAAGAATGCAGAATGTCCTCAGTTAGCCAAGGGTTTTAGCCAGAAAACAGACTTTTTTGACAAATTAAAAAATGATGGAATAATTCAGGCCTTAACCCCAGTGGCAGCACAGTAGACCAGGGAACCCAAGGGTAGAAAATAGCGTAGAGATTCAACAAGCATTTAGAGGTCACGGTTACCTAATATGCATCTCCAGAGCAAACTGTAAACCCTTTGGTTGTGTAGAACTCAGACTTATTGACTATCCCTTGCAATAACAGGCCTTCACCCGAGAGCTTGGGTGCCTTGTTACAGAGCTGGGACTTCCTGGGATTCTGTCTGTCTTGCACAGCACTTTGCTAGGCCCACAAGGACTCCCTGAATATGAGATGATTGAGCTGACATGGAATTAAGGCATGTGGTGCCCCTTGTTTGCTCTAAGACATCATCAGGGCCTTGCCTGCCTGCCTTCTCATCGTCACACTGAGGTCAAGAGGAAAATTCAGGGCCTGTGTATTAGAGAGCTACTGGGATTGATATGGGAGATACCAAGGAAGTACCGGACCCTCCTGGCCCCTTGGAGTCACTATCACTGGCTGAGGGAATGCACAGAAATTCATCTTCTTGCTGAAGGTAGAGGACCTCTGTCCCTTGTGCAGTCTTGAGGGAGATGGATGGGGGTCTCCTGGAAAGAAATCGGTTTTCATACTGCCCTAAATGATGGCATATTCCTGCCTTTGTAAAGGCTAGCCACCCACTCCTACCTTATTTTCTTCTTACCCACAGACCTCCCAGAGTCAGCCTACTGGTTCTCTGTCGGGCTTCCTGCCGGAATTTCCCCGCCCCTCCTCTTACTGCTGCATGGGCAGCTCCCCGCCTTTTCTCCTCACACACTCTCAGGAACAAACACATGAAGTCCCCCATCCAGAGGCAACAGAGAACACCTGCTTCTCACCGAAGGCTGGTTCTGTTTAAATTGCCTGAGCAGGGTGTTGGACCCAACCATTCACATTCAGCCTGGGTGGTTCAGCCTGCCGCACATGAGTACGGTGTAGTTCTGGGCCCCTTTCAGCATGCCATCCTTTTCTCTAGGATTCCCTGTGGCCCAGGGACAAACTTCATGTCCATTCTCTGCACCCTAGGACTCCAGGTCTTTCTGTGGTCCATGTCCCCATTTTTCTCTCCTGCCTTGAACTTGCAGCTCCCAGTTGTGTGCCTGGTGCATGAGTCCCTGGCTCTCATCTCTAAAGTGATTTTCTGATCCCTGATACATTTCTTCACTCCTAGTTCGGTATTGATACTTACCAGTCAGTTACTAAAGCTGCTTCTGTCCCTAAGGAAATCATGGCTTTTAAGACTCTTGTCCTAAATTAAGTACTGGGCCAGCCTTACTAGTGGCTCTGTGGCCCCCATAATGGGCGCCAGCGTCCCAGGTGCCTTGGCGGGAGTGTCTCACCTCTAACATAGCCTACGGCTACATGCTTCCCCTCTCATCCCATCTCTAAGCATGCGTCCCCATCTCACCTGCCCTAGCTTGGAACTGGGCCTTGGAATGTGCATTTACTTCTCTGCTCATTGGCACTTCACATGCCCTTGTATCATTAGCATTTCTCCTGCTGCATCTTAATTATCCGCTTACCTGTTGGTCTCCCAGGCCAGACTGCAAACTCTGCTGGGGCAAGAACTTCGTCTCACTCAACCTTGGATCACAAGTGCCTGGCACAAGACAGGTGCTCAGAAGATATTTACAAGCCATTCAGGCTGCAGCTGTTTTCCAGGGCCAAGGTCTTACAGAATCCACAAGCCCAACCTTGCCATGGACTTTGTCCTGCAAGCAGTGGTAATAACAAATGACCAAAGGAGCAAGAGACAGGCTCTTCCCACTCATCCTGGGGGTGTTTTGCAGGTTTCATTTGTCTGTTTGTTTCCATGTGCTTATTTGCTCATTTTCAAATAAAGCGGGACTTCTCTCTGAAACTCATGTCGAGTCAGCTGACCACAACAGTCAGGAAAAAATGCTGTGTTCCACTTTTTTGTTCACTGTCAGTAAAAGGCAAGGTTCAGTGCACATGAGCCACACTGTCACCAGAGGAGCTACAATGTGGAGAAGCTTCCAGAGAGACACGATCAGCCTGGATACAAACCCCTCCTTGCCCTGTCACTCTGCCTTGCTGTGTCTTTCTGACGCCCCTCCCGGTCCCGCCCCTCTAGCCCCCAGCCCCACAGCTCCCACCACAGGGCAGTCTCACTCCAGCAGCGCTGGAGACAAGAGGAGTGTGTGTCTGAGCACGAAGCCTGAGGGGCTGGCCCTGGAGGCACACAAAGTCACGTCAGCATAGAGCTAGACTCCTGTGTGCCCCCAGCCCTATCTCCCCACGCCCCAGTTTCCTCATCCTACCTTTCTTACAGAGTTGTTACGGGGATTAGCGATCATGTATACCTGGCATTATTATTGTGATTAGTATGGAAACCTCTATGGAGATGCCAGAGTCTCAAGCTAGCACATAATGAAAATCAAGGAATCCATAATGCATTAGTCATCACACCTTGACATGACTTTTATATAACATTCAGCCGGAATATCTTCAAACTGTTTCTTCTTCATTTGCTATTCTGAGCTCATTTTCTTTGGTTTTTGTTTTGTTTTGTTTTTGCAATTCAATGAGCTGATTTTTTTTTTTTAATGTGAATCTGTTTGTGCCAAGGTCTCAGGTTCCTGAATGTGCCTGGTTTTCTGAGGTTGAGGTATGAGCTGATGAAGGCTCAAGGTTGTGTCATGGATTCCTCAAATAGATTATTAAGACTGCATGACACGTATGCAACATGAATCTATTTGGAGACACTGGGAAGGTGAATCAAGCAAGGGCTCAGATTTTCCAGGGAGCAACTGTAGAATTTCAATTAGCTTTGAGTCCATTTCTTTGCTGGAAATAGCAGATCTCTAAGCATTTCTTCAATAGCATTACAGTAATTATAACAATTCTGGAAAGAATCACTAACGGGGCGTATATTGTAAGCTTGAGGAACAAGGAAGGCCACGGCCCATTCTGCACTTGGTACGTGCCTTACTGTCAGGTAGACACAATATTAATGACAATGCTGCGGATCACTTGGTTGACGCTCTCTACCAATACTCGAAGACAATTGAACTTTCCAGTTGAACTTTCTGCAATAGTAGAAGGGTTCTGATTTGTGCTGTCTTATATGGTGGTCACTGGCCAGGAGTGGTCATCAAGAACTTGAAATGTGGCTAGTGAGACTAAGGACTGAATTTTAAACTTTACTCAATGTAACTACCATGTGCCATGTGGCTAGTGGCTACTGTATTGGACAGCACAGCTCTAAGATACCAGCTGGAACCACTCCAGCCACCCTGCCATTTGGAGCACCAGTGGGGCACAGGAGGAAGCCCACAAAGCCCCCAGGGAGCTACCAAGCCTGTGCACTTAGGCTCACCAGAAGCCTCTGGATTTGGTTCTCTGATTTCCCATTGCACAGCAGATTAGAAGCACCTGACTACAGAGAGAGGCAGACACAATGCAGCAACTGGAAATGAAGATGGTTAAAGCAGACCAGAGCTCAGAAGAGAACATCCTTCTAGGAGTACTGAGCATAAGGACAAGCAGCCTTTACATCTCAAAAAGATAGGATTTGATACCTTGGACCATGGAAAATATGTTAAGAGTTCAGGGACATAAACTTCAAGAAGGGTAGAGAGAAAATGAGCAGTCTTCATCCAACTGTCTGTCCAACAAAGATAGTAAAATACAGACCATTTTGGCACACAGCTGGATGAGTTTTGGTTATCTGGAGAGTCCAGCTACTGGGCACATCTCCTTCCTCCCATAAGGAAGAAAGTGTACTTCCCTATGACGTCCTACTCCTCTTGGGATGGAAGCCCAAATCATTACTACGATCCCCTGGGCTGCCTGATGCAGCTTTGTCCACCATGCACCCCACTTCCCCTGACTCTGTTCTCCTGCTATAGTGGTCTTCCTTCTGTTTCTTGAAGGAGCCATGAGCCTTCTCCCTAGGACTCTGCATGTGCCGTTTCCTCTCTCTCTAGAAGAACTCTTCCAATAGAATGAAAACTAGAGGAAGTCTGTAGAAAAAGCCTGGTGGAGGATAATCTAAAAATCTCAAAAGACAATGTAGCTACCTTGGCAGAAAGAGTGTAAGCAAGGTGTTCAGAGGCTATCAGTGAACTTAGAGATCTGCTATTTCCAGCAGAGTCATAGGGAAGTACACTTTCTTCCTTATGGGAGGAAAGAGATGTGCCCAGTAGCTGGACTCTCCAGATAACCAAAACTCATCCAGAGCCAATCCCCATCCCTCTCCCTCTCCAGATTCCTGTAGAAATGCCACTCCTTGGAAAGCCAGCATACCCACCCTCCCTACATTTGGGGCTGGCCCCTTTGTTGTTCACTCTTTCTTCAGAACACCTAGTTGAACACATACACCCATCAGTGAGATTATCTGGTTTATTCACTTGTAAAACTCCAAGAAAGCAGGGACTGTGTTTGTCCCCCCTTGTATATCCAGTAGTGAAAGAATGAATGAATTCTGGTTTGTTTCTAACATTTTCTGTATGACAAGTGTCCTCCAACTCCTATGCTGTCACATCTTTTTATAAAGTCATTTTATTCTCTGAGATGACTCATCTTCTCTTTAGCTCCCATTCCAAAGTTCTTACTGCCCAATAACTTTTTCTCATGAAATCTTCAACCTTAAAATTCCACCCACCTCTCTCTTATTTGCTCTACTTACCACCTTCGCCCCCAAAACTTCCTTTTCCTTTAAACAGTTGGAGCTCATGTTGGCAAGCTGAATTGCATCTGCGATTCTTTTCTTAGTGATGCAATTTTCTTGATTTTTATTTTTTCTGGTACTTTCACTTGGTTTCACTGATAGCCTCTGAACACCTTGCTTACACTCTTTCTGCCAAGGTAGCTACATTGTCTTTTGAGATTTTTAGATTATCCTCCACCAGGCTTTTTCTACAGACTTCCTCTAGTTTTCATTCTATTTCTCATTCTTTCTAAAAAGAGGGGGAAATGAAGCCTACACTTCTTCCCACCTGTTCTTACCCCCTACCTTTGAAACATAAAACAACAGTACAAAAGAAAGAAGGTCTCCAAAACCTTCAGGGGCTTCTTAACTTTGAATTTTCTCTCATTCTAGTTTTTTCTAAACAAATCAGGGGGAAAACTTGATTAGTATTCCCTCCCTAAACCGAATCAAGTAGTTAAGCTTCGGGCTTCATTCTTTTAGAATGAGCTCTTTTCATCAGGTAAATGATTTTCCTTTCCTGATAGACCTTATTTAGGACTAAATTCTTGATATAAATGACAATTCTCTTTAGCAAGTATTTACTGAGCACCTACTATGTGCCAGGCACTGTGCTAGAGAAACAGCAATGAGTAAGATGAAAACAAAAAATTTCTATCCTCATGGAGATTACATTTTATGGGGTGGGGAGAGGTCTAATAAATAGATGAATATATATAATGTAATTCTAGATAGTGATAAGCTTTACAATTAATGTTCTATGATAAATGCTACATAAAATGAAAAAATACCTGAATCTAGCTTCTAGCCCACAGGAATGTTGTGACAATTAAGTGAGCTAATGCATACATAATGTGTAGAGAAGGGTTCATTACTCTTGGTGGAAATTGTGACTTTGCTTTTTGAGCATAGGGTCCTGTCATAAATGTATTTAAAATATTATTATTATTTTGTCATTATTATTTTTATGAAAGGGAAGAGTATCCTCTCATTTTCTTAAGAGATGTCTATGGGGAGTCTACTGTGGGCAAGGTACTAACATACATGCAAAGTGTTGCAATAAACATAAAACCTGAGATATTCTGACCTCACAAGCAAGACAGAAATGAGGAGCTGACCACTGTGGGAATGGCCAGTCTGCCAGTGTGAACTAATACACTACCCTTTAGCTCACTGTTGCTGACTCACCACCAACCTAGTCGACTTCCCAAGGCTCTAAATGGCAGAGCCCTGGTTATTCTTTTGCTGTAATTTTTTTAAGTGCCCTGTACGCATAGAAAGGCCAGCAACTCAGATTCATAGACTTAGAGCTGGAAAGAGCTTAATGTGTTATATGTCTGGTTCATAGATGAGGAAATATATATGTGCATGTAAATATATTATATATGTGTTATGTATACATACATATTACACACACATATATACATACATATATACATAAATATCCAGTTCTTTTGATCCTAAACAAGCCCTTTCTCTATTGTTACTGCAATGACCTACTGACAATAAAATTTTAGAGTTGACTTTCCACTTCAATGCAACCAACCTTTTCTGCTGTTTGGTTATGTGCAAAATAGCTTGCAAAGTACTATAGGAGGCATAAAAATGAACAAGATCTTGTTCCAGTTTTCAAGGAGTTTGCTATAGAACACAGGAAAGGTAATTCAAAGCGAGGGTGCTAAGTGCTAGGTAACGTCACAAAGTATCATGGAAATGCACCAAAAGAAGTTGAACTCCAGCTCGACTAGTTCTTATGGGAGCTAGCCCACAGGCAGATGGGGAGGAGAGGGCATTAGGAATGATGTTACTAGAAGCTAATTCACAGAGGACTTGGGGCACAGGGCTCATTCTAGAAAAGGGAAATAACTCTAGGAGGTTGTAGGTGGACAGGAGAGCAAGGCTCCTTCATACGGGACTTCACATGCATTGCTAAAGGGGTTTGGTCTTGATTCAGTCACAGGTTCTGAGCAGAGGAGTAACTTCTTCAGAACTGTGCTTTATGACTAAACTCACAGAAGGAAGAAGAGAGGCAGGTTGGTGGCTGGCGGAAAAATGGCAGCTCAGTTTTGTTATTCACATGTTACCTGTGATAATAATAGTTAACTGGTTGATGTGCTAAGAGCTTTGCATACATTAACTCACTTAATTGTCACAAGGCTCTATTGGGCTAAAAACCTTTATTATTTTGATTTTACAGGTAAGGAAACTGAAGCTTAGAGAAATTACACGCTAGAAAGAGGCAAATTGGAGAACCAGAGAGGCCAGTTGTATTCCTAAATCCACCCTCTTAACTGTGATGCTACATTGCACTGGTTCACAAACTCCAGTTGGCAATGATTTTGTTAAGAGGGCTACACAGGGGAGTGGTGAAAATAATTTTTAGACACCCCTATTATGGCTGGTATTGAAAAGGATAAGATGAAAGCTGGGCTTGAGCATGTTCGCCACCAGCCCTGCAGTGGTGGGTGGCATTTAACCCCTGAGGGGCAACTCCTGCCAGTTTTCTGGCCCAATTCCTCACCTTCAGTTTGTAAGTGCTGACATCATAAAATATAATTTTAATATTAACTTAAGAAAATTAAGAATCAGGAAGGTAAGGCTATTCTAAAATAAGCCAGAGAATACTTTCCAAAACCTAAATCCAGTGGGGTAGTTTGTGTATTTTAACCACCTGCCATCATAAATTCACACTGGCATTAATTTGACATTACTGCTTTTGATAAAAATAGAAGATCAAAGGCTGATTTTACAAATTATGTGCAAAAATCCAAAATGGAGATTTTACCTCCTCTATCCTGAAATGGTTCAGACCCAGCATTCACCTAATTATGCTGACTCTTCTAACCCCTTATTTCCTAGTGACAACACCTAGGAAGAAACACATCACTCCCTCCAGGACAAAACATCCTATGGTACTAAGCCCCCAACCAATATTTCTGTTCCAACACAAGTCCAGTAGAACTGTTACTATAGATGATGCTTTAAACACTATATGTCATTTAAAAAAGCTGTTTTACAGCAGGGAAGGGTACACTGTGAAAAATCAAATGCACTGTCCATAGGCTTTTGTCACTGTGAAGCCTGCAGGGGCACAAAGGTTGATCTGGATGGACACGGTGACTGTAGACCTACAAGCCTGAACGCTCTGCGACGTGCCCATTCTCCCATTTGACTTCTTGGCTATTATCCTCCTGGGCTAAAGAGATGGCTGCCAGCTCAGATGTAGGGAGGCCACGGCTGTGTGCAAGGAGCCTTCTGCACCTGGATTCTGTAGACTTCTTTTCTGTGATCACTTTTCATCCCCATGGCTATCATGGTACTTTATTAAGACTGGAGAAGAGGTACAGGGTCCTAGTCTCCCAGTGGGACTTCAGAAAATTTTAGTCAGCCTGCTTAATAAAATAGGCACCCTCTTCTAGGATGCCCTTTTTCTGCCAAGTACACTGCAGGCAGTATGTTATGTTCCAGAATCATGCCAACAGCCCCATCTGCAGTAAGGGTGGCCACACTGGAATGGCTATTGTCGAGCATCAGTACAGTGTACATGAATCTCAGGTGTGTTCCCTTTGTTCAGGCTCAGAGCTGGAGATGTATAGATATCCAGCCTTAGGACTGGCAAACACTGCTTTGTGTTCATGGGGAGATGTAAATTTTTTCAGAGAATAAGACTCCAGGCATGGACAATACTATGCGCAGAAAGTAAGAGGCTCACAAAGAGAAGATATCTCATGCTCCCCAGCGTTCATCTCTTCACAGAGGACCCTACTTGGTGTCCTCAGCTAGAAGGGATGGATGGCAGGGGTCATCCCCTCACCAGACTGTCCATAGAGTCCCTGGGAGGAGATACTCTTTCACAGGACAAAGTTTTCCACCCTAGGGAAGAAGTGCCTTCTCCATAACAAATATTTCAGCCTACATTTCAGTGGAAGAAAAATTCCCAGTGATGTATAAGGGCTCCATCCCTGTACTCAGCAATTTTCAAAAGTAACTCTTGTGATTTTAGCAAGTCCACATAAATAAGTTCCACACTGAACATTTTGGGAGTAGGTGTTTTTCCACCATGGATCTTGATGCAGCTGAGCTGGGAATCCTTGGCCCAACTTGTTAGGTGGAAATCCAGGAGCTAGAGCCATAGACCAGCCCCACTGCTGCGCTGGGTCCGAGCACCTTCCCTATTCCTCATGCTGTCTCTCTCCCGCACTCTGCACTCACTTATGTCTGTATGCCTTGCATCCTACTCCCTGAGGGCGCTCCCCACCACAGCTCCATGGAGGGTGGAATGCCCATGGGCAGAGCAAAACTTTACTCAATGGACAAAGAAGCTGTATGAGGCTCCATAGGCTGCTTATGTCAGAAACACAATCACTCTCCCCAAAGTTCGACTCCATTCATTAATGGCCTTCTACCTGGAAAGTCCTGGGCTGCAGGAAGTAAGGGTGAGACTGGTTTTATGATGTTTAAGGAAACTGCAGGGGCAGAGGGGAAGAGAGAGAAGCTAGACCAGTAAGTCCATTGCCGAATCTTTCTCTGCCCCCACTCCTCTCTCTTTCTTGCTTCTGAGCAGGTGGAAAGTATTCTCACTGCTGTCCCTCTTCTTACCCCTTCTCTTGGTTCCCTTTCCTCTCCCTTTTTGGTTCTCCCTCCTGCCATGCCCTTCCTCATCTCCTGACCCCTTGTGCTCCAACTTCTCCCTAGGCTGGGTTTCTCCCTATACCCTTTTCCACGTGTTTCCTTCTCTTACTCCTCCTCCTACCCAGCCCCTCACCGTAAAGATGTTTCTGTGTTCAGCCTCTCACTCTCTCCCCGCTCTCATCAGAAACTTTGTCCATTCTCTGAATTTCCCTGATTCCCTTGCCTCACTGAAGCCTGCCAAACCCGGATCTCCATCCAGTTCCCCAAGTCCTCCTCTCCCCCACAGCTCAGGGTCATGCCTGCCAGCACATCTGGGTGTATACACTTGGATCTCTTGTTGTCTTCCAACATCAATAGAAAACAAGCCTCCCCTTTCCCCAGCTTGCAGATACATTCTTTCTCCCAGCTTCCTTTTATACTTAATGGTGCCACCACTTTCCCAGCCTTCCAGGTTCAGAATGTGAAGTTACTTTGATTGACACCTCAGCCAGTCACCTAGTCTTATGGATTTTTCCTTAAATATCTCCCTCATAGCTGTTCCTCCCACTCTGCTCCCCTTGTTGCTGCTGCTTAGCTTCAGCTCTCATTACCTCAAACCTTGATTAGCTCTATAAGTGCTTTGCTGCTACAAGCTCTCTCTTCTTCAATCCAAGGGGTGGGTGGATGGCAGCTGTGTCCTACAAGGCATTTGCCTTAGCAGCATGGCTGGGGGCAGGGAGGGCAGGGAATGCAGTTGGGGCTGATGAATGAACCAGCTATGTCTCTCCCCTCACTGTGCTGCCCCTCTGTTGATCCCCTTGTAGGAAAGAGAGGCCCTAAAGCCAGGGCTGGGGGGATAACCATAATTTGATTTCAATTTTTCTGCAAATATATTGAGTCCCTACAATACTAAACTCTGTCCTAGGTACTGAAATACAGTAATGAACTAAACAGAGTCCCTGTCCTCAGTGAGCTTAGCCATAGGAGAGATGGCTAGAAAATAAATAAAGATGCAATGTGACAGGAAGTGGCAAATTACAAGACTTCTGTATAAAGAAAAATGGAGCCAAACAGAATAAAAAATGAATGAGGCAAATGGTCAATGAACACATGAAAAAGTGTTCAATGTCAGTAGGGAAATGCAAATCAAAACCACAGTGACATACCTCTTCACACCCACTCATTTGGCTATAATAAAAAAATAGAAAATCACAAATGTTCCTGAGGATGTAGAGAAATTGAAACCCTCATACATTGCTGATGGGAGTATAAAATGGTGCAGCTGCTGTGGAAAACAGTTTGGCAGTTCCTCAAAAAGTGAAACAGAGTTACCGTGTGAGCCAGCAATTCCACTCCTACATATTCACCCAAGAGAACTGTTAAGTGTTCAAACAAAAACATGTACATGGATGTTTATACCAGCACTATTCACAACAGTCAAAAGGTGGGAGGAACTCAAGTGACCATCAGGTGATAAATGGATAAATAAAATTTATCCACACAACAGAACATCATTCAGCCACAAAAAGGAGTGAAATACTGGTTCATGCTACATCATGAATGAACCTTAAAAACATGCTATGTAAAAGAAGCCAGATAAAAAAGGCCATATACTATATGATTCCATTTGTATGAAATGTCCAGAATAGGCAAATCCATAGAGACAAAAAGCAGATCAGTGGTTGCCAAGGACTGGGGAATGGAGAATGACTACTTAATGGGTACAGGATTTCCTCTGGATTTGATGAAAACGTCCTGGAACTAGACTGTGGAGATGGTTGCACAGCATTGTGAATGTACTAAATACCACTTAACTGTACATTTCAAAATGGTTACAAAGGTAACTTTACCACAATAATAGAAAAAGTGAATGCGGGTGTTCAGAGGGTGCTTCCTCAAATAGGAGGTTCAAGGAAGCCTCTCAGATGAGAGGAGATTTCACAGAGACCTGAGACAGGAGGGTTTGAACCTTGTAGTTACCCAGGCTGAAAGCCTGCTAGGCCACAAAGCATGCAGATGGCTCTGAGCAGTATTCATCAAGATCTGACTCTCCGTTTCTTGATTTGCTCCTCATCCAGAAGCACAAATGCTCCTTCTGTGTCTAACACCTCTGCTCCCCTGGACCCCACACATCCCTTCCTGCCTCTCATCAGTACATGCGTCATTGCCTCATCCCCTGACATACTGACCCCTTCTACCCAGCCCCTCACCCACAGAACTGCTCCTTCTGGTCACCTGGATTCTGGACAGCTCTTCAGGTCCCTGCCCAGGGACCACTTCCCCTGGACATGTTCTTGGCTGCCAGCCAGATCATGGGTGCTGGCCCACAACTAAGGGTTTGAGCCTTGAGTCCACACTCATCACTGTGAGTGACATTGGGCACTCAGCTACTATGTCCTTCTTTGTGAAAAATGAGCATAATTGACAGAGTAAAATGAGATGGTTGCAAAGTGTTGAGCTTGGTCCCTGATACACAGCACAGTGAGCACTCAAGGATGGTAGTCATATCATCACTTCCACCTTCCTGAAGCTTGAACTTTAGCACTTCATTTTGTAATATCTGATGACATTTAGTAATTATTTAATGTTTTTAGGTTGAAGTCAAAATACATGGTGAACACTAATGATGGTATTTATATTCTTTGGAACAGCTTCCCCCAACCCTGGAGGCTATTCCAATACATAGCATAAAGTATGCACTAGAATAAATGTTTGACTGACCAATGATTGATTGATTTGGCTCTATCATCAAATGGGAATGAAATTTTCTTCAAATTAAAACCTTAAAGGAAGCATAAGGCTGTCTGGGTAGGAAGGTTAAGGAAGGAGAACAGAGAGAGAGAGAGAAAAAAAGAGAGAAAGAGAGAGGTAGGTAGGCTAGGAGGGAAGGAGAGAGCAAGAGAGAGAACTGGCAAATAAACACCTGATATAGCCAGAGTGAGATATAGTGAAAGATTCCATAGGTATAAATGTTTGGGGGGGGGGGGAAGCACAATCAAAGAAAGACACAGAGGGCTGGTGGCAAGTTTCTCCAAAAAATGGCTCACTCTGCAAATGAGCTGCTCTTTTATTTCAAGAGGCCGTAGCTATTGGTGTTCAAAGAAAATGTTAACACATTTTAGGAACAGCTGTAAGACAACTGGAATCCAAATTTTTAAATATAAAAATACAAGATAGTAGAGTTACAGTTCACAATAATGTAGCAGTGGGATACAAATAGATAGATGGATAGATACATACATACATTCATACATACAGTGGCACCCAACGACCGGAGGAGAAAGTGGAACGGGAAAGAGAACCCATTTATGCATAGATAGGATGCCAGGATAAGGCTGGGAACGGCTCCGCTGGGAGCTGGTCATGTGATCAGCCTCCGAAACCTGCCCCGGAGAGTTAGTTATAAGACCAATCTGGCTATTGTTTCCTACCTTTACAACCTGCATTTATACACACCCAAATGCAGTGTGGCGGCTCCACCGAGGCATACCCACTCCTTGGAACCCCAGCCCTCACCCCTCCAGCCAAGAAATGCCCCTGCGGCTTTCTCTCCAAGAGATTCTTCTTTCACCACTTTATTCCTCTTTCAGAGAAACAAACACAAGCCCTGTTCAGCAGTCAAAAAACGCTAGGAAGCAGCTGGCTTCTTCCAATGCTTACTCACACAATTTTCTTAATCATCTTTCCAACAAAACCATGAAAAAGGAAAGAAAATGTTTTACCTGTCGAGAACCCTGATTTCTCTGTGAGATTCTAAAATCGAATATATAAAAGGCAACTCGAACGCATCTTCTGAGAGTTCCTTAAATCCCACACCTGCCTCCAGTGGCAGCTCTAAGTCTGAGCTCTGAATGGAGGCTGTGTGTTATTTTAACCACAAGGTTTCTAGTCAGGAGGGAGGGGAGATGGGAATGAGGGAGGCTGGCAAGCAGCAACCCCATCCACCTCAAGGAAAGGAGCTTGCAGATATTTGAAGAAGTCTCAGACCAACTTTCCTAAACTAGAGGTTAAAGAACTGTGGAACATTCCAAAGGAGTAAGATAAGACATTTATGGTCGTTTCTAAAAACAGCGCACTGGCATGGCCAGCCTGATGCTGGCTGCAGGGAGCGCAGCCTGGAGCTGGCGAGTGGAGCCCTGGGCCCAGGCGAGGGAGAGCTACACCTGGACAGAGCACGGCTCCACAGATGAAGAGCCCCCCCAGGGGCTGAAAGTACAGAATGACGAGGCACCTGCCTAAGTCACACCTCTTGTGTGAAAACAAACCAGTGTCAGGAGAATCCACAAGCAGGTACAGGGTAAGGGACAGCTACTGCAGAATCTGTTATGGAAGATTAAGGTGTGTGAGTGCATGTGTGTGTGTGTGTGTGTGTGTGTGTGTGTGTGTGTGTGTGTGTGTGAATGTGTGACAGTGTAAGTATATGTGTGTGAGTGTGGGAGAGTGTAAGTGTGTGAGTGTGTGTGAGAGAGCATGTGAGTGTGTGCTCCTCACTTCCCAAACAATGTGAAAAGCAAAGCCCCAGTCTCTGCTTGGACCAGTTGGAGATCCTCCTCCTCTGGTTTTGGCAAATGCAAACGCCGCCCTTGGACTTGGAGGAGGAATGATTTATGGCACACAGATCAACAGCAAAATCTAGAGCAGTTGAAATGGCCAAGGGTCCTTTACAGCCAGCTTTCCACAGATGCCAGAGGTTTGAACTCCACCTTTGGAAAAACTCAGCAGGGCTCCCATAAAGCAGGGTCATAACTCAGTTTTATATAGAACCTTTCATCTCACAGGAGCTCAAGGTGGGTTTACACCAAAATATAAATTACCCTGAGCACAGTCACCCAGTGGACGAGATGCAGCTCCTGCTTAGCAGCCGCCAGCCAGGCGCAGGCAGGCAGTGGGAGCCAGGAAGGATTCTTGCAAGAGGAGCCAGCGGGACTGCCCTGCCCACTTGGCCCTCTCTTCCCCAGAGCTGCACTGACGCTCTGATTGGCAGCTCATTCGCCTTCCCAAGTCCCTTATGTCCTCCCCAGTGACTTCTTCCCCCAGTCCTCCCTACATTCACAGTCTCAAAATGGACCTCAAATAACAAACTGGGAGGAAACGCTGACTGCATTTTCAGATTTGATCCTGTAGCAGGGGGTTGACAAAGCACAGCCCCCGGACCACATGCAGACCATGGCCTGTTTTTATAAATAAAGTTTTATTGGAACACAGTCACACCCACTCATTTGTGGATTGTCTATGGCCCTTTGGTGCTACACCAGTGCAGAGGAGATGTGGCAGAACAGATATTGGGTGTTTTGTTTTGCATTGCATTGTTTTATGTTTTAAAAGTGGAACAAAGAACAAAGAGGCTCTTTCAGTAATCTCTGCAGATCGCACTTCGGAAGAAACACCAGCCCCATATTCAGGCCTGAGTCTTCAATTCCATTATTCCTTCATTAGAGAAACTCCGCCTGCCTAGCCACACTGCGCCAGCTTCCCTTGCTTCATCCCCAAGAAATTATGGTGGCTGCATCCAACTGGTTTCTCTAATACAAGCCTTGGAAGTGCCCTCAAGGCCCTCTCCATGTCCTCCCCAAACGCACCTGTCTTTGAAACCCTCTTGGGATCTGTCCACAGAGTTACTTGTTCCCTTGTCCAGGCTCTCCTCATCATCATTTGTTCATTCTTCTCTTGTATTTCTTGTCATTGTATCCCCATGATCTCTTGCTATTTGCCTTTCTTACTAGACTATGAGTTTCCTGAGAGTCAGAATAATATCGTATTCAACTTTTTATCCCCAGAACCTAATACTGTAAAAGATACATATGGGAACATTAGTGGTTATTACAAAAACAACTCAGTCTTATTCCACTAGAACATAATCTCAAAGGGAATGAATGAAAAGGTTGTCTGATATTCCCTGAGGACTAGACATTTTAAAATCATCTTTCCCAGGGATGACCCTGCCCTGTTTTTTGAGCCCTTACCCTGAGCAGAGCAGACTTTGACACATTTGCTAGTAGTCAGTCATTTAAATCTGAATTTATGGAAGAACCTCAATGCAGAAATATCAACAGCAGTTAGGAAAAGCTTCATAACAATGAGAGCTGTCAGAAGACTTGGAAGCGTGTGGCACTGGGTGGAAAGGAGGCTGAGTGTGCTCTATGTTCCTTTCTCAAGCTAAAGCTTGGTAAGGCTCATTTCTCCGGTGTGACCCCATCCAAAGACAGAGCTAACACATGGCCAAGGGATACAGATGCACCACTATCAGGTCTGGAGCATAAAAGGAGCCAGTCTTCTCAGTGGCTGGGGCACTGGCACTGTACCGTTTCAGCAGGGGGTGCCACGACTCCCCTTACTTGCATCCTTTTTAATGATCTCAAGTGTGGGATAACCTGACAATATTTTGCACTGAACAGAAGCAATGTGGATGTCACAGACATGTGTCACACGTGTGCCCACTCAGCATCCCATGATCAGTCTTCCTTTGGTGAACTTGGACCTCCCACCTTGAGTCCTTGTCTTAGTCTGCTTGGGCTGCCATCACAAAATACCAAAGGCTGGGTGGCTTAAACAACCGAAATGTATTTTCTCATGATTCTGGAGGTCAGAAGTCCAAAATCAAAGCCAACATGACCAAGCTCTGGTGAAAGCCGTCCGTGTGGCCTGGCCACCTTCTCACTGTGTGCTCCTGTGGCCTCTCCTTGGTGTGTTGGGGGAGAGACCTCTCCCTCTCCCTCTCTCCCTCTGTCTCTCCCTCTCTTCCTTCCTTTTTCTCTCTCCCCCTTCTCTTTCTCTCCCTCTCCCTCTCTCATCCTTTTCTTATAAGGCCAGCAATACTATCAGATCAGGACCCCAGCCTGAGGACCTCACTTAACTTCGCTTCCTGAAAATCCTATTTCCAAATTCAGTCGCACTGGGGGTTAAGGCTTCAGCATACGCATTTTCTTTCATTTCAGTCCATAGCAGTTGCCCTTCCCCAAAGTAGAAGCCAGACTCTCTTCCAGCCTTTTGTGTAGCTGGGGTATAGGCAGGTCACAGGCTGTGCAGTCAGCTGCCTTCAACCCAGTAAAGACCAGGAGGAGGCAGGAAAGGGGTTGGATCCACTGCACAGGAGCCCCCTGGCAGGAAGACATTGGCTCTGAGGCAGCGCCCGGGAAGGGGCAGTCGCTGCTCCGGTACAGATGGTCTGCGGGTGAGGCCAGGGTCCCGGCCCACACTCTGCCATGAGAGTTGCCTGCCTTCCACCATGTAACCTCTGCTCCTGCGCAGCTTCCACACCTGACCCTGCTTCTGTGACCTGCTGATCATCTTCAGTGAATCATTTGTGGACTCAAAGTAGTGAGAGGTACCATTTGCAACTAAGAATGCAAATGTCTATAGCTGATACTGGTACTTAAAACGAAACCGTTTGGTTTGCTTTCACTTTCTTCAAAGCGAATCCACCCTCCAGAGGCTCCTTCCTTCATGCCCCAGGGCCGCTGTGAATGAATATCTGACAGTGTGTTTGTCCCGGTTTCTTGGCATGTTTGCCCTTGGGCTCATTCCTCATCCTTTCCCTTCGCATCATGGGAGGGGGATGCTCACCCACAAATGGGGGCCGCGGACCCTCCTGCTGCCTGGTTTCAGCTGGGGCCGCCCGAGGGGAGGCAGCAGTGGGAGTGGAGGGCCGGGGTTTGGGAGAAGCCGCGGTCTGTCCCCCGCCCACCCCCCGCGGACCTTGGCGCGTGTCCCCAGCAGGGCTGCATCTCCTCTGTGACTTCAGCTCCGACGGGCCGTCCCCCGGGTCTGGCTTCTGGCAGGTGACTCAGGTCCTTCGCCTGAGGGGTACTAGTGGCTTCCCGCCTCTCCTGATCGCTCTCCCGCCTCACCTCCCAGTCTGGCTCTTCGGCTCTTCCAACATCAGGGTCACCACCTCGCTGTATTAACTCTCCTCAGTTTTAAATGCTTAGGTTGTTCTCATTTTCCTGGTCAGACCCTGATTAATGCAGCTGTGCATACCACCTGCTTGCCGGTCAAAGGACCACCACCTGCCTTGAGCTTGAGCAGGACTCTGCGTGCCACCTGCGCCCTGTTGGGTAGAATCCCTCTTGCTGTTTCGCACAAGATCACTTCTCTCAAGTTGAGGACCAGGAGCCAAGTGTTATCAGGCCCTCTGTGTAACTCTTCTGGCCTTTTCGGAGAATAAGAAACAGCGTTCAAAAAGACTTGTTGATGAAAAAAGTCATGATTAGAAACAGCAGCTGAATCCTGCCTCACTGACCAGAAGATCCCTGGAGGATAAAGCAAGCTAAAAAGCAGGGATGGGTCAGCAAAAGCTGATAAATACTCGGTTTGTGGGGAATTTAGAAAATGTTGCCTGGCTTTCAGGAAAAAAATAAAAGAACTATAAACACTTTTCCTTCTAATTCATAGGGGGATAAAAGCTATATACTCAAGGTATTCATTCCAGCATTATTTATTAAAATAAATTTAAATGTCTAATGGTAATAAAATTATTATTTTCATCATGAGACTTCTACCCCCTGGAACAGTTTATAAACAGTAGCAAAAATAATTATGAAGGTGATGTAGTGACTTGGGTGCTATGTCAAGGTGGGAGGGTGACAGGTGGATTATTTTTTATATATTTGCTTTTTAAAATATAAGAATGTTTGATGGCAGTAAATATTCTTCCCCTCCTCCTTCCTTTCCTTCCCCTTCCTTTCGTATCTGAGGTTGTGAAATACTGAGTGATGACACGAAAAGGATATGGAGGGCTGCGAGGCAGCCACTTAACAGGACTTGGGGCATGTTAAAGGGGACACGGAGGTGGTAAAGAGTATTAAATAGCATAAAATAAGAAATGCTGAGGAACCAGATAATACAGAATTGTAGTGATTTTTAGGACTTACACAAAAAACAAAAGCATGTAGCATTTTAACTTGGGGCTGAATAATATATTGTACCTTCCATTTTCAATATTTTACACACACTTTCACGTCCTCTCCCAAGGAATCAGCATAGGAGATGGCAGAGTGGCATCCTGCCACTATTAACAGATGGAGAAACTGGAGCTAAGAGACGCAAAGTGACCTGCTGAAATTTACACTAGAAACATGTCACTCTACAGCTGGAGACATCTTCTCTGAGTCTAGTACGTTGTTGGACTCCATACATGGTTGCTTCTGAGCAAGTAAGATGTTGAGCAAACCAGTGTCCCCAGTGACCAGAGATGGGCACTCCCTTGCTCAGCCTGAGACCCCCTGCCCCAAGTCTCTTGGAGCTGCTTTGACGGCACATAGCCCTGTGTGCCTGCTCTTCTCTAGATCAAAGTTGCCTCTGCAGTGGGACCTTCTTATCTCCCATCGGGCAGGCTTCCTGTCCGACGCAGTGTGCTCGCTCTCTGCATGTTGATTCCCATGGAGAGCATCCAGCTGCTTTTAGGAAGGGCTGCACATACCGAAGGGCTGCCTGCAAGAGGGGGTGAACTATAGGATCTACTACCAGGTTAGTTGTAGGATGAAATTTTTAAAAATACATGTCTGGGATTTAGCACATAAATCCCAATATTTGAGTACCAGGCACACAGAATGTTGGCTAGCTAGCACATAATAAGAGTCCCAGTGATAGTAAAAATAGGAATAGCAGCAATTAACTCAGGGGTTAAGGTTAGAAAAAGTCTCACGAAGAAGTTTTCTTTAGAAATTAGGAGCAAATACAGGTTTCTTCCTTCTCCCATAAATGTAATTCATAGTGACTGATGTGCTGTGTTCTTGGCCAAAGCTGCAAGAAGACGTCATTAGTCCAGCTCATTTTAGGTTTTTTTCTGCCCCATTCCTCACCCTCTTGATGTCTTGCTTCCTATCTTGGGTCTTATAAATTGTATTATATCAAATTTATTTTAGAAGATGGTAGAATATAAATTAGTTGATGACAAAATAAATCAAGTGGTTTCTGTAGTATCTCAGCATGATGAATAAGCATTTACCTTCTCTCTGTCTGACAACTGTGAAGCAATGAGTTAACAGAGCACATGCTTATTCTATGTACTGAAAATAAACAACCTTTGTAAGTGCTACTAATTTAGTTACCATGCAACAAATGATTATCACCAAAGATTAACCTTAACAAGAGGTAGGTTTTCCTAAATTTCTCACTCATGATTCATACTTCATTGTGTGTGGGTATATGTGTGTGTGCATTTCTTGAGTATTTTATAATTATTTTCCAAGGCACTGTTCATATATTACCATCACCCAGTCATTCACTTACTCATTTGGCAGGTATTTATGAGCATCTGCCATTTGCCAGGTCCTGTGTTATAGGAGGCTCTCCATGAAGCTTTTCAGTAGTCCAAGGTCAAGCCTCCCTCCAAGCACCCCTCCAGGGTGGTTAGTGCCTGGGCCATTCATTTGATATTTGAAACCTGCTTTCTGACTTTGTAAATTGCTTTTTCATGAATAGGATTCTGTATCTCATGTCACAGTTTGGTCCTCTCTAGAGCAAGGGCCTTATCTTACAAATCTCTGAAGCACCACTACCTATCCAATTCATTGCCCTACATGTATTCAGTTCTCAATTAATGGTTTTATTTATATTGATCACATGTCACTGTGGTAATTTAAAATAAAGTAAGTGGATATAACATGGGAAGTGGAACTTGATGCCTCCAGATTCAGAAACATTTGTCATGTCAACATATTAAAAGTATATCCAAGGCCCAAGATTAGAGGCTTATAGGATAGTCCAAACCACAGATTAGTAAGGCAGTAGGCAAACATCTGAGCAAAACTGGCTGGTCGAGTGAGTCTAAGGGTTAAGTCCTACAGCCTAAACTGTGCCTGAATAAATAAATGGACCCCAAGCCCCTCACCACATTTAAATAGGCACTGCCTAGAAAAGTATGATGAATGTGGTAATGAGAGCGGTTAGGAGATACCTTCTGGGAATGGACAGGCACGTCATAAACAAAACCATTCCCAAGCACTAAGCTGAATAGAATTTACCCTGTATGTTGGCCAAGGAAGAACCATCTTCCAAAGTAGGAGGGATAGAAAATGATAGTTGCCAAGCAAAGCCTTGTTCATTACAGTGCAAACTGATTAATAAGAACAGTGGGACTTGGCTTGGAGTAGATGTGATGCAGGACATAAACATGAGCAAATACCTAAATATCTCTGGGGAATGAAAAGCCAATACCTCAGTGTATACAGTGTCAAGCAGTCAAATGTTCCCACAGATTCCAGGGATAAGGGTCCCGGAGCACCTCTTAGGAGAAGCCTTTTTGGCTCTGTGGGACCAAACCCAAGGCCACGCAGCTTTGCCAGCTCAGCTCCAAAGACGTGACCTGAATTCCTCTTATGCTGTGGCAGTTCTCAAACTTGTCCTATCATTAAACTTAGCTCCTGCAACCTTTAAAAATAAAATACAGATTCTTGGGCCTCACCTCTAGATATTCTTTTCAGTAGGTAGTTTTAAGAACTTCCCAGGTGATTCTGGAAATTGGCTAAGTTTGGGGTCCACCGAGCTAGGTGTCTCCTCTACATTACACTTTGCTGGGAACTAAGGGGTGGAAAAGAAGTGTAGCCTTGGGTCACTTCAAAGGTGAGTAACTGAGAAGACAAAACCTGCACATATAAATGAGGAGAGAATAATGACAGAGAGAAAAAGGGCTCAAGGTGGATTTGGATTTAAATGCTACATAACATGTCCCTAGACTGGAGAAGGGGCAGGGCAGCTTGGGCAAAGCAAACTGACAGCCTTAACAAAGGCACAGGAATGGAGCTAAGCAAGGAGGAGGGGGCAGGGCCGGCTGACTGGCAGAAAGGGGGACATTTTGGAGTAGATGGAAATAAATCAAATTTTTGGATCTTTAACGATATGGCCATGTTCGTTCTCCTTGTACATACAAGCACATACAAGTGACTATGTAATTCTCTTTAAAGAAAACTATTCAGACACAGTGACCTAGTGGAAAGTGTGACTGGAACCACTAGCTTCCAACCAAGTTGGAGTTATAAGGCATTGCAGTTGTTGGTTTGATTTCACAATGCCCCACTTTTTCCCTCCATATCTCTTCAAAAAGCTCATCAGAATGACATCCAGGCCCCAAGCACACCAAATTTTCCCCATTAGGAGGCTTTGCAAATGCTTCCTGAGAATTTCCAGATCTAAGATAAAATAACACTTAGGTAAAAACAACAACAACAACCTAAGAACCACATTTCCATGAGGACATACACTGCTTGAGAGAAATCACATCTATATACACACCTCCCGGCCACACCTGGGGAAAGGATATTGCAGAAGGGACGCCTCTAAGGGAAGGTTATCTTAGTCCTAAGGGGCCACCTTGGTCCTAACATGACCTGTCACCTCACATTGCTATCCTACTGCTGGCAGTGGCTGGGGAAGTTCATCCAGCAGTGTTTTCTGAAGATCTGCTGTGAGCCACATGTTAAAATGAGTCCCTGGACATAGTGACAAATGATCTACCTCATGGAGATCACCTCCTTGGTCATTAAATGTAAGGGTGAATCCAACTTTGGATAAGAGTCTAGCACCTCGAACAGGAGCTAAAAGATCCTAACAGCTGAAAATGATGAAGGACAAGTAGAAGAAAGTGACAAGACCCCAAAGAAGCTCAAGAAGGGTTCCCTGAGTGGCAGCGTGGGAGCCACTCACTAGTATCTTTGATTGTGGCCATGAAAGCAAGTGTGGTACCAAGACCGACTAGGAACAGAACAGGCAGGAGGTATGACGCAATCTCTCTCTCCTCTGTGGACTCGGCAAGAATCGCCATCATGTACTCATTGCAGTCGTGGCTTTTGTTCTTAAGTGTGATGTGCAGACAAGGAGGCAAGTACAGGAACAACTCAAGAAGGTAACAGAAAGGAGCCCTAGAGAAAAGTCAGACGATTTTAATTCTGTTCAGGAGAAGAAAAGCCAGAAAGGGGGCTTCGTAGGGTATTTAAATATAGGAAAGCTATTTTAACTAGAAAAGCACTTCTCCACCTTTAAGTGGCTTCAGTGAGAGGAAATGGCTTTAGTTTCAAGAAGAGAGGTTCATTTACTTATAGGAAAGCTTTCTGACTAGAAGGATTGTGACACATCAGATAACAGAAATTGGTGGGCTCTCCTTTCTTAGAGACCTTTGAGATGAGGAGTAACAGACTTTTGTATGAACTGGTAGAGTTCTGGCGGAAGAAAGAAGAGGTGGGGTGGATTGCACCCTTAGAAATCCAGCAATTCAGACTCTGACATCTTACAGAATGAAGAAGTTGATTTTTATAACAGCAGTAGCTGCAGCAATCCTAGCCAGACTTCAGCTAGTGTTTCCCATGGGCCAATTCCCACTCTAGCTGGTTGTATGTATTATCTCCTTTCATCCTCAACACAACCCCATGAGGCAGTTACTATATGCACATTAAGGAGAAGCAAACAGGCACACGTGGTCAAGTTACTTGTTCAAGATTACACATGGGGAAGGGCAGAGCCGGTCTGGGCCTGGCAGTCAGTTTTCCAGTGTCCTCTGCTGACCCACAGAGAGAACCCATGTCTGCCTGGTGGTCTCATGCAAGCAGAGTCCTTTCCTATCTCTGACTCACAGCCCAAGGAGGCAAGAATAAGAGGTGTTTTATTTGAACTATATTCTATTCTTTTAAAATTCATGGTCAAGGGAAGGAATACTTTTAAGACCAGACCTTTTCCTAGGATCTTACTCTTCGGTCAAAAAGGCAACAACAAACAATGTGCCCCAGGACACTTGGCTCAGCTCCTGGCCCCAGCTCAGGATCCACTTCCAGTTATCAACAAGGTTGAAATCCTTTTTTAATTTACCTCCACTATGTCTTATTCCAAAAATGATTTAAGGCAACTTGAGACTAAAATCAGTTTTTACTTTCAAGCAAACCAATACTCGTTCTACTCCAGTCCACCAAAGGACTTTCGGATATTTACTCATGTTAACCGAATTCTGTGGAAAACAGCTTTTATCCAGTTTCAGGTACAATCAGACAAGTTAAGGAAAAAAACATAATACCCCTATTTTGGCAGTTATTGAGAGATGTGACAGGTGACTGTACTCCAGCAAAGAAAGGCAATGTTCAAGTTGGGGATGGGATGGGAAAGAAAGGAAGATATGATCAAAAATAACTTTGTTCCCCAACTATTCAGGACCTGGATGTGGCTTCCAACAGGCAGCCATAAAACAGCTGAAATGGAGACAGCTCAATTGAAATCCCTGGACGCTTAAGAAAAGGAGTAAACACTCAGGCCAGGAAAAAGGTGGGGCTTGTCATTGTGGTGCTCAGGAAAGGCTGCTTTGCTTTGAAGCAAGGAATGCAGCTGGCATCTTCCCATCATGGGGTAAAGTCTTAACTTCTCTTCAAGAGACTGATCTAAGATCTGGAAGACACAGGTGCCAGGGCTGAAGCATTTAGCAAACCTGGTTGGATGCCGACGTGGGGCAAGTGCCTTATACAGGCCCATGTTAATGAGCTCAGGAAATGCCTCTTCTTTACAAAGCGCAGAGCATTGCATACACACAGGTACATACACACAGGTACATACACACAGAGACCCCACTTCTACGTCACGTGCACACCATGCCACAGACACATGCAACACACCACACACTGAATCCTGTGGCCACTGGTGACTGGGCGCTACCTTCTTTATTCTGCACATGGAGACCCAGGCTGCGGTGAGGTAAGATGTGACACCTACAGTAAAAGCAGGACTTGAGCCAATCTGCCCAACTCCAGAGCCCAGGTCTCTACCTCTGAATTATACTTTTGTGTTGGGAGGTTTTGATTGCCCTTGAGAAAAAGATCCATGACAAAGTGTACCAGTGGAGTCTAGGTGGTGAGATCAAGCAGATGAATGTGGTATAAAATTTGTCTCTAAGTAAATCTGATACAAAATTTTAAAATATATTATCATATATGGAGTTGCAAAACAAAAAAGGTTCCAGAATGTTGGCCATCACCACCAATTTGCTAGAGCCTTACAACATCAATCTGCCTTCATAGAGTTCTACATGTAGAAACCCAACTGCAGAACTGAATTAGCCCCAGAAATCCTCCTCGTTGCTGCTCTCATGAGGAACTAGGAAGAGCTCACCCTCCCCTTGTGCGGACTACTTGTCTGAAAAGTATCTATTTGTTTTGGTGGATCAACTGAATGGTTTTTAAGTCTTAAAAACTTAAAACTTAGAATTTAAAGGCCAGTGGGGGTCAGAAAGCTGCCCATGAACTCTCTTGCCCTTAACTGATACCCTTTCGGTGAGTGTGGTCGCCCAGTGATATTGAGGCAACAGTATGCACTTGCACGACATGTTTCCAAAGTGGCTGTAGTCATCAGCTCCTGTGACTTGGGTCACTCTGTCTCCTCCACCCCCATGCTGAGACTGGTGATCTAGTAGGGACAACCTTGCCGCTTACTGCAATCAGGTGTTAAAGTGTGCCACGTTAATGCCATGCACATGTTTTCTAAGATACTACCTTCCACGGGTCCTCAGTTCATGATAAGCTGTAGAAAGTAACAGAGCAGGACAAAACTCTGACTTTTAAAAAAAAAAAAGATGACTCAATGAAATAAGAATCTCCCAGGAAGGACTGCTGGGTCCTTGGAAGCCATCTTCATGTTAGGGCTTTTTTTGGCCAGCCTACAGGTCCTGCTCTTCTTTAAAGCTTTGACCCAAATGTGGACATAAACCCCTTCTATTTACTCCCTACAACATAGTTGCAGTAGTGCTGGAACATTAAACTAAAGGAGTATGAGTAACAGAAGAGAGACAAAGAAACTAATACACTGGCTTCCAAATACTATCATCTCATCCTTCCTAGGATGCCTGCTTCTTCATCCTGCTCCTGCCTGTCTCCAAAGGGCCAAGGCCATCTTCACTGCCTGGAAGCATCATTGATCATGTTTAGGCACCTCAAAATCCAAACTTATGGGAAGAAGATCTAGAGAGACAGGAGTTGTCTTTCCCTCATATCCAAGGTCTCCCTGCTCTAATCCAGATGACCATCAACTCATTCCTTTACTCATCAGATCTTTATTGAGCACTTACTATGTGCTAGACATCTGCATGGGCTCTGAATATGAAGTGGTAGACAAACATCTCTGCCCCACAGGCTGCCTTGAGTGATCTTTGGCATTCCTTCACAAGTCACTGGAGAATCATGTTTCTGTCATGAATAATTTTGATGTTTCTATAAAAGTTTCCCTTGGTTACTGACTCATTCACTTCTGCTCACTTCAGTCTTTGCTTGAAAGATCAAATTCTGAGTTTAATCCTCAAAAAGAATCCCAATGGTCACTTCTGTTTTGACTGGGGTAGGTTTGATAGGCAACTGGAAGGCCTAAGTTTCTTTGTTCTACGTACCAATAGCACAGATAGTACTGACACAGCTCTGAGGCTTTTTAAAGATATGTTTTGTGATCCCTCATTGCAATGCTTTAAGTATCAAGGCCATACCTGCCCTACAAACTTGCACACTGGGTATCTTGAGGCTCCAGAGGAATCTTGCTGGCCCTGGAATGTTGTTGTTGGGTGTATTCTGTCCTGTGATATTGACAGGACATTTGTACCAACACACTGCATTGTACAGGGGGTCTGGTAGGGGCCATGATCCAGGAAGCACTGGGTCTCAGTTCACCTCTGAGACCAAGGACTAAACTGATGTGGCAAGAAGGGTGAGAAAAGAGGCTGGAAGCCAGAAGAGCCAAGTCAAACCTGGGGGATAGTTTACATAAAGCCACATAGTCAAGGGCAAGTTGGAGATCTGCAGGACAAGGAGTCAAGACAAAGGCTTCCCAGTCTCTGTGTCAGGGTAAGACAAGGTTCTAGGATGGTGTAGGAGGTAGAGATGAAGTGGCTGCCCTCGGAATTGCAGGAGTGTGACTCATGGGCTAGACTCTGCTGCTCTTTGATCTCTCAGGAGTCTGGAGTGGCCAGACCCAGCTCCACAGCTGGCAAGAGAAGCACAGCACACAGCTTAGGGTCAGGGGTGGCTAGGCTCAGGGGTCAGGGTGGTCCGTACACCCGCATCTTCCCTAGAGATCTTCTGCAAACCAAGAGCTCTGTCTGTGGCCTTCCACTGCCTCAACTTGCCAGCTCCACAGGGTTTTCAGAGGTCCCAGTCATGCCCAATACTTCCACCAAATAGAAAAAACAAAAAAATAATAGACGCCATTGCATTCCATTTTTGTAAAAGTGTTTCATGAGTTTCCTATAAATTTTCAGCAGTTCAAGCTTATATATTCCTGTGTACTTTAGAGTGTACTGTATTTCATTATCTGACTGCCAGGAAGGTAATTCCCCATTGGGTTACTAATTACTATTTTTATTAGACTCAAGAGACTTTGCAATTTTTTGTGTGTGATTTGTTTTGCCTTGTAATTCGATGTTGTGAATAATTTAGAAGACTCTTAATGTGATCCTGGGATTTTCTTTACCAATCATACAGAACGATGAAAGTGTGAAAGAGCCAGTAAGATAAAAATGTAGGATATAGTTGACACTTCATTCTCCTGACATAGTGGTTCTCACATTGTGGTCCATGAATCTCTAGGAGTCACTGAGACCTTTCCAGGGAGTCCATGGAGCCAAAACTATTTTCCTAATGATGCTAAAATGTTATTTACCTTTTCCACTATCTTGACAGTCACATGGAGACAATGATGGGGAAGACTATTGCTATCTCAGCACAAACCAGGGCAGTGGTGGCAAAATCTACCAGAAGTCATTATGCCATCACCACCTCAAACTCAGAGGGGAAAAAAAAATAGTCTCAGTTAAAGACACTCTAGTTGAAGCAGTAAGTATGATGAATTTTATTACATTTTGAACATTGAGTATGAGGAAAGAGTCATTCAAAGTGAAAGAAAGCCCAGTGAACTTTAATGTAGAAAGTATTGTTCATTGATAAGATTTTGGGTTCTCCATTCCAACTTATCTCTAAGAAACTGCCACTTGTTGAATTTTGGTGTAGTAACAAGAAGAACATTCACAATTAGTTGAAAAGGCCAGTAAACATTCTTCCCTTTTCAAGCTACCTGCAGATATTCAGTGTTTTCTAATAAGCCAGGCATTAGAGAGTTTACAAAAATGTAAACCAATGCCACTCTTCTCCTAATTATTTGTTTTAGAAAATACAGCATTTTTTTAATTAAAAAATGAAATGTTAATGTGCATCATAGTTATTTTTAAATGAAGTAGTAAGTAGTTTTTATGTCTGTTTTAACTTCTAATATGATCAATATTGACAAATATAACCTATTTAAACCAAACCTCTTTGGGGTACTCACTAATATTTTTAGAGTGTAAAGGGGACCTTAAAATAGAATAATTGAAAGCTGATGTCCTAGAATGTACCCACAAACATTCCTCTGTTCTTCCAGGACAGAAATCTCACCTGACGCACTAAGAAGCAGAAGTCCCTGGACTGTTCACAACAATCATTTGCCTCAGTTAGTGAGAGCTGGAATGGGACCCGTGTCTCTGCAATGGCTACCGGCAGCCTGCCCGGCCGCCGAGAGGAGCATGTCAGAAATTTGAGACTCGGAGGATGTACATCACCAGCACCTTGACAATACCAAGATTGCTCTGAATTATAGGAATTGTTCTACCATCTCTGTTCTTAAAGTCACATTTCTTCATTTCTACATAATGTTAAGGACATCTGGGCCCGACCTTTCTCCTGATATGCTTGCTATTCTTTTGTCTCTAGGAGAAAAGTTCTGCTAATGCCTCCTATGAACAGAAATATTGTCTGAGGCAGGGAATAAGTTCTAGAGCATTTTAGAGAGGCAAAAAAGAAGACACTTAACTTTCCTCCAAGATTTACCCCTTGAGACTTTAACCAGTGCCTATTAGTATAGGTTGGGGCCACGTGTGGACTTACATAGGTTTGTAAACCAGGTGCTCTGAGAGCCACAGGTGTTAGCAAACAGTTAGTATCTTGAGGCTCCCTATTTTGCCTCACATCCTTAACACAAGCTTCTGAATCAGGGCTTCTCCAGTGTGGTCGGGGGCCAGTGGCATCCCTCACCTGAGAATGTTAGACCACGACCCCTGGTCACCTAGACCCGCTGCATCAGACACCCTGGGTGGTCTCCAGCAGGGGGTATTGTAAGAAGCCCCCATGTAACTACAATGCACAGCAAATCAGAGGGCCACTGTTCTAGATGGACAGGTGAAGGGGGTCCTGCTTGTCTCAGATGCCTCCCACCACCTCTTCAGGGTGCCCTATTCCTTTCCCAGTCAGGCTCTTTCTCATCCTTCACACTGTGACAGGAACTCATTTTTTATCTCCCTGCCAATCCTTCCCAAATGTAAATGTGATCAAATAGGGCTTAACTTATCAAATTTGATTTCAAGAGAAATCCCTAAATGTGGGACTCAGAAGTGCCACCCAGAGACTGACACCTTCACCTTGCTCTTTATCTACTATGCTTACTATTAAGTTCCAGTTCTTTTATGGCTTTTCTCCCTCTGGAAGTATTCATCTCTAATCTCTCTAACTGAAACATTCATGACTGGGTAAGTGAGCCTTCCACTTTTGCCTGATTTCTCCTGCCAATTTTAGATCAAGAGTTACTGGAAAGATCCCTATACATTAATTTCTGTAACACCGAGGAGGAGGAGCTTAATGCCTGCTTGTTGGACTCCCTTAGCCAAAACCATGTTGTGAACACCCACTAGTGCTCCTACGGCTAATCCAGCAGCCAAACTAGAACTGCTAAGCCTGGCCAGCTGCAGAAAAAGTAGGCCTGCCCAGTCAAATGTTATTACCTCCACTGAAAGAATAATTTACCTGTCGGATTCTCCTGTTGGAAAAGTCTAATTCCCATGGGAAGCATAGCACTGACTTAGATAGTCAAGCAGATTGGGATTCAAGAAGCCATGGCACCCATCCCTTGCCCCACCCCACAGAACCCCAAGGCGAGCAAGCACAGTGGTGCTGAGCACCTTCAAAAAGCCTCAGATGTTGGCGGTTCTGAACCTTCCTGCACTGATGGACATTGTTAGTAGAGTTTTCCAGGGGCACCAAGCAAGCCTCAACTTTGGAGATAGGCATATTCTAATCTTTCTTCTAAGATGTGCCATTAGCGACTGCCACCTCTGTTTTGTCCGTTTCCATTAAGTATGTAGTGAAATATCCAGGATAATTTTATCAGCAAAGGAACCATTTTTCAATGCCAAATAAATGCATACACACCCCACCACCTTCTTCCAGGATGCATGTCTGCCTGTCACCATAGTTGCTGCAAATATATATAAATATATTTATTTGTATGATTTTGTTGAGAAGGATGGTTCTTGGTCTGGAAAGGCTAAAATATGTGCAGAATCTTGAAAAGAAGCTTCATTTAAAAATACTAAACAAATCTGGCTCTTTCTCCTTTGGCACCTCAGGAAGGAAAAGATAGGTTGGAGGCTGTAGGGTGCAGGGACTTTTGTGACCTTAGCCTGTGCTATATTGATTCACTTGATGCAGCACACACAAATCACCTAATCTTGGAAAGAAGAAACCATAGAAGGTCGTATCATCCTTTTGCCAGGAGCACCCTATGTCAGATACAACATCATTGCATCCTTAAAGACAGCCATAGGAAGTTTCTAGTCTTTCATCTCTTTCTTTCAGTGGCACAAAAGAGGACACTCTGGGGACATTCTGCATGCCCTCTGCTCCTTTGTGGTGTCACTTATTTCATATGAGATGCTACTGAATCAGTCGGAGTTCTTGGTAGCAAGTAACAGAAACTGGCTCTGGATCTTTGAAACAATAAGGGATTAAGGCCGTATTACTTGGGGTTCTCAGAATTGGTAGGAAGCTGAAAGAAGGCAAAGGACAGCAGGAACCCTGAAATACCTGGAGAAAAGGGTGATAAAGTATAAAACAAGGCAACAGCATTGTTGTAGGTACAGTGTGATCAAGACATCACTCTGACAATGACTGGCACCACTGTGATGCATCTAACCTCCAAAGCCTCTGCTTCCCTGTGTCACATGCACAGAGTCTAAAGTCCCAGAGTAAGCATTTGATTGGTAAATCTTGGGACAATGCCCAACCTGGCTATGTAGCAAGAGACAGATGAAGCAAGTATTTGGCACCTGTGCCCCCCATAGTAGGGAGAGGCAGAGAGAGGCAAGAACCAGGATAGCCTTCTGGCCACAAAATGCTCAACAAGAGGATATAATTCCCAGTAAGGAAACTGGGTGGTTATTGGGAAGGAAAATGTATATACTATAGCCCACAACAGTACAATATCAGTCTTTTCCCCAAAGGGATGTATTGAATGTGGTGGTTACCATCATATCCTGGCATGAACACTGTGAACTCATGAAGGGCAGCCAAGGTCCCACTAAGTGTAATGTTCATGAACTGTGGTTGCAACGTGTCTTCATCGCACACTTTCCCTGCATATCTCAAGGCTGCTGGCTGAGCAATGAACTGCTTGGCACGGCTCCTTGGAACCTCGAGGCTGCACCACGAACACAGGCAGACATTCTGTATTTTGACATATTTTTCACTATTCTATCTTTGAGCTTGGCTTCTTACAAGGCACAGTGATTTTAGAAGTATTTATCTACCTAGATCTTGGTGTAGGTGGCTACTGTGAGTGGCTTGAAATGGAGAAGTAAGGAATGTTCTGTGGCCATATTGAATCAGTCCACCAGAGCAGAAGGAAACTGAAGCATCTCCATTGAATCCTACCAACTACCAACATCTTAGTGGATGTGATCCATGTCACATCAAAGGAGGGACCAGGGAGTCCACCAGAGGACAAAGTGTCTTCTGCTTCTCAGTGGCACACATCTCTTGTGATCTGAGGGCCACTGCCCATGAGGTGCACTGCCAGACTATGAGACAATGTGTCTTTATCATGCAGGATTTTTATCTTAACATATATTGAAAGAACTATCTTAGACCTATGTAGACATAGGTTTTATAATACATATGCATACATAAAAAGGAAAACACAAGAGATATAAATCAGAAACATCTTCACATTCATACTCTAGCTCTTCCAAATTGCTTTTAGACTCAGAGTCACTGAAAGAGTGTTTTTCTAGATTGTCTTCTATACCATGAAGGCTTTTAATGGTACAGCACTTCCTAAAGAAACCCATCAAAGAGCTAAAAGTCAAGGGTGCTAATCTCCTAAACTGGCTCTGCAATGATTTAGTTTGCCCTCCTTTGACTTCCTCTTTAAGAATTGTCAGACCCATATGATTCACCATCTTTCCCTCCCTCCTCCCCAACCAGAGGATTAAGCCCCCAGGGGTTAAAGATGATTGTCCCTGGGACTTTTCTAGGCTGCTGCCACCAAGCTGGAGACTTTGGTGCTGGTATTTTTAAAGCTCAAGCAATGACAATGAGATGACAAGTGACACCTGCCTACGGTGATTGTAAAACACTGTGAGTTGCATACAGATTTCAGAAATATTAAAAAATGTGTCTTACAATTTTAGAATCAATTAAATATGGGATATAAAGGTAGGCAATAGTATCAGATGAGAGTTACTAGTGCTGTGTCGTAACACTTGCTATGCAGGAGGCGAACAGCAGGAGTGTGTATGTGGATGGTGCCACTTTGATGAGTTTGTTTGGCATTGATACTTATCTCTTAGGCCTAGTCACACCACTAAATGTCCAGCTTTGAATGTTACCAGGATATGTAGACAACAGATAACTTTACCCTCCCAATCCAATTGCTCATCCGCTTCTGGAGTCTAACCATATCCTTCACCTAGTCCTTTCCGGAGCTTGAGCTTCCTCCTGAAGAAGATGGAAAGGAGTCAAGGATGGGATAAAGGGGCCTTGATTTGAAAAGCTGACATCAGTGAGCAGGTGGGCTTTGGGGGTCAGTGGGGTCTGAGATTGGGCGAGGACCACAGTTTGGGCACAAAAAGGCAAATTTTAGGGTTAGGAAGAGTGTGACCACCACAGTTCTAATCACAGGCTAGAGTACAGGTGGCTTGGCTGAAACAACATCTAGATCATGAGAGTAGAGGCTATCTTGAGTACAGTTGACCAGAATAGTCAGCTGTTGACTACAGAACCAAAACTAGGGATGAGGCAGGCAGCATTGGCCAAGAACACATGGGGAGTTCCAAGGATTAAGTAGATGAAGGCACAAGCATCACCAAGTATCTGAGCACAAAGGACTGGTAGATCTTGGTTACAGCCTTTGTCTATACTTCCTGCCAGAGGAGATGTGCGGCTGGGCCCAGGTCTAAAGACATGAAGAGGAGATGAACCACAACTGGATGAGAGGAGAAGAACTTGGACCGTGGCCCAGCCCAATCACTCCCAGGGCACATGGGGGATCGATGCCGGATCTGCTATTCTTTGAGCATCTTGGTACAATGAAGGGTTCCTTCTTCAGCTCTTAGAATGATTTCCTTATGGTTCTCCAGGTTATCCTCTGGATTCCCCCCCAATTATCCTCAGAGGGATGGCTGCATTCCAGCTGTGGAAACACCCCTGCATGTGTTTTCATCTAATGTTGTTGAGCCCAGTAGAAGATTATGACAACTTAAAACAAAAATGAAACTTTCTTTAAGGCACGGCCACCCCACCTCTGCACACACAGCTGGAGTTTCCTGCTAACGTGATCCTTGAGAATCTGGAGGTCCTGGCCAAGTGACAAAACAATTTGCTCATGATGGTGGCTTAATGACAAAGAGGAAATCTCTTATGGACTGCTGGGGCAGCAAAAAGTGTCCAAAGAACACAGCTTTGTGTTATCGTAGCCACAGGGAACAACAGGATACCTTTATTTTCCACTGTGACTGTTTCAAAAATGACAAGCTCTGCAGAAAATCCAGGGTCCTATATGTATATATTATTTCTACTGCTGGTCCTATTCAGTCCTAAGTAAGTCCTACATCATCAATGAGCTTATCCACAACAGAAAAGAAGAAAAACAAAGCCCAGATTGCAAAGCCCCGAACACAACTTGCCTTTGACAGCATTTCCCAGAGCTCTCCAGGAGATAGGAAACTACGGAAATGTTTGTACAAGCAGTGGCAGGGCAGAGAGCTAGCAGGAAGCTTAGTGTTTCAGGATTGTTTTCTTCATAGCTTAGTTTAGTTCATTTTGGCTACCCCTTTGGTCTGATCAGAAGGTAAAGGTTTTGTTCTATAAGTCAATCTTTTTTCGAAGTTAAAGGACACAGTGTATTGACACCACACAATTGAGTCTTTTCTGATCACCTATGAAATGGAACTAAATTAATAAGCTAAAAAATCATCAGAGGCTTATTTACTTCGCATGCAACCAGAATCACTTCCATGACTTTACTAGTAATTTGTCTGGTGTTACCCACTTTTGCCTGAAGGGGATGGTCACTCCCTCGAATACATCACACAATAGAAGACTCCATCTGAGCAGATTCTCCTGGAGAGAGATTCTCTTGCTGGCCTTGAAGAAGAATGCAGAATGCCATTCCTGCTGCTGTGTTGTGAGATGGTCATATGGCAAGGGACTTCCAGAACTGAGAGCAGCCCCCTGCTGTCAGCCAACAAGGAAACAGGAGCCTCAGTCCTACAATCTCAAGTAACTGAATTCTACGTGAGCTTGGAGGAGGACTCAGTGCTCCAGAAAGGAAAGCAGCCAGCTGATGCCTTGATTATATATACACAGCAATGACCTACCATCTATGCACGTGCAGGTGTTTCTGGAGGGCATGTTACAAAAAGTGGATTTTGTTAATAAATATTGCCAAATCACCCTCCATGGCTGTACCAATTTACCCTCCCACCATGACCAGCCATGTTTGAGAATGCCCAGTCCCCAGCCCCCTTGTAAGCCTTGATATGAACATGTGTCTGAATACTAATGAAATTGAGGGTCTTTTCATAGATATGTTGGTGACTTGTTTTCCTCTTTTGTAAAATGCCTTTTTGTATCTTTTGCCCATTTTTCTATTGGATTATTTATCCTTTTTGATTGATTCATAGAAATTCTTCATGAATTCTGGATATGAATCCTTTTTCCATTGTATATATTACAAATAAACATCTGCATATCAACATCTAGAGCTCATTTCTTTCCTAAAATTTGTGAATGCTCTTTTTAATCATTAGTTTTTAATTATTGGTATGTAGTCAAATTTATTCATTTTTTTGTCTTTTGATTTTGTTTCTTTATGCTTTCTGACCCCCAAGACTATAAAAAAAATTCTCCTATTTTCTCATAATATTTTGTAGTTTTTTTCTTATGTTTTTGCTTTTATTCCATCTGGAATCTATTTTTAGCCATCCACCCTTCTACCTACCCAAGTCAGGTGTCCACTCTCACCATCCACCTGCTGTTGCTTTGGGCAAGGTATTTAGTGATGTCTATGTTTCTGAATCAAAGAAACAGTTCTGTGGTCTTGCTTGATTTGACTTCTCAGCAGCTTTGTAGGAGTTAAGGAAACTTTTTAAAAAAACACTTCCCTCTCTTGGCCTCTGGGACTGCATTGTTTCCTAGCTTTCCCTAATCCCAACAGCCTCCGTTGGCCTCCTTGATTGGATCATCTTCCTCTTCCCAATCTCTAAATGTTGGTATTTCTCAAGGTTTAGCTCTGAGCTGTCATCTCTGTCTCTCACTTGGGGACCCACACTTTATATCATCCCTACAATTATTTCTTAGTTCTGTCTCTTGCCTAAATGTCTTTCCTGGGCAGCATATACAGATACTCACCTGACTTTTCTCTTGGGATAATCCACAGCCATCTCAAATGTCACATGTTAGGACTGAATTTTTGATTCTCATCCCCTGTTCCAAACCTGTTTTCTCTCCAGGCTTCATCACCATCCACAGCTTGGGCTCCCTCTGGGCACCTAGGCAGCATCCTTGCCTTTTCTTTTCTTTTACTGCCATAGCCAATCTAACAGCAAGTCCTACCAACTTCATCTACCAGACACATCTTGACTTGACGTGCTACCCTTCATCTTTTCTACCACCAGCTTCACCCAGGCCACTGTGATTCCTCACTCATGCTCCTGTATCAGCGTCCCTGCTCCTGTTTGCTCTCCACACAGGAGGGGTCCTCTTTTAAAAAGTAGGTCATTCAAACTTTTCAGAGGCTTCTTATTGTACTTAGAACCACTCAAATTTATTTCCAGGATCTCCAATACCTCAGGTGGTCTGAACTGTGACTCACCCCCGGCATCCCAGGCTGCCCCTCACCTTTCTCCTGCGCCCTCCTTCAGAATCTTTGAGCAAACCTGTTCAGGGTTGTATTAGTTTCCTTGGGCTGCTATAACAAATTATCACAAGTTTGGCAACTTAAAAACAACAGAAATTTATTCTCACAGAGTTTGGAGGCCAGAAATCTGAAATCAAGCATTATACAGATGAGAGAGTGAGGTTTAGAAAACTGTATAACTTCAAGAGCCATTCCCTGTTTCCTGCCCACAAAACCAGTCATCTACAAGATACAAACTGTTTTTCAAGGATAAAGACCAGAGAAAATATTTGTCATACAGAATCATTCGGTGAAGCAACTACACTATGACTAGATCGAACAGTTCTATTACTGTGGATCAGGTGGTAGAAATAACTCTAATGCAGTATCTGTGAATTTGTTACACTCATATTTCTGCAAAAGAAGAATTTGAGATCTAGAAGACAGCCATGATCCATAAGTGTTGTCTCATATGAGGAGGATTTCCTTAGACAGGTTTGAACATCCAGTTCAGTGTTTCACTCTGAGTTCTGTCTGTCCCCAAAGCTTTGAAATCTACCCAAAAGGGGGATTATAACTACTTATGACTCTGCCTACCAAACGCCTGCAGGGCTTGACCTCCAGCAGACAAAGTGCCTCTGCATTTGCACTTCAGTCTCCCAGCTGTTTGGAAAGGGCCTGCTTTTCTTCTCTGGGGCTTTTGGCATCTGGGCAGACACACACTCTGAAGTTATCTCCTCTTACGCAGACAATTCAAGGATTAACTTATCTTAGTAAACACAGTGATCCTAGAAGGACAGCTAATCACCTCCCAGGAGAATTGGAAAACCTCACAGGAGAAAGAGAAGCCATGAGGGGCCTCATCCACAACAGCAGACAGCACACAGCTGGTGCCTCCTAGAGAGGCCCTGGGTCACGTGTAGCTGCCCAGTGCCGTGTGCATGTAGTGGCATTGAGCAGGGAGGCCGGCCACGGGCCATTTCTGCTTTCCCTTGCAGCACAAGAATTGAAGCTGGCAGCAAGTTCACCACGTGTACCTGGAGAACATGAGTTCATGGTTTCTGGCAGCCGCTGCCCACCCTTCTAGGGGAAAAGTTACTCAGCCAGCTACCGCTGGCATTGCCAGGAGCCAAGCAGAGGTTCCTGTCCCCATGCCAGTCTTGCAAATGATTTGTGAGCAGCTGGTGGCCAACATTTTTATCTGCTTTTTGGGTCTTTAGTCTTCAAACTTCCATCTCATCCTACCTTCCATCTGCACTCTGGCCCTAAAGACTAGATCAAGGAGTCCTACTGGCTCAGTGGTGATGCTTCACACATGAGGAAAGGGTTCAGTGTCAGGGAGGAATTGTACTTACACAAAATTAAACTTTGCTTTACAATAGAGCTTCCCCAAGCCTCCAACAGGCTAACTTAAATTGTAAGTCACCAAGAGAAGGGTAAGGTGCATATGGTTACTCAGACGTGTACTGACAACACACTCATTACCTTGCATTCTGTTAGAGATGCACGGAATAAACTTCGGGAAACTCTGCTCTGGGCTGCATCTCCTCCTGGGGAGCAGGGAGAGAGAGAACCATATCTACTGCAAGCCTGTGTGTGCTGAGAGCTGTGCGAGCCTTTTGCAGGCATTGTCATTTGTATTTAGTCTCTAAACAAGTCAGGAAGTTGGGTATTGTCCATGCCCCTCCTTAGATGTGAGGTGGTGTTACTGGCAGTCATACGAAGGCCCAAACACTAAAAGCATCCAAATAAAACTTCCCCAAAAGGATATTTTTATGATCATCTGTTAAAAAAATCAGGCCACTGTACTGAGTGAGGAACAATGTGCCATGGTGTGCGGTACATGGCAGTGGTGTGCTCTGCCTGCTGGGCCACAGACAGCCGGTCAGTGAGTCATGGGGGCCTGGGCCATGAGAGGAGGACACGGTGGGGGCAGGGGCACCCACGGATGCATCACAAATGACTCAGTCAGGAGACATGTTGTGTTGTGAAAATTGCAGAAATTTATGGAAACAAAGATCATTTATACTTGAATAGGAGCTACTGTGGACTCAGACTAAAGGAGAAATTCTGGGAAGAAAGCAATGGCCATAGTCAACCAGTGCCCTTAGGGGCCATGACCCTGTTTGCAATGTTCAAGAAAAGGGGCATGCAGATGAATTTCTGGATTTTGAAAAGAGAACTGATACACTGTACTATTGCTTTCTTTAAAAAAACAAGCTTTCATGTTTGAATAGTTTTAGATTTCCAGAAAAGTTGCAAAGATAGGACACAGCCCCACATGCCCACAACCAGTTTGACCATTTCAGATCTGTCACAATTAGTCAATCAGTATTGCTACGTCATTCACTAAAGCCCACATTTGCACCCAAGGTCCTCTTTCTGCTCCAGGATCACCACCCAGGACACCAGGTCACACTTAGTTGTCATGTCTCCTTAGGCTCCTCTTGACTGACAGTGTCTCAGACTTTCCTTCATTTTGATCATTGCAACAGTTTTGAGGAGTACAAGGCAAGTATTTTAAATAATGTTCTTCCACTTGGGTTTATCTGGTGCTTTTCTAGCAGATAGACTGGGGTTATGGGTATTGGGATGAAGACCATGGAGGCAAAGTTGTCTGCTCACCCCTCACACCGAGGGCCACACACCATCACCGTCATTTGTGTTGATGTTGATCCTGGTCACCTGGCTGAGGGGTGATTATCAGATTTCTCCATTGTAACGCTGCTCTTTCTGCCTCCCCATTTTCATACCGTCCTCTTGGAAGGAAGTCACTATGCACAACCCACCCTGAGGGGATAGGAGTTGAGAAGGGAGTATTCCCGGAAGCTATTTGGAACTTCTGCGTGGGAAATACATCTATTCTTCTCTATTTAAATAATTCTATTCAATCATTAATTTATATCAGGGTGGACTCATGGGTATTTATATTGTACTTTGTACAAGTATGTATAAATAACACTATATGATGTCTCTTTTTGCTCAAATTATTCCAGCTTTGGTCACTGGGAGCTTTCACTTGGCTGCTGTATCCCTCAGACATACGCCCATTGGTTGAGCATGTGGGAGAGCAGTTGTTTGTTTTTTGGGGGCCGTCCTTGCCTTTTAGCACTACAAAATGCTCTATGCTCATCTTGCTGCCCAGCTCTTTCTAGGAATAGCCATTTCTCCAAGAAACCCTGTTCTCTTCCATCAGAAACCAAGACTAGATCTTGGTTGAATGTGCTCACTGTTACTAGGGAGTCACTCCTTCTAAAGCCTCCTGGGAAACAGAGCAAAGAAATATTTGTGTGCATACTAAGCCCTGTATGTAACTATCTATATCTAAAGTAAGCTAAACCTGAGTCCCTAACAATGTCTCCACCTCTGATACGGGCCTACACAGGAGTGCCCTAGCTCTCTCTCCTTGCCTGTAACTTTACAATCCAACAGTGAGAAACCTGGCTCCCACCAACTGCCATACATTTACTCCATTGTTCAGTTCTTGTTTACAGCCTAGTGGTTTCAGAATTCTTAACCCATGGCCCCATGGGAGACAGCTTCGCCAACAATGTACAATGCTGATAAGCAGATCCTTCTGCCTTTGGCCTTAGGACACCCACTCTTTTCCAAAATTACTTGATCTGTACCTTTTCTCCTCTCCCCTCCAGTGAGAGTATGGTCATACATTTGTAGTAGTTGGATTATTTTTGTTACAGTATGAATTCCATCCTGGGATCCTTTGACCTCCTAAATGATTTTTTCTAAGTTTGCCTTTATTTGGGTTAACTCAGTGCTGTAAAGTTATATAGGTTTTGACAGATGCATGTTGTAATGTATCCACAGTTATAGAATTGTTTCACTGCCCTGAATAATTCCCATTCTTCATCTGCTCCACCCTCCTCTGTGTTTGGTTTTTTTTTTCCATTTTCAAGTAATTTAAAAGCAGATATTTTAGATGACTACCAAATAAGGGCTTATATTTAATGTAATCTTTCATTGTTTTGCATAATGTAGTTATAATAAATAAAAGTTTCTTTCAGAATATATTATTGCCAAAAAGGCTTACGTTGTACCGTATCTCATGTAACATTAGGTACAAGAAGTTGCAAGTTAAAACTCTTCCCTTTATTGTGCTCTTGTAGAATACAGAAAGCTAAATTCCAGAAACTTTACTGCTCTCTAAGAGATGAGGGTCTGGCCAGGCCCAGTAAACAACCAATGCTGTAGCAAATGGCACATCAGTATTTGAACATGCATCCAACTTTCTACTGTACCAAGTGGCCTTTCAGAGTTTCATCACTATGGGGGTTTAAAACTCAACAAGGACCTTCTTTTTGCCCTACAAACCAACTCCTGCCCTACCCCATTTTTTTAAGTCTAAACAATGTTTATTTATAAACTCCAAGTTTTACAACACAAGCAGCACTAGGCTCACTCTGCAGCCAAGATTAGAGTGAAATACAAAGGGTAACTTTTTTACCCTGTGCTTGTAGTCAATGGCTATTTTTCATTGACTACAGCTTTATGATCTCAAGAGCAAATCTCATGGAGGTAAAACTTTTATGACTTACATTAATTCAATGTCCTCGGCTGTCATGATCCTCAACTTGCTGTCAAGCCACAGAAGTATATTTTTAGGATACTTCTAGGCAAAGCAGTGTGAGCACTTATCTGACAAAATTTATAGCAAGACTTCCTGAGAAAGTAAAGCAGGTGGATTCTGACACAGGCACACACAGACACACACACAGGTACATGACCTTGTGTGGGAGGGTAGGAGACAAGCTCTTTAGGAACGTAGCCACTGAAAGGGTATCTCGCCATGTCCCTCTTTACCCAAGAACGACTCAGGAGACACGGCCCACGCAAAAGATTTTATTATCTGAAAGAGAAAATGGCTACCCCCAGAGAGAGAGAGCAGCAGCTCATGAGTGAGGAATCGTGTTTTTAAGGAGTAGGGGTAGGTGTGTTCTGCGTTGGTGATTGGATCTTAAGGGGTGGGGGTCTTAGTGCGCCAGAATTTGCCTTCATTCCCATCTTTTTCTTTTCTTAATTGGGCCTCTGGGGAACTGGGTGTAGAATCTCATTCTCTAGCTACTTCCTGCTGGAAGGGGGTGCAGATTCTGCGGTCAGCGAGGCCATTGCTGTAGAGTTGGGGAAGGGCGGGCATCCTGAGATGATTTGTGATGTCATCTGACTGGTTTTGTTATTCTTTGTGAGAAGGCCTTGATAGCCCTGGAGGAGAACTGGATGACAGTATGGTTAGAAATTTTCAAAATTTGATTTTGAATGAATTTTTGGAATAGGTTTATGAAGCAGGGAAGGGAAAGGAGAAGAATAATAATAAATAGGGGCTAGGAGGGGCAGGAGGCAATTGAAGGGGTAAGGGAATGGATTGTTAGGGGAGTTTTCTAGAAGTTTGGAGGCTTGTTCACGGAGGTGTCTTGAGCCATCCCAGATGAGACCGATTTGTTGGTGTAGAAGCAGCATTGTTCTTGGAGTAGGGCACATATGCCGCCTTATGCAGCTGTAAGGAGGTCCCGTTTGGGTTGTAGAGTAGATTACTGGAGGATTTGTAGTCTGTGGAGTTAAAGGTGTAAGTGGTCCCATTGGGATGAAGGAGAATCATGAAGAATGCATTTTTGAGGTCAAGGACGGAGAACTAAGTAGCAGAGGTGGGGATAGTGGACAATAAAGTATAGGGGTTAGGGACTACTGGATGGATTGGAATAACAGCTGCACTGATAATTCTTAAATCTTGAACTAGCCTAGAAGAGCCATTAGGTTTTTTGATAGCCAGTATCAGGGTGTTGTAAGGGGAATCAGCTGGTCATAGTAGCTGTCTGTATAAAAGTTCCTGCATAATTGGCTGCAGGCCCAGTAAACTCTTGAGGGGCAGCAGGTACTGAGGTTGAGAGGGAAAAGGGGCGGGGTCTTTAAGTCTGATAATTACTGGGGGGCAGGTGGCGATAGAAGGGGTGAGGGTGTCCCAGATGGGGTGGTAGAGGAAAAGGAGAGGGAGGTGGGTTTGCAGCAGGTTGGAGGGTGAGTAAAAGTGGGATTGAAGGCGAGTCGGGGTTGAGGCGTGGTCTGGGAGCGAAAGTAATGGAAGCTCCAAGCTTGTGTAACTGGTCTCTTAGCATAAGGGGGATGGGACACTGGGGAATCACCAAAAAGGAGTGAGAGAGGGCAAGGCCTCTAAAGGGGCATTGAAGCATGGGAGTTTGTAAAGGTTGATGAGGTGTGCCCTCTACCCCAACTATAGAGGACTGTTGAGAGGGAGGTGGGTCCCCAAAACTCCTTCAGGACTGAGTAGGTGGCCCCAGTGTCCAAAAGGAAAGAGATGGGCCTACCTGCTACAACAATGGTTACCCTGGGCTCCTGTACAGTGATGGTAGTGGTTGGGTGGAGGAGTCCCGGGCCCCCTCAATCATCAGTTGCCAGACCCAGAAGGTCTATGTGTGGAGTGTTAGAGCTGGATGGCCTGGCACCTCTCGGTGTGCGAGGACAGTCAACAGCCCGGTGTCCCTCCTGATGGCACTTAGGGCATGGACGGGGGGGCTTCCAGGGATTTGTGCAGGCTCTAGCAATGACCCGTTTGACCACATGTGAAGCATTGACCGGGAGGTCCTCCTGGTGCTTCTTAGGAAGTGAGGATACCCGAGCACCAGTGGTTGGGGTAGGTTGAAAGGCCTTAGCCAGCATTTGATATTTTTGTTTATGGACCTTTTCATCTCTTCCATTATATACTTCGAAGGCCACTGCCAGGACTTCTGCCTGAGGAGTTAAGGGTCCCTTCTCTAGATGTTTAAATTTAGCCTTAATGTTGGGGAAACTCTGGGTGAAGGAGTAGGTCATTAATAATTGTCTCCCATCTGGGGTCTCAGGGTCTAGGTTTGCATATTGTGAAAGAGCTTTGCTGAGGCGGTCTAGGAACATAGAGGGATTCTCATTTTTATCCTGAATAACCTCTTGGAGTTTTTCATAGTTAATGGCTTTATTGGCTGACTTCCTGAGACCCGCCACGAGGTAGGTGATGAATTGATCTCGACTGGTGACTCCCCTGCCGTATTATAGTCCCAGTTAGGGTCTTGGTCAGGAACTGCTTCAGCACCAATTGGATGAGCCGGAGTAGTTTGGTGAACCTCATGGACATGAGTTCTAGCCTGTTCCCAGACTCACCTACGCTCCTCAGGCAAAAGTGTGTTGGATAGGATCATGTGAATATCATGAAAGGTAAGATTATATTACTGAGTTAGGTACTGGAACTCTTTTATATAAGTAGCTGGGTTGGAGGTGAAAGAGCCTAATCTTTTCTCAATTTGAGATAGCTCAGAGAGAGACAGAAAGGGACATGGACCTGAACGATGCCCTCTGTACTGGCTACTTCCAATAGTGGGGCTAGGATCTGGGTTCAAGAGCGAGTGACTGGAGGGCTTGGCACAGGACTGGGTGAGGGAAGGGGAACTGGTTGTGGAGGAGAAGGAGGTGCTGCGGCTCCTGCAACAGCACTAGGGGAGCTGGGAGGGTTGGGATTTTGATCTTGCAGAGAAGGAGGTTGGGGTGGGAGAGGAACTGGTGGTTGAGGGGGAGCTGTAAGGGTTTGAGATCGGTAGGGAGAAGGTTCATCAGCAGGGTCAAAGTCATAGGACGTGGTGGGAACTGGTGGGTGGTGGGATGAAGTTTTTTAGAGCAAGGAGAAGATGTTTAGGATTGCAAATGAGACCAAGAGAGGGCTTGGTTCAGAGGTAGGAGAAAGCCTGGATATATGGGATCTCTTTCCATTTGCCCGTGCGCTCACAGAAGTTGTATAAGTCATGGAGAATTTTAGGATCTAAAGAGCCATTGGGAGGCCATTTAGACTGATTGTCTAAGGAATATTGTGGCCAGATCTCATTACAGTAGTGAACAAGCTTAAAAGGTTTGAGGTCTGGAGTGAGGTGGAGGGGCTTTAGATTATTGAGTAAGCACTCCAGCGGTGAATCTGTGGGAATGGAGGAGCCAGATCCCATGGTGAGAATGAGACCATTCAGAAGTCACTGAGGCATCCCAGAGCGATTGAGAAGGTCACGGAGAAGACCAGACACAGTTAGGGGGTCATCACCACCTCTAATCAAGCGGTCGAGGTGAAAACGCCAAGGAGGCTCAGTACCTGGTATCAGGAGTTTACGAGTAGATAAAGGGAGACCGGGCCTCAGTGGATGAGGATTCTCACCATGGGGAGGCAGAGAAGGATCGACTATGGGAATCAACCGTGACTCTGAAAGTCGTGGTTGGGCGTGCCCTTGTCCTGGAGGAGCCCTTGGGAGTGCTGGTCACTCAACGGTCACTTCCCAGGTTCCAAAGGGACATTTAAGTCCACCATGAAGGGGAGACTCACCAAATCGAAGGCCGGTGTTGGGCGAGAAGACGAGCGACCGGGAAAACAGACAGTGAGCCCGTGGAGGAAGGTCGGGCAGTGAGGGTTCCCAGAGCAGCTCAGGTTCCTGGAGGAAGAGCAAAGCCAATGGGAGAGCCTTATCCAAGTCATAGCACCAGTGAAAGGGTATCTTGCCACAACCCTCCTTACCCAGAATGACTCAGGAGACATGGGCGCATGCAAGAGATTTTATTATCTGAAAGAGAAAATGGCTGCTCTCAGAGAGAGGGAGCAGCTGCTCATGAGTGAGGAAGCGTGTTTTTAAGGAGTAGGGGTAGGATGTGTTCTGCATTGGTGATTGGACCTTAAGGGGTGGGCGACCATCTGGTCGGCAGTGATTGGATCTTAAGGGGTGGGGGTCTTAGCGTGCCAGAATGTGCCCTCAGCCACTTCACAAGCACATCCATCTGCGGGTATCTTATGATACACAGGCCTCACTTTCCTCTTTTGGTGTCACTTTAGGCCCCACTGGTCACAGCAGAAGGGAGAGCATGGTATGTTAGCAAGGAGAAAAGCGAGGTAGGGATGGGGAAATGAATGGGAAGAGGGGAGGAAATGAGGCAAAATAGTGAATGGGAAGGAGGAAGAACGGGAAGAGAGAAAGGATGAGGGAGATGGGGAGAGAGGAAAGACATCTCTTAGGTACTTTGTCTCAGGTAATGGGCCATGTTTCGCCGACATTTTCTCACGTATTTCTCACCAACATGACTAAGAGGATGACCAGCGTGACATCAGTGATGCCAAATAAAAGGGCCGAGAGGAACGGATGGGAAAAAAAATCAGGAAACAAAGTTTTCCCTTACATGAAGAAGCCAGAAGCAAGACCCTCATCAGATGGCAAATAGTTCCTCCTGATGTGCCTTTTTGTAAAATACAACCTGATTAAAATTTCTGCCTCTAACATATCCTCTGCTGGTCATAAATAATAAATGTATTAGTGGTCACTAACCCTGAACATGCCTATAGCCCTGGGCTCTTTTGCCTTCATAGGCTCTTCCTCCATTAAAACAATATACTGTTTATGACTATGTTGGTATAAAGATGAGTATGTTAATATTATCTATTTAAACATCTTCTTTGGACTGAAAGTTCATTTTTTTCCCTTAAAGGAAATGAAGACGTTTTCATGGGTCCCTGGAAGTAAGAACAGCCAACAGTACTGGCCCCATTGTGCCCGATGAGTGAGGGGCCCTGACAAATGGCCTTGGATTGACTGGGAGAGCTCGTGTGTCACCACAGGGCTCCTCAGTCCTGACTCTGGGAGAGAATCAATGCTGAGTGTGACCAGCCTGTGGTTTTGTATTGCTGAGTGCCAGTGGCTTGCCATTCAGGATGTCTTTTCTTAAATATCAGCTGAAAATCTGCACATATCTCGTAAGGCTTACAAACAGCACTTTCGTGACTGTGGGGCAGGGGGTGGGGGCAAGTTTACTCAGAAAGACAAGTTTTGTGAATGAATGTAGCCCAGCTCCATCCTCTGTACACCCTGCCCCCAGCAGCAACTGCCAGGAACAAAGTGACCTAAGAAAGATAAGGTATCAGGAGCCAGACTTGTCATTCTTTCCTCCCTGAAGATTCTAAGGGCATGGCCATTTAAAAAAAAAAACAAAAAGATAAGGTAAGATAAGATAAAAGAAAAGGCAAATTTCAAACACTCTCCTTCTCTTCTTGAGATTTCGACACTGCCCCAGAGTCTTCTGAGTGCTCCTTATTATGACAGTCATCAGAGTAAATACAGTGTTTACCAAACTGATCCATCATTAAAACATGGTGATTGTTTTTGCAAATCAAATCACTTGAGAAGGTCACAGAGGAACCTTAGGATGAATTGTTTTTTAAAGGAATAAGCATCCTCTAATGTAGCCCTCCTGGAGCCTGTGGCAGCAGACTGGAGGGTAGATTCCCTTTGAAGTGGACATGCCAGGGACACAGACAGAAAATCATTTATTTTGCATCTCTGTTGCATTTTTCTAGACCACTTCTCTGAGATCTTTGCAGCATGACCCACACCTTATCTTTGAGGTCTCAGCTAAACTATTCTCCCCTAGAAAGAGAACTCTCCTGACCACCCTACTGTTCTTTATGCCACTTCCCTATTTTATTTTCCTGAGAGTACATGTGATCATCAGAAATTCTTAAGGTGTTTGTTGAGTGGTGGTTGGTTCACTTGTTTTGAAGTTTATCTCCCATTACTAGAATTAAAGCTCCCTGAGAGCAGACACTTCTATGTTTCATTTACTGCTGAATTTCCAGTGTCTAGACTAGTGCCTGGCACTTATTTTTTGAAGGAATGGAGGAATGAATGAGTGAATGAATGGATGGATGAATTTAAAGTGCCCCACAGAGACCACTGGAAACAGACCTCTGAATATTTCTGGGAGGTAACAAGGAGCATTTACCAGATGACAGCATGTTAGAGCCAGAGGTCCTGGGCAGTCCTGTGACCTCAGACCACATTTTACATACACAGAAGGATGATGCAGTGACCCAGAGAGGTAAGAATGGCTGGTACAGAACCACTTAGAGGTTCAGAGGGCCACAGCTGCTTCCAATTCGAGACAGGCCTCAAACCACAATTTTAAAATAAAGGAACATGAAAATCAAACACAGTATCAAGCAAAGTCATCTTCCTTAAGATAAACAACAGGCTGTCTGCGCTCACACAGCTGATACTCATCAAGACAAGACCATCAGAACACCAAAACAAACACCAAAACAAACACCAAAACAAAATTTGGAGCCTTCCACCCAAGCCAGCAATCTCTCCCTCCTGCCCCCACGATCCTTGCTCAAGGTTGGTAAAAATGAAAAGAGCTAAAACTTACTGAGAGTTTACCCTGTCTTGGGCATTATGCTAAATGTTTTACATTCTTCATCTCAGGAGGGAGATACTGTTACCCCATTTTATAGAAGGAGAATTTTGACTTAAAGATGTTAAATAGTTGCTTGAGGTCACACAGCTGATAATAATGGAGCTTGGGTACCATCTCAGGCTCTCGGGCACCAAAACTTGGATTAGAAGATTGTTTTTTAACTTGATTTTTCGAATAGATAATACATCCACAGTGTCCAAAATTCAAAACTACACATAGATTTGAGGCAGGGACCATGGGCTTAGACAGAGTAGGGTGAGGGCCTCTGGAAAAAGCAAGGCAAGATATTTACAGTCAAAGCAATGTAACAATGTAAAGTCCCTATCAAAACTCTGTGTTCAGCATTATGCAAAATCAAGGTCACACTAATTCTCTAGGGTAAAGATACCAGACTAGGAATATAGACACCTTCAGTGAGATCAGTTAAAGGGCAAAAGGCCAGGAGCAACTTGGCCTGGAATGTTTGAGTGTTCCACAAGGGTATCTCAGCATAACTCGTGACTTCACTGCAAACAGCCCTAGCAAACAGACAATGACACAGCCCACCTTGAGGACAGGGCAGGTGGTACAAGTCCACACCCTAAGCCCTCAGTTCCCAAAAATCCTCAACTGCCGATAAATCCCCTGGACAAACGCACCACCCCGGGCTCTCTTGTCCCCTCCTGGCGTGAGCCAGGAGCTCTTTCCTTTCACTTTATTTCTACATAAAAGCCTGTACCTTGCTCTCCTACCTTGAGTGTTTGTGAAGCTCATTCTTCAGCTTCCTGAACAAGAACCCTGGCATCAGATTGACTAAAATAAAACCAAACTACTTCCTACCATAGCCGTCAAGTCTCCCTTCCCTTACATGACAGATATAATAAAGCTTCTTGAGGATCCTTCAAGAGATACTTTACGCATCTACAAGTCAGTTAAGGGTGTGTGTCTGTGTGTGCGTGTATGTGTACACACACATGTATGCTCTTCTGTAAATTTTTGCTGTGGAAAACGTTGAACATGTACAGAGTAGATCAAGTCCTGTACCAGAACCCCCATGCTCCCATCACACTGCTTCCTTTCAGTAGTGCCAACTCAAGAGTATTCTTGTGCCACCCACACCTTTCCAGGCCACTCTCTGACATCACAGCACCTCATCTATAAATACTGCTGTGTGTATATCTAGAAGAAGATGTTTAAAACATAACCAAAATATAATAATCAAACCTGAAGGCTAACAATAATTCTTTAATATCATAAACTCTCCAGCCAGTATTCAAAGTTCCAATTGCTTCATAAATGCCATAATTCTTTCCCAGTTTGTTTATTTGAATCGGTATTCAAATAAGGTCCCTGTATTGCAACTGCTGCTAGGTCTTTTGAGGTCCTTTTATCTACAGATTCTCTCTTGTCTTTTCTTTCACACATCTTGCAATTTACTTGCTGATGAAATCAATTGTTTGTTGCATAGTTTCCAACAGTCTGGATTGTATAAAAGGGGGAAACAATCCCTTTTCCCTAAATGGTATTGTAAAATTCATATGATTTTGCCCTTCCTTCACTTAAAAGATTTCATTAATTCATTCAACAAACACTTAGGGAGTGCTAGTCACTTTTCTAGTATTGGACACACAACAGGAAGCAAAACACATACAAAGGAAACGTCCCCACCCTCACAGAGCTTAGGTTCCAGTGGATGAGACAGGGAAAAATAAATAGACAGCACACAAACATGACATGGGACAAGTGTGCTATCAGAAGGTGAAGCAGAGAAAAGGGTAGAGGCTGTGTGAGGACCACAATATTAAATAGTGTGATGAAGGAAAGCCTCCCGAGAAGATGGCACATGAGCAAACTCTTAAAGCAGGGGAGAGGGTGGGTGTTGAGGCCATCTGGGGAACAGTATTTTAAGTACAGGAACAGCAAATGCACAAACGAAATACACAGTGAGAGACAAGCCTTTAGCTCATGAGTTGCAAATATTTTTCCCTCGGTCAAGCTTTTCCCTTTTGCTTTGTGTCCATTCTTACCATTTAGAAAGTGTTGACTTTGAAAAACGTAGTTTTATTTTAAATCTCCCCTTTTATGGCTTCTGGGTTTTGTGTCAGAATTATAATGAACTTGGGTTTTTAGCCACCAGGTTATCTCACTGGCCAAACTTGCCTGGGCTTAAGTACAGTTATAAATAATCACAGAATCCCAGTGGCCTAACATAACAACACTGATTTCTTGCTCACAACATATGTAGAGTGCAGGCCAGCTCAGCCTGCCCTTCCTCAGGGTCCCAAGCTTCAGATGTCCCCAGGATCGCTGGGTCATGAGTTGCTGTGGCAAATGGCTCACCAGCACTTGCAGGATTTTGCTCACATTCCATTGGCTAAAGCAAGTTGTATGAGCCACCCGCACTCAAGGTGGGGCAGTGCAATTCCAGGTGTGCTCAGGAAGAGAAGGGAAGGTGTGTGAGGGGCCCAGGTGACCAGTTCTCATGTGAGTCAGGGTGAAGACTGCTCTCCTATTAACCCTCATCCTGTGACCTTCCTTAACACCTTCACATGCAAAGCAATGTGATCCAGACATACCACTAGATGAATCTGACTGGCTGGGCTGGTGTGGCCAACTGTAAATCTGTTCAGGAGGGATGTTCAGAGAAGTAGCACTTCCAGACCTACAAAGCTCACGGCCTCCGAACTTCTCTGGCATGAGCAGGGACCAAGACGACACTGCTTCCACTGGCCAGGTCAGCCTTTTTGTGTGCACCATCTGGAACAAATGCATAAATCAATGCTGGCCACTTTCAGGTAAAAAAAAAAAAAATAGTGTGCATCCTACAGACCCAGAGAAAGGTGCTGTTTGTTTAGATAGTGGGTTTTTTGCAGATCTAGTGAAGCCAATGGATCTTGGAACTTCCAACATAAACAGTGAGGAAACTAAAATAAACCCGTATGGTGCACAAGAGATAGGAACATTTTCTTCAGCATGAATCATGAGCTAATGATTGTTCCTAAAAACGTAAACTAATTTATGTTCAGTCAGCAGCTAGAGAACAGGAGGCATCCAGTACCTGCCTTGCCTTGAAATATAGAATATTTGGAGACAAAGAGTTGTGTTTGATTTTTCTGCTTGCTAGAATACCATCAATCTCAGGCTACTGCAATAAGGGCTTCTTTGGAGGACATACTTGAATAATAAGAGAAAGAGAGACCTCATGGGAAGCTAAGACCGGAAACCAGTGTACACCTGCCTAGACTTTGATGGAAATGAGTCCGCATCCAAAGAGGGCAAGATCTGACCCAGCAGCAGCGATGGGTTCTACATAACAGAGCCCTGGGGAGTCTGAGAGCCGGTGCTAGTGCCTTGCTGGCCAGGAAGCAGTGGGAATCTCCTTCATATTCCAGGATCAAGCGCTAACAGCTGGTGATGGGGAGCGGCACAGTTGCTGAGCAAAGTGCCAGTTGTCTTCTGAGGATGCAGGTTGCATGCTCACTGATGGAACATGTGCATGAGACAAAGCCATCAGATGGCAACTTCTTACCTTATTAGAACTTCAGAGCATGAAAAAGACAAATCCCAGTTTTGTATTTAAAGATTAAAAATAATAAAAAGAACTGTGTGAGGTTGTATCAGTGTATTTTTTATGCCAAATATTTGCTGTTCCTCCCTATTAGGCTGACCCCTAGAGAGCCATGCCCTAGACCCTGCCTGATGGGAGGAGTTATGTGTTGGCCATGGAGGTCAAGGTTTACCCTGTGAGTTTCTTTGTCTAATGGAATTTATGCCAGGTCGAAGGGCCCTTGCACAGTTCTGCCTCAAGACTAAGACAGGGGCTGCTCCTTCAGCCTGTATTTTGAACAAAGGATACAGAGTGAACACCCAGGCAGTCAATATGTATATGAGCAAGAAAGAAATATTTGATGTTGTAAGGCACTAGGATTTTGGAAGCCATTTATTATTGCAACATAACTCAGCTTAAGCTGATGGACACAGATATCCAGACCAGAAATGTGGTGCTGATCTAGCAAAAACCCTGAAATATATAGCATGTTGCCTGAAAGAAGTTGTTGCCTGCAATAAGAAAAACAAACCAAATGTACTTGTGGTTTTAGTTAAGAACTGGGAAAACAAAACTTGGTGCCATGAGTTTGCTTTTATGGCCTGCTTTTGGCAAGGGACTGCAAGAAAGATAAGCTCCAAAATGATTTCCAGTTTGAAAGCCGAATTGAAAGGGACTGAAATAAATATGGGCATCCAGAATACCCACCAGTGAACAGAGTCAGGATTGGGGTAAGAGGAAGAGGAGCTAAGGACTGGGTACTGCTGCCTCCCAAGTAATCCATCACATAATCCCTGTTCTCGCCCTAACACTGGCCATACCTTCCTTGCCTCCCTGGAGAGGGTAAAGCATGAAGGCATGGGACTGAAGGATGTCAGCCAGTTGCTGGTGCAGATACACTGTGCGTACAGACTGCTTAAGGCTCAGGCATTCCAGGCCTTTTCTCCCACTCAACTCCCAAAACACTGGTAGCCAGACCCTTTCTCTCCAGCAAAATTAGAAGACTCTCCGTGGAGAATCTTACCAGCTGGAGAGGAAGGAGCTTAAGATACTGATGGCAGGGGTCCCTCAACAAATGGTCCACCTATGTCACACTGTAGTGTGAAAATCAACAAGTCCTTATCATGAACTCAGAGCTTCTAATCAGCCTTCTATTCTTCATCTTTTAAACTGCATGAGCCACAATTCACACACACACACAATTAATATTCTCGGAGACATAGAGAAGTGTTTCATGACACAAGAATGTTTTTGTTTTCTTTTTAAATAGGGACCATTCAGACATTCAGAGATCTTGGAAATTCAAAATACAATTGCAAAACAACAAACTCAATGATAGTTAAATTTGAGAGTAGTCAAAGACATAAAAAGAAGAAAAAGAGAGTGAAGTAATAAAATGAGAGGACCAATCCAAGTGGTCCAACATAAAGATTCACTAGGAATTCCAGAAAGATACGAAAGGAAATAAATGCAGAAATCATCAATGAAATGATTCAAGAACATTCTGACATGTGTTGCCAAACCACGAGAGCCCACTGAGATTCATACTAAAGCACATTAGGTGAGATTCCAGTTTCAAGAACCATCAGAAGAACCTGAGAGCTTCCAGAGAGAGCAAACAGGTCACACAAAGGATCAGTATGCACAGCTTTAGACTTTTTAAGAGAGATACTAGGAGCAAGAAGATATTCTGAAGAAAAAATGGTATCTGACCTATTATTCTATATCCAGCAAAAAATCTGTTAAGTATGAGGATAAAATAAAGACATTTTAAGATACTCATTTCCTCAAAAAAATATATCTCCTATGTATCATCCCTCAGCTACTAGAGAAAGCACTCCACCGAAATGAGAGAGCAGGCCAAGAAAGAGGTGGAGCATGAGACAGAGGAAATCCAGCCCAAAGAGAGGCACCGGGCCTCCCTTGGAGGAGGACGAAGGGAGACCCTGAGATGGGCAGACGGAGGCGGCACGTCCAGTGGGAGGACGTGCCTCCAGAGGCGTGCCGACGGGCCGTCAACAACTTCCCCACTACCATCATTTAGAACCAAGTGCTCAGCTGAGTGTCCAGTTGAGCTTATTTGACTTCTCCTGCCCATGTTCATTCCTTCCCCTCTAGGACCTACTGCTTGGATCAGCTGAAGTTCGTCACTGTACTCCATGGAAATAGTCTCCCTTGATGTTCCCCTGGGAGCTGGAGGCAGGCTGTGGTGCGTTTAGACCCAGGGAGTTCTGAGCGGCCTACTCATGTGGCTGGGACCCGTTCCACAACCTGCTTCAACAGTGCGAACCCAGTGTCCCAGGTCTCCTCGCCTTGCTCCCTGACCTTTTCCACGGGGCTCTTTCTACGCATTCAAGAAATCGAAACCCAGAGAGTCTGTTGAACTTACCTTCTCCTGGGAAACTAGGGGCAGTTTTCCTCTTTTATTCAAGTTAAATTTGTGTTTGTTGTCAAAACTGAGCAATGAATCCTTTGGGGTACACACATATGATATAGATCTCTAGAGAAAAGCAAAGGAATTGTTAACACCGGTTTGGAGAGGGATCGCGGAGCCAAGCGGTTGCCACTGGCAAAAAGAGCCAGCAGGGTTTCAATGGTGCTGACACCATTCTCCTTCTGAGCCCGAGAGAAGAGTGTGCAGGGGTGCATTTTCTTCTTCTTCTGATTATACATAAGTTTTTATATTCGAGTATGTATGATACATTTCACCAAAAAAAATGTTTTAATTTAAAAAAGAGTCAAGTAGCAGTGAATGATTTGAATGACAAAAGAGAATGCAGAAGCTCTGTCTGCTGATGTGGAATGATCTCTAAAGTATTTTGTCAGGTGAAAGGAAGAGGAGCAGAAAAGGATGTTTATGATACAAAGATTGGGCAGAGAAGTCAGAACAAGGATGCGCTCACAAACATGCCTTTGCCTGTACACACCCAAGAATGTCCCTGCAAGGACCCACTAGGAAGAGCTAACCCTGAACTGGACAGTGGGTGCTGGGGAATCAGGGACACAGAATCCTCACGGGCTACCCTTTCATAGTTTTGAGTTTTGAAGCACTTGAAAGCTTTGCTTGCCCAAAGTACTTTGTTTTTTATAAGGAGAACTTAATTGTCCCAAACCAAATGTTACTGAGGACACAGGAGCCTGTATTGTTGGTAGGAGGGCAAATTGGCAAACCTAGGAGAGTGATTTGGAACTAGCTCATGAAGAGTGGGGCAGCAACGACACTCCTAGAAAGACTGCTTCGCACATATGTTCAGGAAACACACACATGAATGTTCACAGCAGCCTTGTATATAGTCATTTTAAAATGAAGAAAGAAAGATAAAAAGGGAGGGAGGGAGAAAGGTAGGAGGGAGGGAGGGAGAAAGGAAGGAAGGAGGGAAAAAAGGGAGAGAGGGATGGAGGGAAAAGGGGAGTAACCTAAAATTTCTACAAGAGAACAATGTATTAAAAGAAATTCTGATTGATTCATACAATATCAAACAGTAGAAATGAATCAACACAGATGAAAATGACAAAATGTGGAAAGGAAGTAACAAAATGAAATACATTCCGTGATATTGTCTATTGATGTTCACACATGAGCCAATGCTGCAATGCGTGCATATAGCAAAGTCTGCATGCAGGACAATGACAAGGATGGCATTCTGGATGATGGTCACCTCTGGGAGGGAGTGGGAAATAAGCTATGTGAAAGGTATACGGGGCCCTCATCTGTGTGGGCCACGCTTTATTTCCCGAAGCTGCATAGTGGGCACATAGTACTTGCCCTGACTTCCTGATTACATGTCATACTTCATTCAGTAAGTAAAAATTGCCACCAAAGTCATCTGGAATACAGTATCTTACTCATTATAAATTAAATTATAATAACAAAAGATTAACAGAGAAGATAGATTCCAGCAAGTCTGACCTTGTACTTCACATTCCACATCTCAGGGGGTGTTTTTACTATGTTGTGTCTAGCCAGATTCACTTGACCATGAAAAAGATGTAGGAATAAAAATGTCCTAGAGTTTTGTAAGTTGTGAAATGTTCAGCGTTGTGAGGAATTCTTCCAAATGCAGAGTCCAAGCTTTACATGTACAGAGGGGAAACTGAGGCACAGACAGGCAAGAGACCTGTGCAGGGGCATCGGACAGAGAACGTCCGTGGCGGACTTGCAGACCAGGCCTTCTGGCCATAGCTCATGCTTCGTCATGGACACTATCCTTATCATGGAAGGAGCAGTGATTTCTCAAGAAGGTGTGCAGTTCTTGGACCAAAACATCAGCCAGGCTCAAGTTTAGGCACCACACCAGTGAGCTTCTTCCTGGAAGACCATGATAACAGGATTTCCTAGATGGAACAAACCAGACAGAAGAATGTGTGACTTAGACTGGAGCACAGTTGCACCCCAGAGGAGGGACTTGATTAATGGCCTGCTGGCTCACCCACTAGTCATCAGCAGCGTGAGAATCTAAGAGTCCATGGAGAGGCAGTAAGTACTGTGGCATACGGGGGTATGGTCACAGCTCCCTTATGGTCTCCGAGCCTGCACCAGCTTAGTGCAAGGCCAGGGTGCTCAAGAGCACTGGTGTTGAGTCTGAGAGCCCGGATCAGTCCTGGTTCTACCATTTACTAGTTGTTTAGACTCAGATGACTTTTTAACTTCCCGGGTTTTCCAGTTACCAGAAAAATGAGGATAATAATACTACCCACCTCATACGCTTGCTATGGAATTATATATGTGAAGTGTGTGTGCGCGTGTGTGAGAGATCTAATACATAGTAAATGCTCAATGGTGGGTAATACTATATTATTCTTTTAGGAGAGAAAAGTCACAAGTTTTCAGGGCCTAAAAAACAAAGTTGATCCGAGTCAGAAAAAGAAAGGCACTGGACCTCCTTCTGCCACATGTTTCAAGATTAAGATAAGCTAGCCTCCCTCTCTGGCTTGCAGAAGCAGTGAATGTGGATTTGTGCTTTCCCATCCACTCAGGGTCCTTCACAGGCTCCAAGGGAGGAGAGCTGATGACAATTAAATCAGCCTCTCTTAACCCCTTCATGTGTCCCCCTGTATGGCGTGAGTGGCTGGGGATGCCCTGAGCAGGTGTTTGCAACAATCGAGGAGCCAGATATCCCCTTTTCCCTCGGCTGTAAACCCAGAAAGGCCAGCCCTTCAAGCCAGGGATCCACTCAAAGGCAAAGGGATTCATGGAAGGCAAACAATGTAAGACAACTGTATAAAGAATCAAATTAGGGTGGCAGGCAAGAAGTGAAGGAGGACTATAGAAGAGGAAGGGATCATTGAAGCCTCCAGAGAAAGTAAGAGATGCCCCAGACTTTGAGAAGGTGGGTGGTAATGGGTTTTGCATCCAATTCCAAAGTGTGTGTGTGTGTGTGTCAGCGGGCAGATTCCCCACCACCAAGCAACCCATTAGACACCAGCTGGGTGACTATGATTCAACTAAATTCTGACACTATCTACCTGGAGATAGCATCAAACGCTGCAGGTTAAGGGCTCAGTCCCACAACACCACCCGTCCCCTGCACTTCAGACACACAATCAAAGTCTAGCTTGTCACCTGGGCTTCTGACCAAATGGCTGTAAATGGGAGGTTCCAACATCCCCTTCCTTAGGTTTCATTAATTTGCTACAATGGCTCACAGAACTCAGAGAAACATTTCACTTACTAGATCACTGATTTATTGTAAAAGGATAGAGCTCAGGAATAGCCTGATGGGAGAGGCATAGGGCAAGGTATAGGGTAGGGGTGAAGGTGTGATGCCTTCTCCACGGGCACTCCTCTCCCCAAATCTCCACATGTTCACCAACTGGGAAGCTCTCTGACTTCTGTCCTCCTGGGGGTTTATGGAGGCTTCATTACACAGGCGTGACTGATTAAACCATTGGCCTTTGGGGATTGAACCCACCTCCAGCCAGTCCCCCTCCAGGATTCAGGAGATGAACCGAAAGTTCCAACTGCTGATCACCTGCTTGGTTCCCCTGGTGACCACCTCCAGACTGAGTTTTCTCCAGGAGGTGGCTCAATCCCTTACTGGAAAGAAAGCCTGGGGAAGACCTGCCTTACCAGGTGGAGCTCCAGGCAGACGGGGGTCCCAGCTCCAGGCAAGGCCGCTATGGATGGATTTGGTGTCACCTCACTAACATAGCAAAAGACACCTTTATCACTGTCCGCACTTAGGAGATTCCAGGGGTTTTAGGAGCAGTGTGCCAGAAACAGGACACAGACCAAATACATGATTCTCATTATAATCACAATATCACAGGTATGTGTGAGGTCCCCTGGCCACACGTCCCCTCTAAGCCCCCCACTTCCCCTCCCCCATCTCCTCACAAACAACTCCTCCTGAGACTTCCCAGAGGCTTCTTCATGCAAGTCCTCTCTGCAGCTTAGTGTTCTTGGTGTCTGGATTGTCAGTCACCCCAAGTCCCAGTCAAGTTTCTGCCCTCAGGTTGGATTTCCTGAGCTAAGATTAAACTGGATTCCCTGAGGTTGGTCTGCAAAGTGAAAGCATTAGTACTTGGCCGAGAGTGTGTGGTGTGTGTGCAAACCCTTCCCTGCATGGCCCCACACACTCTCACTCCCTAGACGGGGACAGTGCCCCCACAGCTTGGGGACCTATACTCACTTAGCCATTGCTTCTAAGCATTTTGAGAGCAATCTTGCAGATCTCCCTAGCGCTGCCCACCTGCCTGTCTGCCTTGGACACTGCTTCCCCAACCACTGAGTTACCTGTTGTGCGGACTGCAGGCAGCTGCTCCTTCACTGCTTCCAGCCCTCCCTGGTCTCCGCCCCTCTTCCCAACAGCTTCCCAGCCCCGAGGACTTCCTCTGGGCACTGCCCATGTACTGGAGCCCTTAAGATGCCCACGCCTCACTGCTGGGCTGCTTCCTTGGGAAGGCTTCTCTCCTACTCTGCACTGGAGTGCACCAGCAGGGCCGAGCTCTGCAGCAGATGGGAAACAGCCTTCTGGGTCCTCCCAGCCCCTGCTCCCAGGGGCACTTGGCTACAAGCCCAGAGGGAGCTGAACTTGAGGTGAACTGACGACCAGTGGCAAACTTAAGTCACATCCTCACTGTTCACATACCACCCATGTTCCCCTCTTTGAGTCCATGTTGTCATGTTAGGTGACCTCACTCCTTAGACTGAGTTTTCTCCAGGAGGTGGCTCAATCCCTTATTGGAAAGAAAGCCTGGAGAAGACTTGCCTTACCAGGTGCCGCTCCAGGCAGACGGGGGTCCCAGCTCCAGGCAAGGCCACTATGGATTTGATGAGACCGAATGATGACAACGGAACACTGGGGATAGAAGGGGCTCATACCAAATTTTATTCTCACAGGGGTCACCCAGTTGTCTACAAGCAGCAAGCCTGTCTCCATCTCCAGCCTCTGCCCAGGCACTGCCTCCACTCCAGGCTCCCCAGTCTCTGCTCCCTTTCCTAGGCTCCGCTCTCCTGCTTCCCTCTGCTCTTAGCACTGGGCAGATCTCTTTTTATAGCAATATACCGACAGTAATGGCTTATTGCCAATGGGTATGCAAGCATGTGCCTTGGAAACAGGCCAAGTACTACCTCATTGCATGTACTCACTGTGTATCAGGTGAGGATCCTGGTCGTGGAACTTCCGTTTTCCCTACACCAGGTCATGCCTGGACAGGTCTGCACCTGCACGTAAACTCAGGCTGGAACTCCTGTAAGGACTCCTGTATGTACGCTCTTCTCTACCTGGCCTACAGTTAGGGTGAGGTGGGGTCTCAAAACAGTAGACCATTGTGCTGATCTTTGGGGTCAGGACTGAGGTCATGGGGTCATGCACATTCTACCACTGCCCAGATGAGCTGGGTGTCTGCCACCTCTGTCCAGAGTCCCCAGCACCTCTGCAGCTCGTGTGCCTTCTGATGAGCAAGTTGCCCGGGATTCACCCACATGAGCAGATGTAGGCTGCATTCCTGAACCTTGGGTTTATGGACTTGCTGGGCCACTGTAGGGACCTTCAGATAGCACAGAACTGCCCTGAGGGCCTGGGGCCCTGGGCAGGGCTTTGGCAATGAAGGTTTTGGTAGACAGCAGGGTTGCGGCAAGCCCTCTCCTTGACTTTATTGGAGACAGAGAAATAGGGTTTATGTTTTTGGGAAAAATGCGATGGAGAATATGCTTCTCATTACATTACACATGGAGGCAGATGATCTAAGGGTCAGGCCTGGGTCTCTGTGGCTGAAACTTTAGCACCAATTTCCTCTGGAAGGGTGGCTGCTCAATGCACACACCTCCTGAGCATCTGACACTGTAGGTAAGACTCAGGGCAGGCGAGCAAGACACCTGGAGAGATCAGAGCTCCTCTCTTCCATTGGCTCTTTTCTTTCTTTCTCTCTTGTCTCTCCCCACTGTAATGCCCCACATCCCCCAGGCTGTTTTCCTTCCAGCCATCCAGACATGCCTTGTTCCTGTCCTGCTTCCCACACCCATCTCCGGAGCCCCAGGGGCTCCCCGTCCCAGCCCCCTTCATGCCAGCGTGGCCCAGAGAGCAGACAAATCAGAGGCGTCCCAGCCCAGCGTCTCCCCTTGCACATGGAGGGATGCATTCGCCATCTGCTTTCAATGAAGTGTGGGTTTTGGTACATACTATGGAAACAGAAATGGAAAAACCATCGGGGTCCCTCCTGCAAAAACAATCATTCTCCGCTGAAATGTGCTCTTAGGAACTTCCGAGCAGAGAGCACATCACTATTAATGAGGAAGAATTCAGACAGGAATTCTGGCAGGGCTGGACAGATAGGAGAGGGAAGAAATGGAATGTTTTTGCTAACTTTGCAGTCTGGGGGAGAGCACCTCAGCAGAGCAAACAGAATGGTTCTAGGGCCAAGGCTGTGCAATCTGACACCAGCTTCCAGCCGCCTGGTTTCTCTCTGACTCAAGAATGTGGGCTTGCTGGGCCACAGTGCTGAGGAGTGGGCTCAGTTACCAGAGGAACACCAGCATCCACCCAAGGACGAGCTTCAGCAAAGGATGGAAATGCCATCTGCCCTGAGGGCCACTGTGCACTAGACAGGGGCCTGGCCTGCCAGGGGCTGTGAGTGACCAGGGAGTGCCAGGCCACCAGAGTGGGCCTCAACCCAGGGCTTCCAGAAGGAATTCCCCCTCCTTCCTTCTGTCCAGGAGCTGCTGTGTATAAGACAAGCCTCAACAAGTCTACAGTTCAGCATGGGAGAACAGGGGGCACTGGGCAAGGATTGGGAAGATGGAATGGCAGATGGGTCTGGACAATGTCTTCTGTCTTTTCTCTGACTATGAGAAGAGTCAGCACTGCCTTCTGCAGAGAGTGGCACTGATCCAGAGGCTCTATGTGACTGCATGCATACGTGCACTCACACCTGTGTGTGTATGTGTGTATGTATCAAAACACCAGTTTCCCTCATTCACTGGTGCCTGAAATTCCAACTTAAAGACCTATTTCCTTCTTTCTGCTTAAGATACTATTATTTCAGGGAGAATAACACTTCAGGCTTTATCAATAATTGGCATCTTAGGGAAATTAGTCCATCAGACTCTGGTGGAGAGAAGGTCTTAATGGGAGGAAAAGGGGAAGAAAATGAGAACACTGAGTCCCAGTGGGAGCAGAGCACAAGAGAAAGATGGTCACAAAAAGGATGGGTTTGGCTCCCAGTTTGCTTAGAGTGAGGGGTCCTAACCTTCCTGCAGGCAGGTGGAGATGATGAGCATATTCCCAGGGACCACGCATTCCATTTTAGTGTTTCTCAGGGAAAGCCACTGCCGTTAGGGAGCTGGTTTTCTAGATTTGGATTCCCAGTGGGTTTGGGTCTGGAACCCCTACTTTCAAATACTGTGCTTTACACCAGTCAACCCCTTAACATGTCTCAGGCATTACTGCTCTCAAAGTGCAGCGACACAACTATTCTCACAGGGCTCAAGACAGTGTGGAGACCTGGTACGTTTCACCTGTTGGTAACAGCAAGCAAGTAAGTTACAGCTATAAGTCTGAGAACACAGCCCATCAAATCCCAGCCCTGACCTCAGTTTCCTGTGCAACACTGATGGATGCATGGCGCACACACATGTGCTCACGGGCACACATGAACCCAGGCCGTCACTATAACTCAAAAGCCAGCGTGTAGTAAGAAGCCAAATTGGGCTTCTTAGGAATGAGTACCCAGATGCCACACTGTAGCAACAGTGACTGTGTCCCATGAGGCTGTGGGGCTTATGAAACAGATGGGCCTTACAAACCCCAAGGCCAGCCTATAGTACACACTGTCTTGGTGTGCCTGTACACATTAGCTTGGCAATCACATTACAATGAAGCTCTCCTTAATTTTTCCCAGGGTGAGAAAAGGGGCTGACAGCTATGAAAGAGTTTTGCTCCTCTCCACTGCAGGGGAACAGGAACTCCTTGTCCCCTCAGTGGGTGGGGTATTTATTTACTTGGCTGGCTCTTGGACAGCTCACCAACAGCATCAGAGTGGCAGGCTTAAGTAAACCAGAGCAGTGAGGCTACACATGCTGGGAAGCACCAGGAGCCTGTCATACCCAGATCTTCCCTGAACTCAGAGCCACCATGCAAATCCCAAATCCCCCAGCAGGAGGGCCAGGGTTCCAGGAGACCCCATTGCCACAGGAAGATCCCAAGCCCATCCAGCAAAGACAAGGGATATGGTGAAGGGGACCAAGAGGTACAAACTTTCATTAATAAAATAAGTAAGTTGCAGGGGTGAAAAGTACAGCATAGGGAACATAGTCAATAATACCGTGTTAACTTTGATTGGCGACAGGTGGTGACTACATGTTTCATGGTATTTTGTAATGAATTGTTGATTCATTGTGTTGTTCACCTGAAACTAACATAATATTCTTTGTTAACTATACTTCAATTTAAACAATTTTTTAAAATACTGCAGCACCAAATAGTGGACTCAAACAGGTCACCCACCCGGGCATCAAAGCTCCACTTGATTACACCAACTTAGCTGAATAGCTACTCATCACACATTGCTCACTCTCCCATCTGTATTACTGACTACTTGCTTTGGAATTCACTGTTTTTTTGTGGACTATGTACTAGGCCATTGTAAACAGGGGCTATGCTAATTTTTAATATACATTCTTGTATAGTTCATTGAAAATGCTGAACACTCATTAAGCTATCTGGATATGATAATGTTGGGTGGGCCAAAGGACTGTCTGATTTGTCCGAAGGTATGTGAGGAATTTTAGGATTTAAAAGGCCAGACTGTGTCTTTGCTAGAAGTTCCTTCCCACCTCTTAACTAGTTCGGACCCTTGGACACTGTCTAGTAAATTTGGGTCACCTGAAATCAAGGGTCAACTAGGGCTAATTGAGCCAAGTGCCATACTATGAAACCGACTGGCTTCTAAAGTGGTTGGAACTAACAAGACAGATTTAGCTTATTTTGGTAGGGTGATCTGGCCATCCACTGCTTAGTGACCATAAATTAGGACTCTTGGAAGAAGTGAAGTAGTCTATGTACAATCATATGAAAAGCTAACACTTAGAGAGGGCTTTCCCTGTGCCAAGCATTGTTCTAAGCACTTGATTGTTACCTCATTACCTCATTTAATCCTCAAAACAGCACCATGAGGTACAGTCTATTATTATCCTCATTGTGCAGATAAGGAAATGGGAATACAGAGAGGTAAAAAATCTTCCCAAAGTCACCAACAGCTCACTAGACCACACAGACCCAGCCCCCATCCCGCCTTCTGTATTGGGAACTGACAACCATGATTATTAATTAACTCTGGGCAATGAATGGGGCTGTTTGGCCATGGCTGGATTTGTGCTGCCATCAGGAGGGGTGGCAACCTCACTCCAGCTGATCAGTGAAAAACTCAGGCACCGAGGAAAGGAAAAGAGAATGTGGAGCAGGAGTCTGTGTCTCTGCTCAAGGAGGGCCGGCCTCTGTCCACCTCCCACCCCAGCAGCAGCCTTTGGGAGCAGTGAGGCAGGGCAAGAGGCAGAGCAGCCCTTGCCTATGGACAGCGGGGAATGAAGCTGATGTGCGAGGCGTGCGCTCCGAGTCCGAGGCCAAAGTGAAAGGGAAAGAAAGCCAGGCTGAGCGGCTGGCTGGGTCATCTGCCCGGGAGCATTGGAGGGCGCGGAGGGATGCAGGTGTGAGTCACCCCGATGGAAAGCCCGACTGCAGCTTGGAGGCAGAGTGTGGGGGCAGTGGGGACGGACACAGAATGAAGCCTGGAGCCTATGAGCATGCCCAACTGCTGCTTCTCACCGGAGACCTGCCAGTCAGGGTGTCTCTGGAGCAGGAGTGGGCAATTCTGGCTTGGCTGAGCATGGCTCTGAAGCTGGGATATGGTCTGGCTACTAGCATGTTCTAGGATACATAGCCTAGACACAGGAGCCCAGCTCTCTCCACTGCACTGGAGTTCAGAGGAGCAAGACTAGATAGCGGGCAGGAGGAAACACTTTGGAATCAGTTAAACCTGGGCTCAGACTTCAGCTTAGTTGTGACCTTAAGCGAATAAATAAGTTCCCTTTAAGCCTCCGTCACCTCAGTGTAAAATGGGAATTATAATAAAACATGTAACTCCCTGAGTTAATGTAACAGTTAAATGAGAAAAGTGCAGGGAGGTTTACACAATGGTTGACATGTAATCAATATGCAATGACGGCTGTTACTGTCAGTGTTAGGATGACAGAAGTTACCGACTGGACAGTGGCCAGGAGGGAGAGGCTGAGGTGAAGTCATCACTCTAATGGTTTGTGGGGCTCTATTTTCTCCTCCTACTTCCAAGTAGCTGGGTATAAGCCCTCCCAAAGGATCACTCCTCTCCCTTCCCTTCAGCACCCTAAGTAGGTACCAGATGTGGAAGGATGACAGGAGGCAGGGTGGCAGGAAGCCCTGTGTCTCCACCCTTATCTCAGTTCCTGCCTCAGCCAGCAGAGCTACAGGGGCCTCGGGTTCAAAACATCTGAACACAGCTCTGCCATCTTTGCTCTCTCAGGTCCAGACTGCCCAGCCCCGGGAGTGCCCCAGTGGGCTACATGCACCACCTGTTGACTTTCCGGCCTCTTTGCATGGTACTCTGTAAGCTTCCATCTTTTAACATGAGGTCAAAATTTGTGCTTATGCTTGGACAGAGTCTCATCATCTTGAATAAATTCCCATCTCCAGCTTCACGACAAGATGAGGGTTACCTTCAGCCATGAAACCTGGAAGCTAAGTGGAAAACCTCCCCACCACAGGCAGCCCCGCTCCTCCCAGGCTGGCTTCCAACCATCAAGGAACATCTCTGACCCCTGGGCCCACCACTCACACCGCCCCACCAGCCAGGCATGAATGACTTCAGGATACAGCAGTTAACAAAGGGATGTATGAAGGGAGCCTGATTTTCCCAGCAGCCTGAAAGGGGAAAGGAAGCTGGGCTCCATGAATCATACAATGGCATTGAAACAATTCAAGGAACTGTCCAAAGGAAGAGACAAGAATAGCCTGCGGTTCATCGTTTGCTGGCAGAGCAAACAAAATGGAAACCAGTATCTCTGTAGCTCAGGGAGCAGGACGTTAAAACAAGAAACTTTCCCCATCACAGGGAAACTGCCCTTTAGAAATATTTACTGAAATGAAGTTTTCTGTTGACTCCCAGGCTCAGGAGGGAAGGGTCAGCCGAGGGACACCGAGGTGCAGGCTGTGGTGCTGGGGACCACTTCAGAGGCCGGGAGCCCTGTGCTCATCTCTCCCCAGCTCAGCATTCCAGGAGTGACGTGGATAGCTTGCCATGGGCCACTGTGGGAATAGTCACACCCTGGAAACCGGCAAGTGCCACAAACAAGCACCTTCCCTACTCCCGGAGCCGGAGCCGAGGTTTCATATGGCAGCACACCGCAGGGGGAGAGCCCAGTTATGGACCCTGTCAGGCAGAGGACTCCAGTGGGGTTAGGCTCAGATGCTAATGCAGGGTAGGCACAGAAGAGGCTGCTGCCCAGGCTCTGTGGACCCTGTAGAGAGGCGCTTGTTTGCAGAGAAGTTTGAATACAGATGCTACCTCCTGAGGTCTTTTCTTCTCCCTCTGCTCTAACAGAGTCAGTTCTGCAAATCTCTCAGGGGCAAAAAGAGGTTTAAAGTTTTCAAGACCCAGCTAACTAAACATGGAGCCCAGGAGAGGCTAAACAGTCATCTGCTATCATGCTCATTATCCTTGGCTTCAAAGGACTCCTATGTGTTTACAAAAAGAACACGAGAGTTCTCTATGTTTATTTTAAAGTATGGACTTTAATAAACAGTCTTCCAAAAAAAATCCAAAAAAATCCCCAACTAACACACCAGGGGAAACAACCTTCTTTCTTTGTTTTATGCATCAGTCAAAACATAACACTCCCCTTGGCTTTGGCTTAAGTGAGTTTAGTTTCTTCACAAAAGTTCACCGTTTATAAAATACATACACTTCATTGGCTTTGATCTCCCCACTGGTGCAGCCTGAGCTTGGTTCAAAGTTCTATAGAGTTAAACACAACCACATGTGACCAGGCAGCTCATATGGACAATTTGCCAGTGTTGGCGAAGGCAAGGTCGGATTGGAAATGTCAGTGAGGTGAGCAAGGCCAAGCCCATGGGTGGCTGCCTCACCCTGAGAAGACCTCTGCCGAGTGCTCCCTCCTCCTGGCCTGTTCCTGTGTAGCCTGCACGTGTGCCAGGAGAAAGAGCTGGGCAGCCCTGGCCCAGGTCCACAAGGCCTTACAGAGGCTGGGAGAACACTGGCTGGTCTGCCTCTCATCAGTGTTACTCTCACTAATGCACCCTGACTTGGGGCACTGATGAAAATGCAAATCTTCAAAGATTAAAAAATATATATATGTAAAATCCCAGACCCTTTAGTTACAGGAAGTCAAAAGTATAAGCATTTTAGATCTGTGTGTGTATATGTGTAGGTAGGTAGGCAGTCAGGAAGCTGACAGAGATAGATGAATAGGTAGGTAGACAGACAGATAGGAAGAAAGAGAAAGCCAGACAGGCAGACAGAAGTAAATTCACAACTAACTGATCCCATTCTTTCTGCAAAAATATTCCCTTTCCTGCATCCTTTTTTGGCACATACTGCAGCTGCCTCCCTGACAGCCACTGTCCCCCTCTTCCATGATGACAGAGCCCTGGTTAAATTCCAGTGTGCACCTCTTCTCCTTGGGTCACAGGGTTAAGCCTGATTGCTCCAAGCCAGTCATGGCACACTGGGGCCATTTCTGGGAGTGGTTTAGTATTTGGTAGGAGATCAGCTCTAGTCAATGAGCTATGATGGATGGTCCACTTGAACACCAGTGGGAAAGGCTTTTCTCCCGGAAATAAAGATGGAAGAAAAGAACCCTCCCTTTTCTGACCCCAGGATGTCTGAAGCTGCTTCAGCTGTCTTAAAATCACAAAGGCAGCTAGCTAAGGATGGCAGAGCAAGAAGATGGAGAGAACCTAGGTCTCTGATAACGCAGTTAAGCCACTGAATTAATCTACTGTTAAAATGACCTAGTTGTGGACTTCCTGTCATGGGAGAAATAAATTCCCTTACTATTTAAGTAATTTTTTTGGTAATACAAATTAAAATGTAATTCATATACCATATAATTCACCCATTTAAAGTCTCCCATTCAGTGTTTTTGAGTATATTCAGAGTTATACAACTATCACCACAAATCGTTTAGAACATTTTCACCACCTCCAAAAGAACTCCATCTACTATTTAGCTATCACTCAATCCTCCCATTCTGGGGGAATAAAATGGAAGAGGTGATCTTATCAAACCATGAGCTGGTGGGAGGGGGCCTCACAGGGCTGTTGCTTGTACTTCTGCAGGAACACCCCATCCCGCTGATATCCAGACACGTGGAGGTAGGGGTCTCCTGGAAGTACCCTCTATCCTCCTCTTCCATCTTCCAAGTCCCTTCTTGTGCTTACCATTTACAGATCTAACAGGAAGCTGGCAAGGGAGACTGGGAAATTTACTTTGCAGAGTCTCAGTCCCAGCGGTCTCTGAGGTAATGCACAATAGGTAAATAAACATCCCTTTGGCCAGCAACATCTATTCACAACCTTCTATGCTTTACTTGAGGTTTCATACAAAAACAACTTGCTTTGTCCCTTTAAGACGCATCAGTCTTCCCTACAAATGAAGACACTCTCACCTTCTCGCCCGAAAAGATGAAACAGGATCCCAACTATCCTTTACCTGCCTCAGATTATTGTGAAGTCCTCTTCACGTTCATCACAACACCTGAGTTTTGGCAACCTAGAGATGAAATTATAGTTAACCATTGACAGTAAGGTTTATGTACAATAACTCAGTAACAAGCAAGGGACAAGCACAGCTCTAGTCTCTGCTGTGTGTGACACAAGGCCATTGTTGATTTCTGTGATTTCCTTCTTCCATTGCCCGTTCTACAGTTCATTTACCCACACTCAGCCAGCCCCTCAGTTGGTTGGAGTTTTCTACTTCTTTTACTTTCATTCCTAAGGGACCCAATCTTCTACAGTTCTACTGTTCTTAGGTTACTACAGTTTTCCATCCACTCTTGTGATAGGGCTTACAAGAGCCATTCCCAGATAATTCCTGGGTTTCCAGACACAGTCCTGCCTGCCCCTGGAGTTGTAGCAGCAACATCATTTTCTGCTTGGTAGTTAGGATCAGTCATCCCAGCCAGTGGGCAAACCCTTCTTTGCATATTAATTCAGTGGTATGAAGGCCCAAAAATTCCGTGTGGAAGTCTTAACTTTCAATTTGATGAGACCACTGTGTGGTGGAAGCATGCATCTGTTGTTAGTGGTGTGGAGCATCTTTTCATGTGCCTGTTGACCATCTGTATGTCTTCTTTGGAAAAATGTCTATTCAGATCTTCTGCCCATTTTTAATAGGATCATTTGTTTTTGATATTGAGTTATGTAAGTTCCTTATATATTTTGGATATTAACCCATAAAATATATATGATTTACAAATATTTTCTCCCATTCTGCGAATTGCTGCTCTAGAGACTGACATTGTTCTGGAGCCTGGGAATTACTGCCTTGTGTGGTAATCCCAAGGCTGGAAGGGAAGGCCCATAGGGTCACTACTACATTCTGTTTGACCTCTTGCAAGTCTTATATCTCTTCTCAGCTACCTTCATATATACTGAGGGGTGGCATACCAGGTAAATCACAGGGTTTGCTTTTTTAGCCTAAATGACTGACTTACCTGCATTATTCTTCACTGAGTAGAAAACAAAAACCAGATATGGAAGCATGCTCACTTACACAGTAAGTGGCTCCTAACCATATGTAGAGATGGCTTTATAAAATTCAAATTAAGGTTTGTGTTTTCCCAGGGTAAGAAAGAAAAGTGGCTTGTACATATCCCTGAGAGATGGCCTTGTGTTTTGGTCAGGCTCTGGACTTCTGGAGTTCAAATCCCAGCCCCACCACTTAGGAGCTTGGCCAGTTTCTCACATCCTCCAAGCCAGAGCTTCCTTATTTGTAAGTGTGGAAGAAGGTAGTTCTACCTTCCTTAGAGAATTTCTGTTAGGAATAAATGAGATAATACATGTAAAGTGATTGAAACAGTGCCTGCTATAAAGTTAACCCTTATTATTATCATCGTTCAGAGGAATGGCTATTTCAGTGCAATTTCTGATTGTTAAACTATTGTCAGTTTTTATACTGTTGGAAACCTCAAGGTTTAGTTATATTTCTTAGGCAAATCCAAACTCCTTTATCTCAGTGCCCATCTGTTCCCTTTCTCCATGTTCCTTGGAGCTACTATGGTTCATTTTCAAGGGAAAATATCACAGTCAGATGAAAGGAACTGAAGAAAGTTCATGTATTTCTGTTGGAACTGTTAGCATTGTGTGAAAGCTGTCCCTTGGTTCAGTGTGTGTGGGGTTGGTGGGGGTGTGAGTGACTACTTCAGCTTTTCAGAGAAGTGTGAGGCTATCTAGGGGGCAAACAGCAAACACAGCCCCCCTTTCCTGCTGTTACTTGAATTTTGGCGTCCAAATCCACACTCCCATTTCTGGTGCTCATGATTGGTAGGACAATACCTGTCCTGTGCTCTGCTTAGAGATAGTGTAAGAATGAGTGGAATGCATGGGAATTGGGAATAGATACAGTCACTGTCATCAGGACTTTCACTAAGAGCCTCCCTCCTTTGTTCCAGTTACAAGGGAAGCTGGGTGATTGGGAGACATTGTCCCTACTCTTGAAACAACCTTATGAAGTGTGGACAATATAGGTTACTATGTCCGTGATGATATACCACAGTATTAGAAACTCCCTATCTAAAGGCTGTTAAGGTTGCACCTGGCTCTCATTTCCATTCCTTCTGACTTCACCTCTTCTCTCTTCTCCGCTTGTTCCCTTTGAACAGTTGTTATCACTGGTCCTGGCTTATTTGTTGAAAATTTTTGATTGCATGTTCAATCTCCTTACTCATTATTGTTCTGTTCAAATTTCCTATTTTGTCACTATTCATGCCCATTAAGGTGTATGTTTCTATGACTTTATCCATTTCTTCTAGGTTATCCAATTTCTGGTGTGTAATTGTTCACAGTAGTCTTATATAATCCTTTGTATTTCTTCAACATCAGTTGTATTTATTGCTTACTTCTATTCCCACATTTGAGCCCTACTGATTTAGAATCAACCTTTGCTGAATAATATAGTCATAAAATATCAGTATTCTAAAGCAACAAGTATTTGTTTCCATGCATATGTATGTTGGTAGGTGGGACAGGTACCTTCAGGCTGAGGATCAGTCAAGTTTGATTCACCTGTTTCATTCTGTTGGATGAACTGTAGCAACATGGAACATGTGATTCTCATGGTGATGGTCAGAAACTCCCAGAAGAGTAACTGGAAGCATGTGATATGCCTTGAGGTCTGAGCTCAAAACTAGTGCTCTGATTCCTTGATGAAAGAAAGACATATAGTCAAGCCCAACATTAGTGGGCAGGGCAGCTGCTCCTCCCATGAAGGGGAGAGGGAGGGGAAATACAGTAACTTTCAAGGACAAGCTCAAAACCTTTCCTTCTTATTTACATTTTGGAAGTTGCTGTATGGATTGTAATATATATTCTCTACTTTTTATAGGATGTTTAGAGTTAATATTGTACCAGTTCATATAAAATGTAAGAACTTTGCAAGTGTATAGCCCATTTGCCAACCCATCTGTTATGCTGCAGTTGGTACATGTAATACATCTGTATACATTATACACTCCAAAATGTTTTCATTTTAGCTTTGAACAATCATATGCATTTTTATAAAATTAAGATGAAAAACTAGGCTTATGCTTATAAAACATATTTATCATTTCTAGTTCTCTTCATTGTTTTCTGAAGATCCAGATTTCCATCTGTTATCATTTCCCTTCACTCTGAAGAACTTTCTTTAGCATTTATTGTAGTCCAGGTCTGAGGACAATTTTCTCTCTCTTCTATTTGTTATTTTTTTTTTCTTCTGAAAGTGTCTTTATTTTGCCTTCATTCTTGAAGGATATTTGAGCCTGATATAGAATTCGATGTTGATATATTTTTACCTTGCAATCTTTAAAGATGTCCTACTACCTCTCCTGCTTTCTTTTTTTCTACCTGGACCCACTGTCCTTTACTCTAAACCTTATTATTCTCCTAGGAACTCCCTTCCCTGAACCTTTCTCCTTTCCACGGCAGATGCCTACTTTGTTTAGAGAGTCATTCTTGAGTTTTGTGCCAGGAGAAATTGTCCTAGTCACTTGTAATATGGAAATATACTGGAAGGGTGAGGGGTGTGGCCGACCCTATGGTTTTTTGGCAAAAAAGACAACAGTATCTTTATTTCAAATGATAGGCCTGTATATCCAGAAAGTCAAAGAATTAATAAAAGAATTTTATAAGATAGCTAGATACAAAGTAAGTTTACAAAATTAATGTTTTCTTTATGCTAACATTAAAAAGTTAGTTTTTTAAAAAAATACCATTTATATATAGAAAAAAACTGTAACATATTTAATAAAAAAGGCTCAGCATGCTTATGAATATAATTGTCAAATATTATTGAAGAACATAAAACAAAGCATGAATAGAGAGAAGACAATTCATGTGAAAATTTAATTACAGAAAGTTATTAGTCATTCCAAGCTATTTTAATGTAATTTCAATGGATTCCTTATTTTGGGGGAACTAAATAAAATCATTATATAGTTTATATGAAAGAATAAATGTCTAAAAATAGTGGAAGCACAGAGTTTGAAATTGGATTTATGAATATATGGGAACTTAATATACACAAAAATGGAATTTCAAGCCAGATGAGGAAAGATAACTCATTTAATAAACACTGTTGACTAGGTGGCTACTCATTTAGAAGGAAGCCTAGACTTTAGTTTGCATCACCTAAGGGAGTAAATTCCAAATAGATTAAAATGCAATATAAAAAACAACAAAAATATTAGATGAAAATAGAAGATAATGATTTGTATTATATAACTTATTAGTAAGACAAGAAATATGAAAGTGATACACGAAAGAGAAAATATATCTATAATACATAGGAAATATATGTAATTATATATGTATGAATATAAATATATATGTATATTTGACTACAAACAATTTAAAAATAATTACATAGTAAAAGACATACTAAATAGAATCCAAATAATATACCAGAGAAAATATAATACATACATATGGGCTAGAATAAAATCTTCAAGTAAATCACTGAGTGGGGTGGCCTTCTAACCTGGCTCCTAATGAGCTCCACCTCTTAGAGTTTGCACCCTTGCATAAATCCCTCTGGAGTGTGGCCTAGACCTTGTGACTTGCTTCAAACAAAAAGAATATGGCAAAAGTGATGTGCCATCACTTTTGATGTTTGATTACAAAAAGACTGGTTTCCCTCTTAATCTCTGGTCTCTCTCCCTCCCCCTCTCCCTCTCTGCCTTTGCTCTGGATAAAGCCAGTTGCCATGCTGTGAACAGCCCTACTGAGAGGCCCACATGGCAAGGAACTGATGTCTCTGACCAATAGCCAGTTAGGCCAGTAACCTGCTGATAACCACATGATGAGCTTAGAAGCAGATCTTCCTCCAGTCAAGCCTTCAGATGACTGCAGCACTGGCTGACATCTTGATTTCAGGCTTGTGAGAGCCTTATTTGCTTTATTTTATAGAGATATAAGATATCTGTATCTAAGAGAGTTATACTCAACTAAACTGCAACTAGATTCCTGACCCACAGAAACCTGAGATAATATGTTTGTTCTTTTAATCCACTCTGCTTTGTGGTTATTTGTTATGCAGCAATAGATAACTGATACACCTAGTATTTGTAATACAAAGTACTTGGCTTTATGTAAGACTCTACCTTAAAAGTGTGTTTGCACTCTAAAACCTTTGCCATACTTGACCATACTTGATATACAAAAGAAAAACTCTGGCTCAGGAAGTCTCTCCCTGAGCCTCAGCTGGCTGGCTGGGCATCTCTGGGTTGACCACCTTCAGTTTCCTAATCTTTAAATAAAAAGCATAATAATTCCTGCCTGACTTTTCAGAGTTACCATAGCCACCTGTTGAAATTATACATGTAAAAACATTTTCAATAAGTGAAGTACTGTACAAACAGGAAAGTATCATTTTTAAAAGCCAGATTTAGCCCTATTTTCACTTTGTGTTCTGTTCCTTTAAACACCTCCATTCCTTAAATATTCTCAACTGGGCTGTCATATTTAGCCTGAGAAAAATGATTGATTGCAACTCTGCACCACCTGGTTAGGCTAAACACAACAATGAGATGGTACCGAAATACAGTGTGTTTTCAGAGTTCTTTCCTCTTCTAGGGAGTTGGTTGTCAGACTACATCCTGACATGTGGAGATGAGCACTTCCTCCTGTGAATCAGGGTGGGGACAACGTGGAGACCTTTCCTGGTGTTACTAGTACAACTGAACCCTCTTCTCTGTTAAGCAGACAAAGAAAGTACCTAATGACTTCCTGTATTCTATTCTCTGGGGTCTCATCCTTGTAAGGAAATACTGAAATGTGACAGGAAATGTGTTTGCTAAAATAGAAGTAATAATTAAGTCATGTAAATCAAAACAAGAGATGGTGGGATTTTTTTTTAACTAAAGACAATTTCAACCAAATCTAAATATAATCTGAATATCTGACTAAACTCAGTTAAATAACAAGAATTTACTAAAACAACATGTTCTTGTGCTATTTGCTCTTTTCTGCATTTTGTTAAATGTCTACAGTGAACTTTGTAATGCCTTATTGATTATGAATGGAAAAGGTTAACAAGAAAAGGCTTCCAGTAAATAGGTAGTGCATTTGCTTGTTTTTGCAAAGAGAAACACAAGAATGATAAACTTGTAATTGATGAATGGGTGGAACAGTATGAGAGGTACGGATGGAAGTGAGACTTCTTGTAGTATAACTTTTTATACCTTTTTTATTTTTGAACCACATAAATGTTTTAAATATTCAAAAATAAAATTAAATTAAAATGGATTCTTTTAAACCCTAAAACTGAATACAAACAGAAGAAAACAAACTTAAGTAGATATGGAGTTGATAAAATAATTTCGAGTAACTATCATTTCAAGGGACTTCTGATTCTAATTCAAGTCACTTTTATCTTTGACATATGTAATGGATTATATTCTAAAGGCCAAAAAGAATAGCAGAGAAACCTGAAACGTTACTTACTAAGATTGTTGATAGGAGTAATATTGGTATTTGTGATGGTTAATTATATGTGTCAACTTGACTCTGTCATAAGGTGCCCAAAAATTCTGGGTGTGCCTGTGAGGGTATTTCAGATGACATTAACATTTAAATTGGTAGAGGGACTAAGGCAGATTGCCCTCACAGTTTGGGAGGACCTCATCCAATCCACTTAGGGTCTAATTCTCCCTCAAGTAAAAGGAAATTTCCTCTTGCCTGACTGCCTTCAAGCTGGGACACTTGGTTTTTTCCTGCCTTTGGACTCAAACTGAACCATTACTGGCTTTTCCTAGGTTTCAAGGCTCCTGGCATTTACACATGTACACACACACAAACACACACATGCACATGCACACATGCGTACACATGCACACGCACCATAGGTTCTGCTTCTCTAGAAAACCCTGACTGATACAGTATTATAATTCTAAGCCAATTCTATTTTTAATCTGGATAAAGTAATAAGTAAATATATTAATCTTCTTAGGAAACAAGAGTTCTTTGTAAGAGAAAAGGGACAAAAACATTAAATAAGGTAAGGAAAAGCCTTATACTATGACATTTTGTAGGAAATATCATTAAGAACTCACAACTATTTTGAGCAATGTATCTCCCAGCTTTGTTCAATGAAATAGCAATGAGCACACACAGCACCTAGATTTTGGCCTCTAAATGTCCTTCCCCACTGAAAGAAATCAGAGTCCCCTGGAGAAATGACTGATTTCAGATTTGGGCCAGAGATAGCACAAGATGAACCTGAGCCCACTTGTGCCAGAAACAAAGTAGTATTCTAAGTCTCATGGTGTCATACTACAAGGGTACAGGAACCAGCTGAAGGGTTTCCCACTAGTGAAATTTAGGACGATGTGAGCTTCAGAAAAATGAGTTGTTGTTTACAACAAATTAAATTGTAAAAATTCTGAATTTATAATGACATACAAAGTTTTGGGTGGTGAGAGAGGGAGAATGGAGATGGAGACAGAGAAAGCTCTTCTTTTACAGAATGTCAGCTAATAAATATAGAAAAGATTATACAAATTTTAAAAATCATAATTTTGTAACCCCTAAAATAAAAATTTATTCAGGCAGGGATTTCCATGGATTCTTAAACTGTTGGACAAAATATTGCTAGTGACAAGGTCTTCACACACTCTCAAAGTATCCCCCTCCACCCCTATGATTTACCAATTTCAAGAAGAAAACAATATCTGTACAAGCAGAGATCTCTGGTGGCCACAACCTTAGCCAAAAAATCAAACTTACCTCACAAATATCAGGACAGTCTAACATCATATGCCTATTGATGTGATAAAATAAAGAGTCCTCAATATCACCTATGTAATATTCTTACCAAATTATTTAACCTGAATATAATCATACATTTAGACTTTACCTTGAGTTACAGGAAAAACATAGGAGCTACCAGGAATAAATGAAACAACAGCATAACGAACAATCAGGTTGGTCTAGAAGGTAGGCTCTTGTACAAGAATACTGGCCTGAACTCTTCCAAAAATACCATGTCAAGAAAATGTAAATTGTTGTATTGTAAGAAAGTTATAAGTGTTAACAGTCACATACAATGCTTGACCCTTAATAGGATCTTGAACAGAAAAATATAGCCTGTATATGAGATATTAAAATGTTCATTTTATTAGGTATGATAATGTTATAATTATGGAAGAGAATATTCTAATTTTAAGGAGATTGTGCTGAAATATTTACAAGTGAACTGTTGTGATGACTACAATTTACTTTTAAACATTTGAGCAAAAAAAGTGGATGTTTGTGTATACATACCAGATAAAAAAAGAGGTAGGGAGAGAGAGAAAGAGAGCACAGGAGAGAAAACAAGCAAATGGGGCAGAATTGGTGAATCAAGGGCAATAGTATACTGGTTTTCTTTTATAATTCTTTCATTTTCTGCACCTTGAAAATTTTCAAAATAGGAACTTGGAGGAGGGGCAGTATTGATGATAATACCTTAACATTTAAAAACCTTAACCTTTCAGTTAAGTTGCTGCAGGAAAGAGGAATGACTGATCTGATCTGTGTTCTCAGATAAGAAGAGTACCTTCCCCCAAAGCCGGGGAGGAACACCCCTGGCACTGTCAAGATTCACTCTGATTCTGAGAGTGCCTCATTTATTTAAAAGGGCAGACTTGATCCATGTCCTCCCAAGCACTCGCTATAAAAGCCAGGAGCACTTTTCCAGGGCAGCCAAGGTTCCAGGGAGGCAAAGCTCGCAGGATGAGAGGATGTTCTTTCAGAATAAATGGTGGAGAGGGAAATAAATTGGGGCTTGAGTTTGAAAGGTGGAGCAGGGCATATGTCAATCATATGACAACCAGAACAAGAAAGGGGCAATTTGTGGAGAGGAAGAGGAATGTGCAGCTGTAGGAAGAAACGTAGGCTCTAAGACAAGTTTAACATGTCAGTGCATGAGAGTGATGCTCCCCAGTTTCCTGGAGAGTATTTTGGCTATTTTAGCTAACAGAAGACTTCTTGTGGCCCCTCTGTGTGTTTTGATCCTTTCACCTGTCTCTACCCTCTCCATCCCCACAAATGCTTGATTATCCCTGGACCTCTGCTCTCCTCTGGCTCCTCCACAGCACTGAAAGGAAACACTTGGTAGCTATTTCTCCAGTGCTCGCTCAAGCTTTTCAGGCCCACCCTGTCCCCAGAGAACTTCTTCTGTTACCAGGGATTTGAAAGAACTGCAGGTAACCCTTAGAGATTCCCAATGAGGCCCAAAGAATCATGGTGTCCCCCTGTGAACCAGAAGCAAGGGTTCTTCAAGTTCCCTGCTAGCTTGACTATTTTTAATTTACAACAAGCAAAAACCTCAATAACTTCGAAAGGGTGTGGTCAAAGCTAGCTGGTTTAAAACATAGACATATGCTGGCATTCACCTTCTGGGTAGGAGAGAGACCCTAGTTTGTATTCCTGTGCTCAGCTGTGCAATGAGGAGAAGACAAGACTTACTGATGCTGACTGAGGATCCCTTCAAGGAGGAAAACAGGCCAGAGACAGACCTTTGATCAGAGCACCCTTCAGTTCTTCCCATGAACTCTGTTCAAAATATCTTCCACCGAAATTTTTCATAAACTTATTTCTTTAAAAAATCAGATTATAAATGTATTGAGGTCAGGTATAAGATAGTTGCTTTTGCATAACCCTACGAGTGCTATTTTCACAAAGGTTCCAAGTGCCCAGCAGGTACTAAATGCATATACTTAATACAACCTAAAAGACTTTGTGCCCTTTTTTGTCCCAGGGACGTGGCTTTGCTGGATGGCATCACAAGGTGGCTAAATCTACTTTGCTTTTCACACTGGCTGCTAAGATCTCCAGAGTCAAATGTGAAACCCACCTCTACCAGTGTGATCAAACCTCATGCCCTGCGTTGGGGGCACCATTTTTGCATCCTCATGATTTGTTACCTTATATTGGTTGTAGCTACCTTGAATCCTTCATAGAGTGAGGAGGCATGTAGAGGATGACGAGGACACTGGCGAAACCTAAGACATAGCTGAGGTTGCTCAGGAGGTTCTCTATTTGTAGTGGATCCCTTGTGGGGTTGACAATAATCAGGGATAATTTTCCAGAGCCCAGAAGGCCTGAACCCAAATTCAATATTGTTTTCCAAGAACAGCAAATTCCTAGAGAGCAGCTCTCAGCTGGCAAAGCCAATAGATGAAGCTGCCATCAGCTTCTTATGCACAGACAGCATAAGGAACAAGGCCGTACTGCAGGGCATCCCCCAGAGGTACACCTGCGTACTGTTGTGTGATGCACCTAGAACCTGACAGAAATAGAAGCTAAGTGCACTGGACACTTGATAGACATTAACCACATACTCTCCCTAACAACCTTACAATAGAACACTATCATTCCCCTGACACACAAAGAAACTGAGGCTCATTGGATATAAGTTGCCCAAAGTGATGTAGCTGCAAGAAAATGACAAAACAAGAGTTAAAACCTTGGTGTGTCTGATTCAAAGTCCTGGTTTATTGTCACATACCCTCAGACCCCATTGCCTGCTTTTGCCTCTGTTTCCCTGTATGTCAACGTGCAGGAACGTCACTTCTCCTTTACCCTTATGAGGTTGCTACATGATGTCTATTAGTTACTTGGAGGAAAAGAACCTTAAAAACATAAATCCATGTGGAATGAGGCCAGAGAACCACTGGATGATGGCCTGGTTTGATTTTGGGTCTCCATGAGTACTGGGAGCCAGCGTCAAAGAATGGATTTTGTGCTCTGAGTTCCATGAATGTCAAATATTTGTGGGAACTCTAGAGAAGTTCTGCAGACTTTTGTAACTTCAGCATTTTGAGGAATCTACCACTGTGGTGGCCCCGGTGCTAATACCAGCAGCCTGCAAGGTCAGCCCTGTGCAGGAACCCTGAGCACAGACAGAAGCAGGGCATGAAGAGCCCTCTCCTCTTACTCCAGAGCCACAGTCCCAGGCCATGGCCGCCCACATCACAGGCACTGTGCTAACCAGTGTGTGTAGCACTGGAGCCCCCAGGGACCCTCAGCAAACCTGCCTCAGCTTGCACCTGTCACTTCTCAGATCCCAGAGCAGTTACAGGAGGTATGTCCTAAGACATTTATCTCTCCTCCAGAGAGCATCTTTCTGCTTCTTTTTTTTCTACTAAAGCTCTAAACCTCCCCATTACTTTGGGTCCCTTTTCCCATCCCATCTGATATTACTGACAGTTCTCACCAGTGCCATGTTCTCTCCCATCACCAAACCTTTGCACACACTGTTTTCTCTACCTGGAACACTGAAATACCTGCTCATCCCCAGGTCCTCTCTCTGACTTCCCGGTAGACATTCCAGTTTAGTTAAGTCCTCACTTCTGGGAAGGGCTCTTGACTTTCCTAGAGAATTAGGCCTCTGCTATGGCACCCTGTGGTTCTTTAACTTTCATCACTATATAATTGTTACTTATTGCTTCTCTCTTCCATGAGACTCTAAGCTCCCTTAGGGCAGGTGCCACATCTTTACGGATTGCTGCTCAAAGTCTAAATAATGCCTGGCACAAAGCAGATGCTCAGTAAATACCTGACGAATGAATGAATAAATCTCTTTTAAAGAATGAAGATCTAACTCAGACTGATGCCATAACAATGGGAATAATAAAATGTCCTCATATTTATGCAGCTCTTCATAGTTTAAAAAGTGCTTTCAACAATTTTATTACAATAATTTAGTAATGTAGATCAAATGGATCAATTCCTTAAAAGATACAATTTGCCAAAACTCATACAAGATAAAATAGACAATCTGAATGGGCCAATACGTATTAAAGAAATTTAATCAAGAGTTCATAATCTTCCAAAGCAAAAAGCACCTGGCCCAGATGGATTCATTGTTGAATTTTATAAAGCATAAGAAAAATATTATACCAATTCTCTACAATTTTTTTCAGAGAATAGAAGCAGAGAAAATGCTCACTACATCATTCTGTGAGGAAAGCATTACTCTAAAACCAAATCCAAAGAGACATTATAAGAAAAGAAAACTACAGACTAAAATCCATCATGAACATAGATGAAAAATCCTCAACAAAACATTAACAAGTCAATTCCAACAATATAAAAAGAATTGTACACCATGATATAATGTGATTTATCCCAGATATGCAAGGCTGACCCAACATTCAAAAATCAATTAATATAATCCAGTATATCATCAGACTAAAAAAAGAAAAATCACATGATCATATAACCAGATGCAAAAAAAGCACTTGATAAAACCCAACACCCATTCATGATAAAAAGTCTCAGTAAACTAGGAATAGAGAGGAACTTCCTGAACCTGACAAAGAATATCTACAAAAAAACCCTACAGCTAACATCACACCTAATGGTCAGAAATAAGCAGCTTTCCTGCTAAGATCAGGAACAAAGCAAGGATTTTCCCTCTCACCACATCTTTTTTATGTCAAAGTTGAAGTCCTGGCCAATGTAATAAAGACAAGAAAAGGCATACAGATTGAAAAGGAAGAAATAAGACTATCTTGTTTGTACTTAATATGATAATCTATGTGAAAATCTAAAAATCTGAAAGAATCCATAAGAAAACTCCTGGAACTAATAAACAATTATGGCAAGGTTGCAGGATATGAAATGAATATTAAAAAGGCTATTGTTTCCTTATACGTGAGCAATGAATGAGTGGAATTTGAAATTTAAAACACAATACCATTTATATTAGCACCAAAAAAAAGAAATTTTTAGGTATAAATCTAACAAAACATATATATGAGACTTATGTGAGAAAAACTATAAAACTCTGATGAAAGGAATCAAAATATAAATAAATGGAGAGATATTCTATGTTCATGGATAGAAAGAGTCATTATTGTCAAGATGTCAGTTCTTCCCAACTTGATTTAAAGACTCAATACAATACCAATCAAAATCACAGCAAGTTATTTTGTGGATATCAAGAAACTAATTCTAAAGTGTATATGGAAAGGCAAAAGACACATAATAGCCAATACAATTTTGAGTAAGAACAAAACTGGAAGACTAACACTATCAAACTTGAATACTAACTATAAAGCTACAGTCATCAAGTCAGTGTGATATTGGTAAAAGTATAGACAAATACATTAGTAAAACAGAATAGAAAGCCCAGAAACAGACCCTCAAATATACAGTCAACTGATCTTTGAAAAAGGAGCAAAGGCAATGGAAAGGAAAAAAAGATGGTCTTTTCAACAAATGATATTGAAACAATTGCAGTTTCACATGCAAAAAAAATGAATCTAGACACAGACCTTATACCCTTCACAAAAACTAACTCAAAATGGATCATAAATCGCCATGTAGAATGCAAAAGTATAAACTAGTAGAAAATGACATAATTGAAAACCTAGGTGACCTTGGGTATGGCAATCATATTTAGATACAGCATAATCCACCAAAGAGAAAATTTATAAGCTGGACTTCATTAAAACTAAAAACTTCTGCTCTGCAAAAGATAATGTCAAGAGAGTGAGAAGACAAGCCACACACTGGGAGAAAATATTTGAAAAAGACAGAGCTGATAATGGATTATTATCCAAAATACACATAGATATTCTCATTCATTGTTGGTAGGAATGCAAAATGGCATAGTCACTTTGGAAGACATTTTGGCAGTTTCTTAGAAAACTAAATATACCCTTATCATATGATCCAGCAATTGTGCTCCTTGTTATTTATTCAAAGGAGATGAAAACTTGTGTCCACACAAAAATCTTCACATAAATGTATATAGCAGATTTATTCATAATTGTCGAAACTTGGAAACAATCAAGATGTCCTTTAATAAGTGAACAGAGAAATAAACTGATATATTGAGACAATGGAATATTATTCAACAGTAAAAAAAAAAACAACAAAAATACGCCATAGAAAACCAGTTATCAAGTCATGAAAAGACATGGAGGAAATTAAACGCACATTACTGAGTGAAAGAAACCAATTAGAAAAGGCTATTACTGTATGATTTCAACTACATGACATTCTGGAAAAAGCAAAACTATGGAGAGAGTAAAATGATAAGTGCTTGCCAGGGGTTGAAGTGGGGAAGAATAAATAGGCAGAGCACAGGATTTTTAGGATAGTGAAAATATTGTTTGATACCATAATGATGGACACGTCGTTATACATTTTCCAAACTCACAGAATATACAGTATCAAGAGTGAACTGTAATGTAAACTATGAACTGTTGGTGATAATGATGTTACTGCAAGTTTATGAGTTGTAAGAAAAGTACCTCTGGTGGGAATGTTGCTCATGTGGGAGGCTATGCATGTGTGGGGCAGGGGGCACATGGGAAATGTATCTGCCTTCCACGCATTTTTTCTGTGAGCCTCAAACTGTTCTAAGAAAACCAAGTCTCTTTTTAAAGAGTGCTTTCACATACTTTATCTTTATAACTCTCTAAAGTATATGTTTCTTTTGAAGGCTTCCTTTTTTCAAATCTTTCATTCTTCTTAGTATATTTTTGTTTTGGAAGTGATAGCAATTGCCCACTCCCACCTCTCTGTAATTTTTTCATTTAGATAACTAACATTTTCAGCCTTAATGGTATACTAGGCACTTTACCTAAGATTTCTTATTTAAAACTCAGAAAGGTCTTGAGATCTTTTTACATGCTGGCTGACTGCCCCCAGGCTAGATGCTGCTTCTCCAGTTGCCTTCCAAAGCTTGCCTGTTCAGCCCCCTGACCGAGTACCTCTGCTTCCACACCTCATCCTGATGCCCTGTCTCCTGCCTTCCAGTTTCTGACTCTTAAGTGGAGCATGCACACCTCAGGATCTGGCAGGAGACTGGGCCCAGCTCCTCAGACAGTGGTGACGGCTCACCCCACAGACCTCCCAGTCCGCAGGGAGTTCAAGGCAAGCGCTGTCTCCCAACCCCTCCTTGGTGCTGGTCCAACTGCACCAGCTTCATTCTGACCCTTTCTGGAAGCAAATCTGACCCTGGAAGTACTTTCCTCAGCAGCGTCAAGTGAACATATGTACAGCAACGCAAGAAGAGGCCACAAGGCAGGCATGTGAATGCAGCAGGAGGAATGTGGAGGGTTAGCCTGAAAGGAGCTGTTGATGGGGTGTCCACTCACAGGAAACATGAAGGTCCTTGCTAGCCTGCTGCCATATCTGGAGTTTGTTTTCTTCCCAAGTGGATGCTAATTGAAAATACACTGGCAATCAGAAGAGGACACACATTTTTTGAGAAACAAACAAATTGCCCAGCTTGGGTGTTAAACCTGGGACCACTCCACTCCGGAAGGAAGTTGCCCATTCTGTGCCAGACAGCCAGATCCCATGCAACTCCAACTCACAAACTTAGGGCTTGGCCAGGGTGAGGGTTAAGAAATGCTGTGGGACCTGGGCCTTAGAAGTACACCAACCTTCATGGAAAGTGGGTGGCAGGAGTGGGGAATCTGGGAGGGAGCGGCGGGTTGGAAGCCTCTGAGCAAAAGCAGAAAGGGAGCCTGACCCTTTCCAGTATTGGGCTGGGAGACACACATCTAAAATTTGCTTCATAATTTATAAGCTTGGATAGTAAATTTATCCCTTTCCTTCCCTTTTTCAGAGACAGGGGGAATGGAAAGAGAAGGGAGGCCAATAACAATCTGATGCTCTGATAATATCTGACAATCATTGAATTAGGTGTGTGCACTGTATTGGAAGAAAATATTTGGCTACTGGATTAGAAACTAAGAACCCTTAGAATAACAATAAATAAAGTACCATGCTGACAACCCAAAGCACAGTGAACAGGTACCCCGGGGGAGGCCTGAGCACTTGATCCAGCACTATAAATGCAAGCTTGAAATCTCTTTGAAGTCTTGTGCTCGGTCTTTGAAATTCATCCAATTTTGCATTCTGCCTGTTATATTTACTTTAATGTAAAAGTAATATTCTTTCTCTTCCAAATTTTCAAATAAAACCTAGTGCTCCAGGAAGGTGTGGCAGGGGAGCACATAGCCTAGTTTCATATGCCCAGGGACTTGAATAATCAAGTATCCAAAATCTACACGTATTTACAGTAGCTGCTGGTTGATGATCCAACTGCCATGGATGATAGACACAGAGAACACAGATCCTGGGCTCCCGGTGATGAAGGGACTGTGGAGGACCTCTTTCTACAAGAGTATGGCTGGAGACACTGCAGAGCACCTTTGTGAGTCACACTAGGAAAAGGCATTGTATCTGGGGGCACACACACAGGAACTCACGGACTGCTCATACTCTTGGAGTCCCTGTTAGAGACTGCATGCATTCAGGTATAGACATATATATATAGCTATAGACATAGACATGCATAGGGCTCCACACAATAGAAATGTAACAGTCCATGGCGGTTCAAGTAAGTAGCTCTATTCCACACAGTCATACAAGAACCCAGGCTGATGGTGGCTCTGCCATCTTTAACATGTGACTTCCAAGATCGCCTGAGGTTTGCCACCCCATCATGCAGAAGGGGAAAAGAACATGTCAGAGAAGGAAAGTGAAGTCTTTCTAGACCAGGCCTGGAAGTGACACACACAGACTCCTGTCACATTCCATTCATTGTCACCCAGTCATATGATTATACTGAACTGCAGGCAAGTTTGGGAAAGGGAGTCTAACTGTATCTTCAGGAGGAAAAGGGAAACATTGATTTTATAGAATGGTAACTTTTGCCACAATACCTGAGGCCTGGAAATCCCATGAAGCTGTGTACAAGAATTTCAGATAGATTAAATAATGATGTAATTGCTACATGGGGGCATTAGCACATTTACGGGGATTCTAGGCTCTCAACAATGTTCTAGTCATGTTACAGAGATTCTGCCCAAAATTAATGAGCTTTTGGAAAATTTACTTGTGCTTTTTCTGAAAATTTTTCTAAAAATTTAATGTGATTCAGTTAATTCCAGGCCCTCTGTAACATTAATATAAATACTTGTCACTTTGAGACCTAAATTTTCTTCCTAAAATGGTCTTCCAGTTTAGCCTGTTAAAATTAATTACTAACAAGCATTTCTCTGGAGCACAGGAAGTACCAATGAGACTAATTTAAAAGTAATCTAATGAATATATACAGCAAATAACCTAATGGCCCTTTACGTAAGATCTTTTCTCATAATGTTTGCCTTTCTTACTTCACTGGTTGGGTTAGCACAAATGTAACAGTCCATGGAGTTTGTAAGTTAGAAAAACCATTACTTTCAATACATAACAACAGCATGACATCTGTGACAGCTCATTCTTGCAACTGAGAAACTTTATATTCACATTCAGAGCCAGGACTGGTATGAACTGCTTTAGGGCAGCTTCTGACCAGAAGGTGAGAGTCCCATCCCTGCTTCTCTCAGCCAGTGTCTACACCAGGCAGATTATATAAGCTCCCCTGTCCAAGGCTGAGAGACACCTAGGATTTGTACAGTTTTTTGCAGGAATTTTGTCTCCTGAAGGATGGCACTTATTTCAAAGAACTGGGGCTCAGATAAGTCAGTCTGCCAAACATTGCCATTCTCTTCCTCTTAGTGACTTAGCAACACCACATCATGCCTTATGTATGGAATGTCCTGTGCTGCATCTTTTGACCTTCACCTAAGGTCACCACATCACACAACTCCAGAGCTGTCTTTTGTGCTCTCTGTGGAATGTGAAGGCCTTCCCTTTATCAGAAGAATTCAGGAAGACTGCATTTGAGTTCAGGTTTTTGGCCTTTGGGGAGCATGTACAGGTGGTTCTTAAGCTCCAGTTACATCCTACAGGAAAAATGATACCAGCTACAATTGAACTAAAAGTGAAGGACTTCCATGTTTACTGAAATGGTTTGGAAACCAAATCATTACACAAATTTGGTAATGCAAGATGAAAAGAACAAACATGATTTTAAGTCAGCTTGAAGGAAAATAAAGGAAATCATGTAAGTCAGAAATAAAGAGCAAGTTAAAAACCAGGCAGAGAGTATGTGAGCTGATACCATGCCTGCCTCAGAGGTAGAGTTGTCAGCCTCTGTAATCTTGAGGCTAATTTCAGTACCCCTGCCAAGACAGGAGGCAGAATTTTGGTCCTATGTGAATAAGGGAGATCAAGACTTCCACAGCAAGTCTGAGGCCCATAAAGAACAACACCCTCAAAGAAAGGTCAGACTAGATAAATATCCACATAAGATCACAGACATATGACAACAAAGTTTGTGTGTTGCTTACTGTACGGGGAGTCAGAAAAAAATATCCTTCCTGGGAATTTATAACTGCACTTCATGCAGATTTGGGGTTTGATTTCACAATAACAGCATGGCTCAGGAAAACCCAATTTCAGAAAAGAATATGAAAATTTTCCAATAAAAATCCCTAGGGCACTGAATGTAGGCTGCACAATATTTTCACAGAGGATAAGTTCACAATCAAAACTCTGAAAATGCCTCAGGAAGTAATCTGCTATGATTAAGAGTCAGCAGACATAATAAATAATAATATTGAGCCCAGGAATTTCAAATAATTGGATAATCTCATAGATTATAAAATATACATAATTGACATGATTCATGTCAAAAAGGAAGGAATTCAAAACAAGAATAAAACATTATTGAAAACAAAAAGTAACCAAAAAAAAATTTTTAGAAATAAAAATACAGGTAATTGAAATTAAATTAATAACTCAGTGGAAAAGATTGATTCAAGATGGTGGTGTGAGAGGTGGGACAGAGAACTCCTCCCCAAACCACATATAGAACAAAAACATAGTTAATACAACTAACCCTAAAATAGCAACAGGAAAGAAGGCTGCACCAGACTGCATACACCTGGAGAACAGAGCAGACCTCACAAAATAGGGTAACGTACCAAAGCCTTGATCCAGCAGAACCCAAGCCCTTCCCCCACCCCAGCTGACCAGCAGGAAGAAGAGAAACGGAGGTAGGAGGGGGTGGAAGCCTAGAGCTGCTGAACACCCAGCTCTGGAGATCTGCTTTGGAACACAAACCTGTATTGTGTGGTGCTCTGGAGGTTGATGGGGTTGGGAAACTGGGACAGGCAGAATACTTGAGAGACTGAGAGTCCAGCCATTTGTGGAGGATGGGGATCCACATATGGCTGCTCTGGGACAAAGGAAAGGTGGGGGGTTGGAGAGGCTTCCTAGCAGCGAGAGGGGTGCTGAAGGGGTAGGGTTTGCAAGGAGCTTACTGTGCGGGAGAAGTGATATGTGGACAAGGTTGTCTGGGCAAACTTTGCCCAGCAGGTTGGGAATTTTGAGGAGCTTCAGGCGCCCCATCCCCCTGGCTGCCTACTCAGGTCCGAGGCCCCCCCACTGTGACACCCAGCCTGCTGCACCACCTTAATCCTGGCCTGCAGGCACTGGCTTACAAACCAGCAGTAATTGCACTGGCATCAGGCCAGCCAGAGGGAGGCCCCACCTACAACAGCTAGAGAAGCAAAGCACAGAGGTTTACACCTGTGTGCTTGACCCACTGGCTCTGATACTGGAGACAGGCACTGCAGCTGGGAAGCAGGAAACAGCTCTTTTCTCCCCCCAGGCACCAGCACCACTCCACTGCGACCTGGGGCTGAGCAGCTCCAGAGACTAGAGCATCTGGGCACTAGAGGGCGCCACATAGAAATATGAAGCATCAAAGAAACCTGATTCAGACCAAAATCTCACAATCCCCAGAAAAAGGGCCAAATGAAACTGAACTCACCAATCTTCCTGAAAGAGAGTTCAAAATAAAAATCATAAACATGCTCATGGAGGTACAGAAAAACATTCAAGAACTCAGGAATGAATTTAAGATGGAGATTCAGTCATTAAGAAATTCCATATCTGAAATGAAACATATAATGAAGGGATTTAAAAGCAGATTAGATGTAGTAGAAAGATGGTAAATGTAATAGAAATTAGAGAAGAGGAATACAAAGAAGCTGAGGCACAGAGAGAAAAAAAGGATCTCTAAGAATGAAAGAATATTGAGAGAACTCTGAGACCAATCCAGATGGAACAATATTCACATTATAGGGGTACCAGAAGAAGAAGAAGAGAGAAAAAGGGATAGAAAGTGTCACTGAGGAGGTAATTGCTGAAAACTTCCCCAGTCTGGGGAAGGAGATAGTCCCTCTGGGCATGGAGGTGCACAGATCTCCCAACACAAGGGACCCAAGGAAGACAACAGCAAGACATATAATAATTAAAATGGCAAAGATCAAGGATAAAGGCAGACATTTAAAAGCAGCTAGAGAGAGAAAAAAAGTTCATATACAAAAGAAAACCCATCAGGCTATCATCAGATTTCTCAACAGAAACCTTACAGGCCAGAAGGGAGTGGCATGATATATTTAATGCAATGAAAAAGAAGGGCCTTAAGCCAAGAATACTCTACGTGGCAAACTTATCATTTAAATTTGAAGGAGATATTGAACAATTTTCAGATAAGCAAAAGCTGAGAAAATTTACCTCCCACAAACCACCTCTACAGTGCATTTTGGAGTGACTGCTATAGATGGAAGTATTGCTAGGGCTAAATAGCTGTCACCAGGGGAAATAAAACCACAGCAAAGTAGAACAATTAATTTCTAAGCAGATGCAAAATCAAATCAACTACCCCCAAAGTCGTCAAGAGTACAGAATATGATAACAAACATATAAAAATGGAGGAGGAAGAAAAAGGAGAAAAAATAAAAGAACCTTTAGGTTATGTTTGTAATAGCATACTAAGTGAGTTAAATTAGACTGTAAGGAATTACCCTTGAACCTTTGGTAACCTTGAATCTAAAGCCTGCAATAGCAATAATTACATACCTATCGATGATCAACCTAAATGTAAATGGTCTGAATGCACCAATCAAAAGACAGAGTCACCGAATGGACAAAAAATACCTGTCTACATGCTGCCTATAAGAGACTCATTTCAAACCCAAAGACATACACAGACTAAAAGTGAAGGGATGGAAAAAGATATTTCATGCAAATAATAGGGAGAAAAAAGCAGGAGTTGCAGTACTTGTATCAGACAAAACAGAATGCAATACAAAGAGAGTAACAAGAGACAAAGAAGGGCATTACATAACAATAAAGGGGTCAGTCCAACAAGAGGATATAACTATTATAAATACCTATGCACCCAACACAGGATCACCTACATATGTGAAACAAATATTAACAGAATTAAAGTGGGAAATAGAATGCAATGCATTAATTTTAGGAGATGTCAACACACAACTAAATCCAAAGGACAGATCAACCAGACAGAAAATAAGTAAAGAGACAGAGGCACTGAACAACACATTAGAACAGATGGACCTAATGGACATCTACAGAACACTCCATCCAAAAGCAATAGGATACACATTCTTCTCAAGTGCACATGGAACATTTTCAAAAATAGATCATATAGTAGGCCATAAAAAGAACCTCAGTAAATTCAAAAAGATTGAAATAGTACCATCCAGATTCTCAGATCACAAAGGTATGAAACTAGAAACAAATTACACAAAAATGAAAAAGCCCACAAACACATGGAGGCTTAATAATGTGCTCCTAATTAATCAATGGATCAATAACCAAATAAAAACAGAGATCAAGCAATATTTGGAGACAAATGAAAACAATAATTCAACACCGCAAAATCTGTGGGTCGCAGCGAAGGATGTGCTAAGAGGGAAGTATATTGCAATATAGGCCTACCTCAGGAAAGAAGAACAATCCCAAATGGACAGTCTAAACTCACAATTAATGAAACTAGAAAGGGAAGAACAAATGAGGCCCAAAGTCAGTAGAAGGAGGGACATAATAAAGATTAGAGCAGAAATAAATAAAAACAAGAAGAATAAAACAATAGAAAGAATCGATAAAAGCAGGAACTGGTTCTTCAAGTAAATAAGCAAAATAGATAAACCCTTAGCCAAACTTATCATGAAAAAAAGAGAGTCTACACACATAAACAGAATCAGAAATGAGAAAGGAAAAATCACTACAGACACCACAGAAATACAAAGAATTATGAGAATAGTATGAAAACTTATATGCTAACAAACTGGATAACCTAAAAGAAACAGACAACTTTCTAGAAAAATACAACTTTCCCAGGCTGACCCAGGAAGAAACAGAAAATCTGAATAGACCAATTATGAGCAAGGAAATTGAATTGGTAGTCAAAAAACTACCTAAGAACAAAACCGTTGGACCAGATGGTTTCGGAGATGAATTTTATCAAACATTTAGTAAAGACATAATATCCATTCTCCTTAAAGTTTTCAAAAAAATAGAAGAGGAGGGAATACTCCCAAACTCATTGTATGAGGCCAACATCACTCTACTACAAAAACCAGGCAAAGACACCACAAAAAAGTAAATTACAGACCAATATCCCTCATGAACATAGATGCAAAAATTTTCAACAAAATATTAGCAAACTGAATTCAAAAATACTTCAAAAGATCATCCATCACAATCAAGTGGGATTCATCCCAGAGATGCAAGGATGGTACAACATTCAAAAATCCATCACCATCATCCACCACATCAACAAAAAGAAGGACAAAAACCACATGATCATCTCCATAGATGCTGAAAAAGTATTCAACAAAAACATCCATTCATAATAAAAACTCAACAAAATGAGTATAGAGGGCAAGTACCTCAACATAAAAAAGGCCATATATGACAAACCCACAGCCAACATTATACTTAACAGTGAGAAGCTGAAAGCTTTTCTTTTAAGATTGGGAACAAGACAAGGATGTCCACTCTCCCCACTTTTATTCAACAGAGTACTAGAGGTACTAGCCACAGCAATCAGACAATACGAAGTAATAAAAGGCATCCATATTGGCAAGGAAGAAGTCAAACGGTCCCTGTTTTCAGATAACATGATATTGCACATAAGAAACCCTAAAGAATCCACTTCAAAACTACTAGATCTAATATCTGGATTCAGCAAATTTTCAGGATACAAAATTAACACACAGAAATCTGTTGCATTCCTATGAACTAACAATGAACTAGCAGAAAGAGAAATCAATGGAATATAATTCCATTCACAGTTGCATCAAAAAGAATAAGATACCTAGGAATAAACCTAACCAAGGAAGTGAAAGACCTATACACTGAAAACTATAAGACCCTCATGAGAGAAATTAATGAAGATACCAATAAATGGAAGACATCCTGTGCTCATGGGTAGGAAGAATTAATATTGTCAAAATGGCCATCCTGCCTAAAGCAATCTACAGATTCAGTGCAATACCAACAGCATTCTTCAATTAACTAGAGCAAAAAATTGATATGGAACCACAAAAGACCCCAAATAGCCAAATCAATCCTGAGAAGGAAGAATAAAGCTGGGGGAATTATGCTCCCTGACTTCAAGCTCTACTACAAAGCCACAGTAATCAAGACAATTTGGTACTGGCACAAGAACAGAAACATAGACCAATGGAACAGACTAGAGAGCCCTGATATAAACCCAAGCATATATGGTCAATTAATATATGATAAAGGAGCCATGGATGTACAATGGGTAAATGACAGCGTCTTCAACAACTGGTATCGGCAAAACTGGACAGCTACATGCAAGAGAAAGAAACTGGATTATTGTCTAACCCCATACACAAAAGTAAACTCAAAATGGATCAAAGACCTGAATGTAAGTGATGAAACAATAAAACTCTTAGAAGAAAACATAGGCAAAATTTCTTGAATATAAACATGAGCAACTTTTTTCTGAACGCATCTCCTTTGTTAAGGGAAACAAAATAAAAAATGAACAAATGGGACTACATCATGCTGAAAAGCTTCTGTATAGCAAAGGACCCTATCAGCAGAACAAAAAGGCATCCTACAGTATGGGAGAATATATTCATAAATGACATATCTGACAAGGGGTTATCATCTGAAATATATAAAGAACCCATACACCTCAACACCCAAAAGGCAAATAACCCAACTAAATAATGGGTGGAGGATATGAACAGACAATTCTCTAAAGAAGAAATTCAGATGGCCAACAGACACATGACAAGATGCTCCACATCACTAATTATCAGGTAAATGCAAATTAAAACCACAATGAGATATCACCTCATGCTAGTTAGGATGGCCAACATAGAAATGAATAGGAACAACAAATGTTGGCAAGGATGCAGAGAAAGAGGAACCCTCCTACACTGCTGGTGGAAATGTAAATTAGTTCAACCATTGTGAAAAGCAATATGGAGGTTCCTCAAAAAACTCAAAATAGAAATACCATTTGACCCAGGAATTCCACTCCTAGAAATTTACCCTAAGAATGCAGTTTCCCAGTCTCAAAAAGACATATGCACCCCTGTTTATCGCAGCACTATTTACAATAGCCCAGAAGTGGAAGCAACCTAAGAGTTCATCAGTAGATGAATGGATAAAGAAGATGTGGTACCTATACACAAGGAATATTATTCAGCTACAAGAAGAAAACAAATAGTACCATTTTCAAGAACATGCATGTAGCTAGAGGGTATTATGCTCAGTGAAATAAGCCAGGTGGAGAAAGACAAGTACCAAATGATTTCACTCATCTGTGAAGCATAAGAACAAAGCAAAAACTAAAGGAACAAAATAGCAGCAGACTAACAGAACCCAAGAATGGACTAACAGTTGCCAAAGGGAAAGGGACAGTGTAGGGGGGGTGGGAAGGGAGGGAGAAGGGGAATAAGGAGCATTATGATTAGCACACAAAATGTAGCGGAGGTGCACAGAGAAGGCAGTACAGCACAGAGAAGGCAAGTAGTGATTCTATAGCATCTTACTACACTGATGGACAGTGACTGTAATGGGGTATGTGGTGGGGACTTGATAATGAGGGAAAACTAGTCACAATGTTGCTGATGTAATTGTATATTAATGATACCAAAATAAAAAGTAATAAAAATAAATAAATAAATAAAACTCAGTGGGAATGGGTTTCATCTGAATAGACACAGCTGATCAGAGCATCAGGGACTTGGAAAGAAAATATGAGGAAATTATAGAACATACAACATTCAGATCAAGAAATGAAAAATACCAAAGAGACATTAAGAGATACTCAAAAACAATGAAATCATCAAAACATATTTAATACAAGCTTCAGAAGGAAAGAATCAAGAGACTGAGGAGAGGCTGAATTCCTAGAGAATGGCTGAACATTTTCTGCAATTTATCAGAAACATGTATCTGTGGATTCAGAAAGAACACCTTTAATAAAATAAATAAAACAAGTCCAAACCAGAACACATCATGATAATAAAACTGCCAATCAGAAGGCAAAGAGAGAAAACCTTAAAAGCAACTAGAGAGAGTATCCTTTAGACTGATAGCAGATAAATTCTAACAGCAGCAATAAAAATCAAAAGACAGATGGGCAGAGTCAAGATGGGGGCATGACAGTGCAGGGGAAATCTCCTCCCAAAACCATATATATTTTTAAAATACAACAAATACAACTACTCTTAAAAGAGAGACCAGAAGATTCAGGACAATAGCCCGGCTACATTTACATCTGTGAGAATCCAGAGCCTCGTGAAGGGGGTAAGATACAAGCCACAGCCAGGCAGGAACCGAGCACCACCACTACCCCAGCTCCATGGCAGGAGGAGAGGAGTCACAGAAGGGAGGAAGTGGGAGCCCAGGACTGCTAAATACCCAGCCCTAGTCATCCGCACCGGGAGCGCAGACACACAGTGCATGGTGTGCTGGATACTAGGGAAACAGAACAGTAAAACCTGTGAGCGGGTCCCCGCAGCCAGCGCCCCTAGGACAAAAGAAAACCGAGTGCTTTTGAAAGTCTTAAAGGGACAGGAGCCTCACAGCTGGACGGAAGCATCCCGGCACACTAAGCCCAGCAGCTGGGAATCCAGGGGAACTCCAGGTGCCCTAACTCCCTGGGTGTCACCACAGCTCTGAGGACCCTCATGGTGGTACACAGCCTCCCGTCCATTTCCCCTCTAGCACAGCCCTGCCATAGCAGAACAGTAGCCTGAGGCTGGCCACGCCCACAGCAGCTGTGCAGAGCTTCCTCCACAGTGGCCTGGGCAAGAATCAGAGACCCCATCTGCGTGCAGCTGCCGAGCACAAGCCACTAGGGGTAGCCATTCTCCCAGGAGAGGAAGGTGAGGAGCAAGCAGGCAGGGACTTTGTTCTCCCAGCTGACATATGCGTCACCTGCCCATGACTACCTCTATTGCCAAGAAAAGGCAGAAGAATTTGATCCAGACCAGACTCACACAGACATCCTCCCCTGAGAGGGAACCTGGGGAGATAAGACTTAACCAATCTTCCTGAAAAAGAATTCTAAATAAAGGTCATAACCATGCTGATGGACTTACAGAGAAATATGCAAGAGCTAAAGGGGGAGAATATAAAATAAAACAATCTCTGGAAGGACAAAAAAGCAGAATTGATGAGGTGCAAGATGCCATCAATGGAATAGAAATCAGAGAATAGGAACGCAGAGAAGCTGATGCAGAGAGAGATAAAAGGATTTCCAGGAATGAAAGAATATTGAGAGAACTGTGTGACCAATCCAAATGGAACAATATTCACATTATAGGGGTACCAGAAGAAGAAAAGAGAGAAAAGGGGATAGAAAGTGTATTTGAAGAAATAATTGCTGAAAACTTCCCCAAACTGGGGGAGGAAATAGTCGCTCAAACCACGGAAGCCCACAGAACTCCCAACAGAAGGGACCCAAGGAGGACAACACCAAGACACATAATAATCAAAACAGCAAAGATCAAGGACAATGACAGAGGATTAAAGGCAGCCAGAGAGAGAAAAAAGGTCACCTACAAAGGAAAACCCATCAGGCTATTATCAGACTTCTCAACAGAAACCTTACAGGCCAGAAGAGAATGGCATGAATTATTTAATGCAGTGAAACAGAAGGGCCTTGAACCAAGAATACTGTATCCGTCATGATTATCATTTAAATATGAAGGAGGGATTAAACAATTCCCAGAAAAGCAAAACTTGAGAGAATTTGCCTCCCACAATCCACCTCTACAGGGTATTTTAGAGGGACTGCTCTAGATGGAAGCACTTCTAATGCCAAACAGATGTCACCAGAAAAAATAAAATCACAGCAAAGAAAGCAGAACAATCAAATACTAACTAAAGGCAAAAAATAAAATCAAAAGCAGTCAAAGGAAACACAAAAGAGCACAAAGTAAAACACCTAACATATAAAGAATGGAGGAGGAGGAATAAGAATAGAGAGAAATAAAGAATCATCAGACTGTGTTTATAATAGCTCAATAAGCAAGTTAAGTTAGACAGTAAGATAGTAAAGAAGCTAGCCTTGAACCTTTGGTAACCACGAATCCAAAGCCTGCAATGGCAATAAGTACATATCTTTCAATAATCACCCTAAATGTAAATGGACTGAATGCACCAATCAAAAGACACAGAGTAATAGAATGAATAAAAAAGCAAGACCCATCTATATGCTGCCTACAGAGACTCACCTCAAACCCAAAGACATGCACAGACAAAAAGTCAAGGGACGGAAAAAGATATTTCATGCAAACAACAGGGAGCAAAAGCAGGTGTTGCAGTACTAGTATCAGACAAAATAGACTTCAAAACAAAGAAAGTCACAAGAGATAAAGAAGAACATTACATGATGATAAAGGGGTCAATAAAACAAGAGTATAACCATTGTAAATATATATGTACACAATACAGGAGTACCAACATATGTGAAACAAATACTAACAGAATTAAAGGAGGAAATAGAATGCAATGCATTTATTTTAGGAGACTTCAACACACCACTCACTCCAAAGGACAGATCTACTAGACAGAAAATAAGTAAGGACACAGAAGCATTGAACAACACACTACAACAGACGGACCTAATAGACATGTATAGAACCCTACACCCAAAAGCAACAGAATACACATACTTCTCAAGTGCACATGGAACATTCTCCAAAATAGACCACATACTAAGCCACAAAAAGAGCCTCAGTAAATTCATAAAGATTGAAATTCCATCAACCAACTTCTCAGACCACAAGGTATAAAACAAGAAATAAATTGTACAAAGAAAGCAAAAAGGCTCACAAACACATGGAGGCTTAACAACATGCTCCTAAATAATCAATGGATCAATGACCAAATCAAAATAGAGATCAAGCAATATATGGAAATAAATGACAACAACAACACAAAGCCCCAACTTCTGTGGGACACAGTGAAAGCAGTTTTAAGAGGAAAGTATATAGCAATCCAGCAATACTTAAAGAAGCAAGAACAATCCCAAATGAATAGTCTAAAGACACAATTATTGTGATTGGAAAAAGAAGAACAAATGAGGCCTAAAGTCAGCAGAAGGAGGGACATAATAAAGATCAGAGAAGAAATAAATAAAATTGAGACGAATAAAACAATAGAAAAAAATCAATGAAACCAAGAGCTGGTTCCTTGAGAAAATAAACAAAATAGAGAAGCCCCTAGCCAGACTTAATAAGAAAAAAAGAGAATCTACACACATCAACAGAATCAGAAATGAGAAAGGAAAAATCATGATGGACCCCACAGAAGTACAAAGAATTATTAGAGAATACTACAAAAAACTATATGCTAACAAGCTGGAAAACCCAAAAGAAAGGACAACTTCCTAGAAAAATACAACCTTCCAAGACTGACCAAGGAAAAAAAGAAAATCTAAAGAGACCAATTACCAGCAACGAAATTGAAGCGGTAATCAAAAACTACCCAAGAGCAAAACTCCCGGACCAGATGGATTTACCGCAGAGTTTTATCAGACATACAGAAAAGACATAATACCCATTCTCCTTAAAGTTTTCCAAAAAATAGAAGAGGGAATACTTCCAGACTCATTCTATGAAGCCAGCATCACGCTAGTAACAAAACCAGGCAAAGACCCCACCAAAAAAGAAAATTACAGACCAATATCCCTGATGAACATAGATGCAAAAATTTTCAACAAAATATTAGCAAACTGAATTCAAAAATACATCAAAAAGATCATCCATCATGATCAAGTGGGATTCATCCCAGGGATGCAAGGATGGTACAACATTCGAAAATCCATCAACATCATCCACCACATAAACAAAAAGAAGGACAAAAACCACATGATCATCTCCATAGATGCTGAAAAATCATTTGACAAAATTCAACATCCATTCATGATAAAAACTCTCAGAAAAATGGGTACAGAGGGCAAGTACCTCAACATAATAAAGGCCATATATGAAAAACCCACAGCCAACATCTTACTGAACAGCGAGAAGCTGAAAGCACTTCCTCTAAGATCGGGAACAAGACAGGGATGCCCACTCTCCTCACTGCTGAATAGTACTGGAGGTCCTAGCCATGGCAATTAGACAAAACAAAGAAATACAAGGAATCCAGATCAGTAAAGAAGTCAAACTGTCACTATTTGCAGATGACATGATATTGTACATAAAAAACCCTAAAGACTCCACTCCAAAACTACTGAACTGATATCGGAATACAGCAAAGTTGCAGGATACAAAATTAACACACAGAAATCTGAGGCTTTCCTATACACTAACAATGAACTAATAGAAAGAGAAACCAGGAAAACAATTCCATTCACAATTGTATCAAAAAAAAAATACCTAGGAATAAACCTAACTAAGGAAGTGAAAGACCTATAACCCGAAAAATACAAGACATTCTTAAGAGAAATTAAAGAGGACACTAACAAATGTAAACTCATCCCATGCTCTTGTCTAGGAAGAATTAATATTGTCAAAATGGCCATCCTGCCTAAAGCAATCTACAGATTTAATGCAATCCCTATCAAATTACCAACAGCATTCTTCAACTCTTCAATTTGCAACAAAGAGTTCTAAAATTCATATGGAAACACCAAAGATCCCAAATAGCCAAAGCTATCCTGAGAAGGAAGAATAAAGTCAGGGGGGTGTTATTGCTCCCCTACTTCAGGCTCTACTGCAAAGCCACAGTAATCAAGACAATTTGGTACTGGCACAAGAACAGAGCCACAGACCAGTGGAACAGAATAGAGACTCCAGACATTAACCCAAACATATATGGTCAATTAATATATAATAAAGGAGCTATGGACATACAGTGGGGAAATGACAGCCTCTTCAACAGCTGGTGTTAGCAAAACTGGACAGCTACATGTAAGAGAATGAAACTGGATCATTGTCTAACCCCATATACAAAAGTAAATTCAAAATGGATAAAAGACCTGAATGTAAGTCATGAAACCATAAAATTCTTAGAAAAAAACATAGGCAAAAATCTCTTGGAAATAAACATGAGCGACTTCTTCATGAACATATCTCCCTGGGCAAGGGAAACAAAAGCAAAAATGAACAAGTGGGACTATATCAAACTAAAAAAGCTTCTGTACAGCAAAGAACACCATCAATAGAACAAAAAGGCATCCTACAGTATGGGAGAATATATTCATAAATGACAGATCCGATAAAGGGTTGACATCCAAAATATATAAAGAGCTCATGCACCTCAAGAAACAAAAAGTGAATAATCCAATTAAAAAATGGACAGAGGAGCTGAACAGACAGTTCTCCAAAGAAGAAATTCAGATGGCCAATAGACACATGAAAAGATGTTCCACATCACTAGTCATCAGAGAAATGCAAATTAAAACCACAATGAGATATCACTTCACACCAGTAAGGATCACTACCATCCAAAAGACAAACAACAACAAATGTTGGCGAGGTTGTGGAGAAAGGGGAACCCTCCTACACTGCTGGTGGGAATGTAAATTAGTTCCACCATTGTGGAAAGCAGTATAGAGGTTCCTCAAATGCTCAAAATAGAAATACCATTTGACCCAGGAATCCCACTTCTAGGAATTTACCCTAAGAATGCAGCAGCCCAGTTTGAAAAAGACAGATGCACCCCTATGTTTATCACAGCACTATTCACAACAGCCAAGAAATGGAAGCAACCTAAGTGTCCATCAGTAGATGACTGGATAAAGAAGATGTGGTATATATACACAATGGAATATTATTCAGCCATAAGAAGAAAACAAATCCTACCATTTGCAACAGCATGGATGGAGCTAGTGGGTATTATGCTCAGTGAAATAAGCCAGGCAGAGAAAGACAAGTACCAAATGATTTCACTCAATGTGGAATATAAGAACAAAGGAAAACTGAAAGAAGAAAACAGCAGCAGAATCACAGAACCCAAGAATGGACTAACAGTTACCAAAGGGAAAGGGTCTGGGGAGGATGGGTGGGAAGGGATGGAGAAGGGGGTGGAGAAGAAAGGGGCTTATGATTAGCATGTATAATGTGTGTGGGGGCACGGGGAGGAGTGTGCAACACAGAGAAGACTAGTGATTTTACAGCATCTACTATGCTGATGGACAGTGACTAATGAGGTATGTGGGCGGGACTTGGGAAGGGTGGAGTCTAGTAAACATAATGTTCTCATGTAATTGTAGATTAATGATACAAAAAAAAAAGACAGTGGGATAATATCATCAAAGTGGTAGAAGAATATACCTCTTGATTCAGATTATTTATATCCACTGAACTATTGTTCAAGAGTGAGGAAAAATTATACATATATATATTCAGACAAAACAAGATTGAAAGCAGTTTGTCCATTAATTCTTACAGAAGGAACTACTAAAGATCATCTTCAGGATGAAGTAATCAAATCCAGAAGAAACAAACATGATGTAAGAAGCAATGAAATTGGTAAGCACTCAGGTAAATATAAACAAGAATCAGCTGTATGAAAATCAATGGCAGATTTTAGGCAAGAGGTACAAAAAGTGTAATAAAGTACTAGGTTGATTTTGACTGAGAAAAGTGAGGAGGGATGGAAAGTAAAGCATCCCAAGGTCCATGTGCTGAGCAAGTGGAACACTGAAAGGATGGCTAAGTGCAGACTTTGTTAATTCAGGTCCAAGTTAAAAATTAGAAGGTAACAACTGAAAGAATAGAAATAGAATACATAACTTCCAAAGCAGCAGCAGCAAAATTAGAAAAGGTAATTAAGAATACTTAGTCATTCCAGCAGAAAGCAGTAAAGGAGAAAATAAGAAAAAAAGAAAATTTTTATAATAGTACATATATTTTAAGCAGAAAGCAAATTAATATGGTAGGAATAAAGTTTTAAAATTATAATAAATACAGGATATATAAAATATGTATTAAAATATAACAACAGATTTAATTCAATTCATGGGGAGGGATACAATCCACAAAAGATTGAATAGAACTGACTTTAAACATATGGAAAGAATTCTCAGCCTTATTAGTAATTAAAGAAACGATGAAATTCACATATGGTTTTCAATTACAATCCTCAGTGCTGAAGGGAGTGGATAAAATGCATTTTTTAAAATGTTGACTATGAAATGGATTGTAGCAAATTTTCTGGAGTACAGTTTGCAACATGTATCAAAAGGCTTAAAATATGCATATATGCATACCTAGCAATTGTACTTTGAGGATATAATCAGATCATGTGTATGAAAATTTATCTACAAGGATGTTCTAATGATTATTTATCAAAAACCTAAGATCTAAATATCCAACAATTAAAAGAGTTGTTAAATTATTACTACTGCTACTACTACTACTAATAGTAATAAAAGGTAATATTTATTAAGAGTTTACTATATGCTAAGCATTGTTCTAAATGCTCTCCTGATTCACACATTTTAATCTCATTATAACTGTATGAGGTAGGCATTATAATCACCCTCATTTGACAGACAAGAAAACCCAGGCACAAAGAATTTAGCAATTTGCCTAAAGTTATTCAGAGATTTAATGGAAAAGACTTTTCCCTTATCCACATTTTTTTTTCCTTTTTTGGGAAGTTTCTCTTTTAGTGGTTTTTTCTTTCCCATTTCAAAATGCCTTTTTGGGACACTCATCACAGTTGAGAGCCAAAGGCCATGGGAACTTGATAATGGAGCTAAGAATCTGGTAGTAACCATGACGGCATATATGAAGCCCCTTGAAGTCCCTCCCTCAGTCTGAGCCGACTGTTTGATTTTTGTCACTTCTGTTCAACCTTACATCATTCCATGATCAACTTTTTGCAGAAGAAGAAGGAAACTGAAAACAGGTAAGATTATATAAGGTGTGATAGCCAGTCTAAGTAATGGTCACTCACTGGCACAGACTTTTCATAAATGGCCACAGCAATGTTTTCCTGCCTCACAGTCTCTTACAGAGCCTCACCCCTCCCCCGGTAAGAGGTAGGATCTGCCTCCTACCTGTGAACCTGGGGACAAACATGTGCTTGCTAGATTACACAGCCAAGAAGGAACATGTTCTTGGGAATACTGTGTTTTAATAACACTAAACATCTGAAACAATATGTATTCTAAATCCTAATATTGTTAATACATATGTATGTTAGTTGGAAAATCAGTTTTATAGACTGAAATATTAACAATCTCTGCTCAGGGTAGCAGGATTTGGGGAATTTTTTTGCTTACTTTTCATTATTTCTACAGGGGATATATGCTAGTCATGTAACTTTAAACAAAGAATTTGTAATACAAAGATAAAGAAATTAGTGTGCCTGGTCAGGTGGGTGAGGGTAAGAGTCAGAGGAAGAAGGGATCTTCTGCCTGTCCTGCAGGAAGCTTCATTGTTACCAAGGTTTCCTGGCCCCCTGTAGCCTAACGCCACATTTCCTAAGCACTCAAACCTGCCAGGTTCTTTTTCTGTCAACCCCAGCATCTCCAGCTGCATCTTTTGGCAGCCAACTGCTGTCCTGGGTCAGTTGCCAGCCTTTTTTTCTTGGTCCAATCCAAGAAGTCGCTAAATTACTTGGGGAGTCACATAGGTATTTCCTTTGTGTCATCTGAGGAAGCAGGCCCAGGTGTACAGTCCACAATGGGAGACTGTCTTGCCAATGGGTTTCACCTCCAGGCAAGTTTGCTATAGATTCAATGTGACCAAAGAAATGGACAGCAAAACATTCTTTTCGGTGAAAGGATTTATTACCCGGCTTGTTCTCCCAGCGGTAGGTCAAGCACTAGTGTCTCTGCCTCCGCCCAGAGCACTGGGCTGAGCTCTCTATACAGAGCAATAATAGCTTATTGCCTAAAGGTGTGGAAGCAGTAGCCTAGCAACAGGCCAGTTACATCATTAGATGGCTTAAGTTCAGTGAGGATCCTGGCCATAGGAACCCCAACTTCCCCACACTCCACCCCTCCAGGATTCTCGCCTTACAATCTACATGCTTTCAATCTTCCGCAATGGTCCCTGTGCAAGAAAGCTGGAGCACTGTAACCAGATTCCACAATAGCAACAGAGGATGACAACTTAGAGATAATAAAAATTAAGATACAACAAGATTTTGATACAGGTAACAAAAATTATAAAAATCCTCAAGCCAGAGGAGGTTCCTAATAACAAAAAATTGTAATAATCCTTAAACCAGAGGAAGTTCCCAATCCACAGACTTTAGGGGTGGTAAGACACGCTTTAATGATACCAACATAGGCAAATCTTGTCCATCAGGTAGGATGCATACAAGAGAGTGATCCTGTGATAGGACTGTAGCAGGAAGGGGGTCCCTTTCAGGTCTATATATAGTGCTACTGGAGGTACATGCACTGGCCATAATGATAAAACAAAACTCCCCAGTAAGATGCTCCTACCTTCTGGCCATTCAGGATATACTACTGTGACCTTTGGTGGCCACTCTGCTATTATTCCAGGACTACACAGGAGGCCAGTTTCCAGGCCTTGTCCCCAAGGTGCCAGGAGAGCCAGTCATTGTTGGTCCATGTGTCAAAAGGTCCAAGGCCACGTCCACTCGACAGAGTCTCCAAGGTCCAGTGCAGGTGGTGCTGGCAGCAAGATGTTATTCTGGTGGTTTGTACTTGCAGTTGTATAGGGGAGGCCGCCATATGTGTTAACATGTCTATGGGGCTCAGGGCTCCCTTTTGGGGTCTCTCATTCAAATGCTGTAGCACGGTCCATAAGCAGACTGACCATCCCTGCAGACTATTGGTATCTGAATTTAGTCCAGGTTTTAACAAGCCATTGTGCCTCTCTATCATGTCTGAGGCAGTAGGATTGTATGGCACATGAAATTTCTATTTGATTCCCAGCTTTCACACCCATTCTTGCAGTGTATGTCCAGTAAAATGGGTGCCCTGATCACTCTAAATTACCTGTGGTCGGCCATAGGCAGAAAAAAGACACTCCAGGCCTCTTTTGGTCACCTGCTGGTCTGCACAATGGGTAGAAAAAGCAACCAGAAGTCCAGTAGCTGTGTCCACACAAGCCATAGCATACCGCTATCTTTCTGACACAGGTAGAGGCCCAATACAGTCTACCTGCCACCTGACGAGGGGTATAGGCCCCTTAGCTATTGTCCCATGTTGCTGTGGAATTCAGTGTATAAGTCCCTTATGGAGCACATGACACACTCTTGCTGGGCTCTACTAACTTCTTCGAAGGTCAAAGGCAAGCCCCACTAACAGGCTACAGCCCACATTGCCTTTTTCCCTGCATACAACAAACACTGATGCAACCATTGGGCTACATCAGAGGCAGGCTTTCCTTCTAGCCAGCGCACCTGGGCCAATTTATCTGCTTCATCATTTCCTGGGGATGCCAGTGGCAAATGTCCTGTCACACGGTATACTGTAATTATTTTAGTCTGACCACAGGCCCATAAGTCTTGCCACAATTCTTGCCCCCAAAGGAATCAGTGACCAACTAGCCAGTTGGCATGGTACCAGGTTGGTCCATGTGGTCAAGCCCCGATAGACAGCCCAGCTGTCAGTGCAGACAACTATAGGGGAGGGCTCCGGGCTGATCACAAGCCACACAGCCCGCAACTCTGCCCATTGGCTGCTCTTCCCCTCACCATCTTCCATCCATATTGTCTCAGTCTTAGGATGGAAAGCTATGGCCCTCCATTTTGAGGGCTGCCCATGGCTGGAGCCATCTGTGTACCAAGCATCTTCAGGTATAGGGACTCTTCCCTCCCAATAGGGACTCTCTGGTACTAATGGTTCAAAAGCAAGTTCTTCCTGCTTTTCACTAATATATGTCACCAGCCCTAATAAGCACTGGAGTTCTTCATTCAAGGGGCTACTAAAGAGGGCACTATGCTGCTGTAGGTAAGCACCCCACTTGGCTAGTGTGGGCGTTTGTGCAACACCACTCCTTGGCTTTTGGGTGCAGTCTCGTACCCACCCCAAGAGAGATAGATGGTTATTACCTTTATCAAGGCGATTCCAGTGATGGGTTCTGTAGCCAGCAAAAACAAACCCAGTTGTTTTTCTATCAAAGTGTATCATACCTCTGCCCCTTTCCAGAGTTGTGACTAGAATCCAATGGGTTGGCGAGTTCATTCAAGCCTCTGCCAGAGACCCCAGCCATAACCATCTTCAGTAACATGAACATCCAGCTCACAGGGCCTTGATAGGTCTGTCAAACTCAAGGCCTGCATGGCCTTGATTGCCTGTTTTGCTGTAGTAAAGGCAGATGCACATGTCTCATCCCAGCCCCACCTGAAAAGGCTTCAGAATTTGTGCCAAGTGTGGGGTAAACACTCCCCAGTAGCCTAGAAGACCCAGAAACTCCTGTAGCAATGCTACAGTTGTAGGGGTAGAAAGGGCCTGGACTTTATCTATAACTGCTTCTGATATAACTTTGGTCTTACCTGACCAGACGACCCCCAAGAATTTGACAGACAAACCAGGTCCCTGAACCTTGGTACTGTTCACAGCCCATCCTTTCTCCTGTAAATGTTGCAGCAGTCTAGGTGCAGCACCTTCTAGATCTGAAAGAGAATCAGATGTGAGCATGACATTATCAATATAATGGTACAGCCGCAGTTTCTCCCATGTAGCCAAGTCCTGGGCTCAAGTCCATGACAGACAGTGGGGTTGTGGAGGTATCCCTGTGGGAGGATGGTGGAATTCCATTGCCATCCTTCCCATGTGAAGACAAACTGTTCCTGACTTTCCTGTTCAATGTCAATGGAAAAGAAGGCATTAGCAAGATCTGCCACATAATGGTATGTTCCTAGCTCATGACTGAGGGTATCCATCAGGCCTGCAATAGAGGGGACAGCAGCATGCATAGGCGTATGACTTTATTCAGTTCTCTGTAATCCACAGTCATATGCCAGGAGCTGTCCAGCTTTTTTGCTGGCCACACTGGGGAATTGAAAGAACTATCGGTGGGCTTTATAATACCCACCTTTTCCAGCTCCTGAAGAGTTTCTCCAATCTCTTTATGCCCTCCAGGCAGTTTATATTGTTTGGTATTAGTCACCCACCGAGGCATAGGCAAAGCTATGGGAGGGTGCCCAGCATGTCCCCTCAGAACTGCCTTCACCACACGTACTCTCAGTCTGAACCCACCTGCAGTGTTCTGCAACCATAGACCCTGCAGGATATCAATCCCCAAAATATACTCAGGGATGGGAGACATATACACAGCATACTCTTTTGGGAGTAGATGCCCTATTCCCAAAGGGATTTGGGCTTTTTTCACTCTGATAGTCTTACCCCCATATCCATCTATGATAGTGGGGGTCCCGGGGAACCATTCAGGATTACCATGAATCAGTGATCATTAAGCCCCTGTGTTCACCAGAGCCAGGACACATTGTATGTTCACTTGGGACCAATGGATAGCTATTTCAACATGGGGCCCTCAGGGCAGGTACCTTGACCTTCTCCTCAGTCAAACCGTGCTCCCCAATCACCTTCCTGTGTGGGCTCAAGTGAGGTTGGCTTGCTCTCCAGCAGGAAGTCTTGCAAACACACAGGCCAGACCTGTCTCTGTCTCTGTCTCTGACCTCTGCCTCTTTGGTCTTAATGGCTGGAACTGCTGCTCTGGTTTCAGCTGTTGCCATAGCTCTAGTAAGGTCCTGTTTTACTTCACATCTAATTTCCTTCCACCTACTCCTGCCCGTATTAAATCAACCCACATCTGGGTCCTCATAACCTTCATGGGGACCTGTAAATTCTTACTGTGAGGAACAGATCTTATTTCTTTCTGGGTTCTCATTGCTTCAGCCTCTCCTAAGTCTGCTACTGTACATGTCACCTCACTTTGGTATGCCCTAAGTGAGGGGAAAGAATGACCACTAGAGACCCAAAGAGGGATGCAGGTGCTGTTTGAAGTACAATATTTCTCATCCCAATAGTGAAAATCTCTTCATCTGGGCCATAATTCTCTGGAATATATATAGCATTTCTTATGCCTAACTTTTGTAACACCTGTTGGAGCTCAGCATACTTCTGCCATCTAACAGGAGAGGATGGCAGATCACCTGGATTGGGCCACACAGCACGAAGTGCAGCCATAAGCCAATCAAGAGGGAGTGACTCCCTGGGGTCTGATGTGCATTTTGTAATCACTGCCTCAAGATGGGCTGTACTGTCAGGGAAGACAGCTTTTCCACCTCTTATCCTGAGAGAGCAATTCCACCCACCCCTAAGTCCCACAGATGCAGGAACCAAGCTGATATTGACTCCAAGGGCTTCTGTCCATAGAGTGCTCCACGACCTGGGGAGGGGCTGCTCCTCTCTTTGGGGAACTTTCAGCTCCTGGATCTTTCTTTTCTTTACAACCACTGGGCGTGCTTTCCATACAGGAGGGGCCAGTGCCTCCGGCACCACCCCTTCATCCTTCCCCAGCTCCTCCATTTCTGGGGCTGATGGCACCTTTCTCTCCCCTCCCCCGAGTGCCTCCTTTGCCACAACCTTTACCTTTTCTATTGTGCCTGGCACCAATGCTAGCTCAGTCTTCAGAAGCTCTCTTAACCTTCACCTCAATGCTTCACACCTGACATTCTCATGCCACCTCCACCTGTGCTTCCCTCAGGAGTTCATCTTTTTCCTTGATGGCCTCTTCTTCCTTTAGAACACCTGGCAGCACTGCCATCTTCTTCTGTAAGGAATTTTTTACCTCTTCAATGGCATTTCGCTGCTGGCATTCTCGTGCTGCCTTCTCTCACATCAATGCCATTTCATTCTTCAGGGAATCCACAGAAGTTTACAGCTCACGCTCTTGTGCCACCATTTCTTGGGTCTCTTCTGTAGACCTTTTTAATACTGTGAGAAGCAGCCAACCCACAGACTCTGCTGCCTCACGGGCACTGTCTCTCAAAAGACCTACTTACTATACCAAGGGCCACCCCTACAGCCTCAGGTGTCACCTCCACTTGCCTCCAGTCCTGCGGGGGCCCAGTCCTCTAGGAGGCAAGCCACCTCAGACCACATATCCATTGGGGGACAATCCACCGTTTCCCCATTCACAGGGGCAGCCGGCTGAAGCACCCCTTCCATAAGGGCAGCCTGTCTTTTTCCTTGGTCAACAATGAACCCTGTCGACTTTCACCAATGGGTTTCAGCCCTGGGCAAGTTCGCTATGGATTCAATGTGACCAAACAAATTGACAACAAACTTTCTTTGGGGTGAAAGGGTTTATTACCCGGCTTGTTCTCCTGGCGGTAGGTCGAGCACTAGAGTCTCTGTCTCTGCCCAGAGCACTGGGCCGAGCTCTCTATATGGCGCAATGATAGCTTATTGCCTAAAGGTGTGGAAGTGTTAGCCTAGCAACAGGCCAGTTACATCATCAGGTGGTTTAAGTTCATTGAGGATCCTCGCCATAGGAGCCCCAACTTCCCCACAGAGACAATGGTAAATTCATTAAATTCATTCTACAAATGTTACAGAGCACCCATCAGGGTACTGACACCATCTTTTAAGTCAAGGAACCTTGAATTCAAGGACTGTAAACTAAATCATCCTCTGCAAATACACTCCTCTAAGTGGTGTTTTTTTTTTTTAATAAAGATCACAACAATAAAGTTCCCTTTGATGTAGATAAAAACCATAATCTCCTCTTCTGGCAAGATTATAGAAGTTCTACATCTGAGAGTAAGACTTTCCTGGTCCATAGATAAGCTCATGTGTGCTACATCTGACTAATTACTTGATTGCCACTTATTTAGATTATTAAGTTCCTCAGTCTTTAATCATCAAAATGAAGTGAAGTCAGCTGCGCATGGGGACTGCTCACCAACAGCATCTCTTTCTCATCTCATTTAAACCAGTGAACTGTTAATCTCACTGGATGGAAACATCCTGCAAAATGGAAATTTAGAAAACACTTCCTGCTGAAGCCCTTTAAACTTTAATTTTTCCTTTAAACTTTTATTTTTCCTTTAAACTTGCCCACGTGTGAACCAGTAGGCTGAGGGGGGCCCATGGCTTTTTCAGGTCCAACCCCACCTTTACGAAATACCCTGAACCTTTTCAGACACAAACCTGGAAAGATTCTTCAGAGCAACCACATTTTTCACCTCTGGTTCATCCAGGACCTTTTAACACTTCTTAAAAAGTAGGTCAATGGCATCCAGAATACTGTACAATAGGTGTGCTTCTCCTTGAATTAAAATGCTGCAATGACAATGGAGTTTAGCTTTTAATCTGTTACAAATTCTGTTACAATTGTTGAGATGCTAAGGAGACCTCTCTTCATTGTGCAGAGGAACACTTCATCAACAAGAAGTCAATCTGAGAAAATGCAAATAAAAATTTTTACATGATTGCTTTTCCTTTTTCCCTGGCCTGTATTCCATATTTATTTTTTTAATGTTATTTATTTATTTGTATTTATTTCATTTAATTATTTAGAAAGCATCTAAGTCATCATAAACTTTACTTCCTTGAAACACTTACACTGGCCTAACTAAATTAACATAAACTCTGAATAGATTATTGCTTTTCTGTTGGGGTGGGTAAGGAGTCCCTATAGTTATTAAAGATTTATATGAAATAGATTTAACTAAAAAAGAATTATTCTTCTTATACAGCAAGCACTGAAAGAAGGTAACATGCCCCATGCAGTAATGTTCCCTCATATATAACTGGGCTAAGGAATCCAGAAACATGATCATTCCTGATCACTGTCACCCTCTGTCTATTTTCCTCCCTCATATGAAGAAATAAACAGGCATCTGGAAATCAGACTCAGCTCTGCTGCTCACAGTGGTCTAAAGGGCCCATTCATTTAGAAGACTAATTAACACCAGGTAACAAAATGGAAAGGAATTGGGAGGCTTTTGTGTGCATTTCAATATTCACTAGGGAACTTGGCTGCTCAGTTCTTTTCTCTCTTCTAGTTTCCTTGAAGCAAAGAAATATCTTCTCTGAAACAAGTATGGGCAACAAGTTTTTTAAAAATTGGGGTATTTCTCCCCATAGACATTAGCAAGGGTCAGTGCTACAGTGTTTACCTTCTTTATATCCTTGAAATGCACGAGTTTGATGGGCTGAATGGTGCTATGGGCAGGCTCAGGGAGTCGTATCCAATGTGCAGCTTCCAGTGAAACATTTGTTTCACCAAAAGTTAAACGTGTTCTGATGTGTCACTGGGAATCTCAGAGTTGTGACCTAAACTGTTCTTTGCCTTCACATAGGGCAGCAAAAGGATCCTAAACTCGCCTTTTAATGTCTAGGTAGGACAGGCTGGGACACTGAGCCACAAGCAGCCCTAGAGCAAGCCACCCGCTAAGATCGCTAGCTGAATTCAGTGTAGCAAGGGAGAAGGTTTCCATTTAATTCTAGCTGGTTTCCAACTGCAGAACCTTCTGTGGACGCCAGGCCATTTCTGCCCTGACCCCTCTCCAGCTCAGGAAGTTGTCATGACATGGATTTAGTGGAAAAATGCTCGTGATGTTTCAAGTGAAAACTGCAGATCCTAAAGCATTTCAGACAGTCACTAGAAAGAGACTAGAAGGAAACACACTAACAGTGGGTAGCTCTGGGTTGGAGATTATGGGTGGTTTTTTCCTTCTTAAATATGTTTTCAATATTCAAATTGTCTACATTTATAATTTTAAAAACTAATTTGAATGGTGATCGCAGATTCTGTGGAAAAGTCAATGGCTCTCTCTGGAGAACCCAAGTTCTCAGGAAGCCAGAAGACCATGTGGCTGATCCCTAGAATAGAAATTTTCCAGAGCCTTTCAGAAACTAAAAGTTTCTGGAACACATTTGATTAAAACCCTTTATGCACTGACCCCAGGCCCCAAGGTGGTAAGCCATTACATAGTGTAGTACAGAAAGGAAAAACTGCCTTGATGCTCTAAAAATATAGTTCCTAAGTCCCTATGTAGTGGACACATCGCTCTAAAATCTCCATTAGCTAATGGACCCCAGGATGTGCTGGAGCTCCCTCTGTAGGTGTATGATAGAATTACCTGACCACCTTGTGCATTCTTGGTTTCCTTGAAAGGATCTAGGACCCTAGTCAACAAAGCTGTGGGTATTTTTAAATGAAATAAAATGCAATAAAAAAATAAAATAAACTCTTCTCTTGTACATTCTATGGTAGCAGAGCAAAGCAGCACTTTAAACTAAATATAGAAAATAGAAACAGCCCTTGTAATTTCAGTCCCATGAAAAGATTTAGCAGGGGGTGATTAAAATCACATTACCAATTAGAAAGCCAAAATCAGGGCTGCACAGCATTATTTCCAGCTCTGATGGACAAAGGCCTCTCTCATGCTCTCAAGCTGCTTAACAGAAATGGAAATGGTAAAACAGAAGTTGACAGAATCAGATTTCTATTTTCCCATCTTTCACCTATTGATTTTAGCCAGGAACTTGACAACTATGCATCATTCTCCTGATCAATAAAATGAGAGGGAGGTAGATCACATTTTGAAATTCCTTTAAGACAAAACAGAGAAAAAACAAATGTGATAGTAATGATATATATTTGTTATGTATATATTAAAGAACTGAATTACATTAAAAGGTGTACAGCTCCAAGCTCATTTCAGAAAAAGGGTTAAAGGTGATTATTTAAAGTACACACAAACACATAGCAGGTACTCAACAAATGGTTGCTGAGGACTGAGTAAGCTCTGCCATCTCAGATGGGGACTCTAGTCTCAACGCCACTGGTCCTGTCTCTCCCTAGAAGAGGTCCTTCTGCACTCAGCGAGGCCTCTGCCTGGCCTTCTGTGATATTCTTCCAATATGTTTAAGTCCTACATCAACGTGACTTTGGCTCAAACTCCAACTCGCAGCTATAAATTTTTTTTAAGATGGAAAATTGAAACCCTTCTCTCATGAAGTTCATGCTAAGATTGAGGGGGGAAATGCCTTTAAAAGACTGGGTATAAGGCTTGGAAAATAAAAATAAAATAGATTAACCCAGACTTGAGGCACTGGAGACCACACAAACAGAATTTGTGGTGTGCACGCACAGATTTGTTTACTGGACCAATTATGACCACACTATTGTTATTTTCAGGAAGAAGCAATGCTAAATTAGGCTGAGCTGGGGATTCTGAGCATCAAATTGCCAGAGGCACACTATCTTGTCAGTCAGCTAAAAATGAAGCATTTCCCTTTATGCAGGTATTAACATAACTGGTTGGAGGACAAGCAGGTTCCACCACATTCTGGACCGGGGTCCCTGAGACTGGCCCCGGTCTATAAATTGTGTATTACTGGTCTGTGGAGAGATAAGTACAGAATTTGAAAGTGAGAGTATAGAATATTATGTCTATTGAATATGATATTTAGAAAGTAAGCTTGCATTTTACATTTACTTTATTTCTATGTTTTATCTTACTTTACAAAAGTATCAGGCCCAAAATAGATTGTAAAGTTAAAAAACAAAAACAAAATCATTGGTCCTACACCAGAGATAATGCAAGATACACTATTCTGGTCTATATTTTCTTCTAGCCAGAATGACTATGTTCTTGTGGTGTCTATAGACTTTTGATGTCCAGTGTAGCAGCTGCCCACCACATATGGCTATTGAACCTCGAAATGTGCCTGGTGTAAACTGGGATATGCTGCAAGGGTAAAACACACATGGGATTTCAAATCTTAGTAGAAAAAACATGTACGCTATCTCAACATTTTAATAATGATTAAGTGTTGAAATGATACTTTGGACATATTGAGCTAAACAAAATATATTATAAAATTAATTTGATATGTTTGTTTTAATTTTTATGTGAGCATGGTGTTCATTTCTCGGTAAATATGTAAGATTGGCATTACTGGATCATATGGCAAGTATATGTTTTAACTTTGTAAGAAACCAGCAGATTGTTTTCCAGGTGGCTGTACCATTTTGCTATCCCACTAGCAATGTATGTGTTCCAGTGCCTTCTCACCTTTGCCAGCATGGAGTACTGATTTTTTTTTTGTTAAATAAGCCATTCTAATTAATGGGTAATGGTATCTCATTTTTATTTTGCACTTCCCCCATGACTACCAATGCCGAACATCTTATTTGGTAACCATATGTCTTCTTTAATGAAGCATCAATTCTTTTGCCAATTTGTTTTTTATTCAGTTTTCTTATTGTTGAGTTAGGAGAGTTCTTTATATATTTTAGATACTATTCATGTATCAAATGTTTTGCAAATATTTCCTCCCAGTCTGTGGCTTGTCTTTTCATCCTCTCAATAGTGTCATCTGTAAGTCAAAAGTCTTCTGTTTTAGTAAAGTCTGATTTGTCCTATCTTTTTTTATGGATCATATTTTTGGTATCATATCTAAGAACTCTTTCTAACTCAAGGTTATAATGATTTTCTTATATGCTTTCTTCTAGAAGTTTTATATTTTTATGTTTTACATTCGGGTCAATGACTAATTGTGAATTAGTTTTCATATGAGCTGTGAGTTTTGGGTCAAGACAATTGTTTTTTGCATATGGACATCCAATATTTTGAGCACAATTTGTTGAAAAGACTGTCTTTTCTCTATTTAATTAATTGCCTTTGCATCTTTTTCAAAGATGGGTCTATATGTAGGTTCTCTGTTCTTTTCCATTTTACTATTTGCCTATCCTTTCACTAATCCAACACTGTCTTCGTAATAATAGTTTCATATTTAGGTCCTGAAATAGGTCGGGAAATGTGAATCTCCATTTTTTTTTACTAGATCTGGTTTGACTACTCCAGTTTCTTTGCCTTTTCATATAAACTGTCAGTTTGTCAATATCTACAAAAAATTCCTGTGGGATTTTGACTTGGATTGCAGTTCATCTTTACAACCATTTGGGGGAGGGGAACTGATATTGCAGTATTACCAAGACTTTCAGTCCATGAACAATGTGTATGTCTCCATTTTTTTGTGTTTTCTTTGGTTTCTTTCATCAGTGTTTGTGGTTTTCAGGATATATACCCTGCACATATTTTGTTGGGTTTATATCTAAATATTTCTGTGTGTGTGTGTGTGTGTGTGTGTGTTCTTTTGAAATTTTTGAATTACAATTGCTAGGGTAGAAAAATAGTTGATTTTTGTATATTAACCTTGTATTCTGTGTTCTAGATTTTGTTAGAATCTTTGGCTTTTTCATATAGTTGGTCATGTTGTCTGTGATTAGAGAGCTCTATTACTTACCTCTAATCTGTATGGCATTTGTTTCTTTTTTTGCCTATTGTACTGGTGAGAACTTCCATCTAATGGTGAGAGGGGATATCCTTTATTATTCCAGGCATTATGGGGAAAACATTCAGTCTTTCCCCATTGAATATGGTATTAGCTGTAAGACTCTGAAGATGCCATTCATCTGGTTATGGAAATTTTATGGTATACTGGTTAACAGATTTTTTGACTTCTACAACATTATTAACTATACAACCTATGCTGTGTATTTCATCCCCATGACTTCTAATTGGAAATTCGTTATCTATTTATCTCCTTCATCTATTTCTCCCATTCTCCATCCCTTCTCCCTTCAGGCAACCACCAGTTTGTTCTCTGTATTTATGAGTCTATTTCTGTTTTATTTGTTTGCTTAGATTCTACATATAAGTGAAATTATATGGTGTTTGTCTTTATATCTCATTTGCTTCACTTAGCACAATACCTTCTAGGTCTGACTTGTTTCATTTATTTATATATATGTGTGTGTGTGTGTGTGTGTGTGTGTGTGTGTGTGTGTGTGTGTGTGTGTGTGTTATACACCCCCCCCTCCTTATCCATTCATCTACTGAGGGATACTTAGGTTGCTTCCGTATCTTGGCTATTGTAAAGAATGTTGCAATGAACACAGGAGTGCACTTATCTTTTCAAATTAGTGCTTTTGTTTTCTTTGGGTAAATATCCAGAAGTGGAATTATTGGGTCATATGTAAAATTCTGTTTTATTTTTGAAGAATCTCCATACCATTTTCCATAGTATTCTTGTTTTATATCAATGTGAACCATCAAATTTCTACTTTTCCATCACCTAAAGGCAGCTTTTAGAGAAAGATACTGAGCATAAACATAGACACACAAAATTATTTTCATTAAACCTGAAAAACATATAAAATGCCCAAATTCAGGAGTTTCCTGCTATCTAATGTTTTTAGATCAACAGGTTTTATTTTTTTAAGAAAACCTAGAACCACAATGACCTAGTGTATATAATAGCTATTTTCTTGAGACATGAAAAATAGCTTACTGGCAATGGATACTTGTCAACACATTCAAAATAATTTTTTTTCCTTTTTACTCTTAGGGAAACAAAAGACAAAAGATGGCGTTACTCATTAAGATCAGTATGAAGCACATTTATAGAATGCTAAAAAAAGTAGAAAGCCTTTTCAATTAACATATTTGTCATCATTAAAAAGATTTCTTTAAAGGCCAAAGAAATACTTTTTCTTGGACAATTATAAGATTATCAGAAGTCTAGTTATAGGGTAATTGGTGAAAACCAAAGCTACTAATAAAATCCAAACTTAATAGGTTAAAAAACTGTAATACTGTAATCCTAAACTGTTATATGACTTTTATAGATGAAAAAACTAATAAGTAATTGCTTCTGCTCCCAGCCAACAAAGAGTAGTAACAAGGAATGGACTTCATCTCCCACTAAAAACAACTAAAGTGCTCAACTGTATTTCATGCTGTATTAAAAAAAAGTATTCGTATTGTCATGACTTTGCACCTAAAGGAAAAATGGAGTGAGCCCTGAGAGATGGGAAGGAAATAAAGTGAGACCTGTTTCTCCAGATTACTGCCTTCAGCCTCTCAGCTGCGGCTCTTAAGAAGGGGAACCCAGGTAGTAACAAGCATTTCTTAAATCAAGGCATTATATAAGCACACTCATTTTGAGACAGGGACTGTGGGTGTAGTCAGAGTAGGGTGTGGGCCTCTGGAAAAAGAAAGGCAGGATAATTAGTCAAAGCAATGTAACTACATGCAAGGAAACCCCCTACCAATACCCTGTATTTAACATTAAGCTCTAGAGTCATTCTTCAGTGAGATCAGTTAATGTTCCCCAAATAAAAGAAAGTAGTTCATGTTTTTATTACTCTGATCATTTGTAATCATGTGTAAGATTCACTTTAGCATGCTAAAAGGCCCAGGCCTATGTGCTGTCTTTCCTCCTTCATACCTGATGAGGTGATTTGTAATCTGGGCAATTAATAATGGCAAGCAAGCCCTGCCATTAACAACATAGTAAAAGGCAGGAAGGATTCCATCTTAAAGATAAGATTGCATTTTAACACCCAGGAAGTTAAGAAGTAAAATTCTTAACTTACTCTTTAGCAAACAGACAATAACTCAGCCCACCTTGGGGGCTGGGCAGGTGGCCTTGTTTTGATAAGCTCCCAGACCAAGATGCTGGTTGTCTCAGGGAGAAATCAGAGCAGTAAATCTCTTGTGTTAAGTTAATTTTAAATATTCAGGGACTACTTAACAAGTCCACACCCCTAAGCCCTTTATCCGGTTCCCAAAAATTGTCAACTGCCTATAAAACCCCTAGACAATGCACAACTAAGGGCTCTCTTACCCCTCCAGGTGTGAGCCAGGAGCTCTGTCCTCTCACTGTATTTCTAAAGAAAAGCCTCTCCCTGGCTCTCCTAACTTGAGTGTTTGATAAGTTCATTCTTCGATTCCGCAAACAAGAACCCCAGCATCAATTTTATTGCATTTTACTTTTGTGTACTTTGCAGATAATGTGTTTTACGAAGTGAAGGTTGTGGCAAACTTCCATCAAGCTGCTCTCTAGGAGCCATTTTTCCCACAGCGTTTTATCGTGTGTCTGTGTCACATTTTGGTAATACTTACAATATTTCAAATTTTTTCATTATATTTGTTATGGTGATCTGTGATCAGTGGTTACCACTCACTGAAATATCGGATGATGGTTAGCATTCTTTAGCAAAAAAGTATTTTTTGTTTAAGGTATACACATTAAATATAATGCTATTATACACTTCATATCATAGACTACAATATAGTGTAAACCATAACTTATATGCACTGAGAAACCAAACAATTCATTTGGCTCACTTTATTGTAATATTCTCTTTATTGCGGTGGTCAGGAACTGAACCCACAATATCTCTGGGGGATGCCTGTGCTTTGCAATGCAGGGTCCTGGAGAGAAGGGAGATATGCAGACAGAATATAGTTGGGTCTTGTTTTTAATCCATTTTGCCATTTCTGACTTTCAACTGGAGAGTTTAATCTATAAAGCAATTATGGATAAAGTGCTTACTTTTGCCATTTTGCTGTTTCTTTTAATATGCTGCACCTTCCCCTCAATTCCTCTATTACTGTCTGTGGGGAAGCTGGGGTTCCTATGGCCAGGATACACTTACTTAAATTTATTTGTTCTAGAATACTATTTTGATTCACTTCTTTACTTTTCTGTATATTTTGTATTTATTTTCTTGGTGGTTATCCAGGGGATTAAAATTAACATCTGAAATGTACAGCATTCTACTTTGAATTAATACCACTATAGCTTCAATAGTATACAAAGTACCTACTCTTATAAAGTTCTGTTCCCCACACTTATATTGTATTTGTCATAAATTATATCTTTTATATTGTGTATCCACTACAGAGATTTATAATTATTTTGTGAGTGTCTTTTAAGTCATACATAAAATGAGAATTCCAAACAAAATGTACAATACTGGCTTTTCCATTTACCCAGGTAGTTACCATTATTGGTGTTTTTTCTTTATATGGCTTTGAGTTATGTCTAGTCCTTTCATTTAAGCCTGAAGGGTTCCATTAGCATTGCTTATTGGGCAGGTCTACAGGTAACTACCTACTTCAGCTTTTATCCTATTTCTCTTTCATTTTTGAAGATTTTATTTGCCAGGTGCAGTATTCTTATTTGACAGGTATTTTTTTTAAATACATCATCCTCTGCTTCTAGCCTGCATGGTTTCTGATTAAAGAAACTGGCTACTAATCTTATTGAAGATTATTTGTAAGTCACTATTTGCTTGGAGGTTTCAACTCTCTCTTTGGTTTTGATGGTTTAATAACGTTTATTGATGCTGATCTCTTTGAGTGTATCCTATCAGAGATTCATTGAGTTCCTTGGAGTGTAGATTCAAGCATTTTTACCAAATTTGGGAAATTTTCAGCCAGCATTTGTTCAAATATTCTTTCTGTCCCCTTCTCTTCTTCTTGAGATGATTCTTCAGAACATCACTGCAACCCAGTAACACATAACACAATTCTTTGAAAGTAAGTCCACATTACTCCCTCTGAATCAGGGAGCTACACTCAGCAGGCAGCTTGCTATCTTCATAGCTACCCCCAAACTGGGGAGGAAGGGATGGTAAGCAGGTGAATAGCAAGCCATAGAGCTCCCTTATGGAAATTCAACAGTTTCTTCATTAGGTACCACCCCCACCCCCACCCCTAATATTATAAGCTTTTTTGTTAGATTCCAAACTTCCAGAAAAACTGATTCGGGAAGTTTTGGACAGCTTGACCAGTGTTTTAGGAGAGGGATGGAGTTTTAGAGTTTCCTACTCAACCATTTTAAGTGATGTCACTCACAGAAACTGGTATTTTTTTTTTTTAGATAATTATTTTTTATTGAAGGGTAGTTGACACACAGTATTACATTAGTTTCAGGTGTACAACACAGTGATTCAACATTTATATACATGATAATTCTAGGTACCGGCTATCACCATACCAAGTTGTTACAATATTTTGACTATATTCCTTATGCTATACATTACAACCCGGTTACTTATTTATTTTACAATTGGAAGTGTGTACTTTTTTTTGTTGTTGTTGTTGTTGTGAGGGCATCTCTCATATTTATTGATCAAATGGTTGTTAAAAACAATAAAATTCTGTATAGGGGGGTCAATGCTCAATGCACAATCATTAATCCACCCCAAGCCTAATTTTCATCAGTCTCCAATCTTCTGAAGCATAACGAACAAGTTCTTACATGGTGAACAAATTCTTACATAGTGAATAAGTTACATGGTGAACATTACAAGGGCAGTCATCACAGAAGCTTTTGGTTTTGCTCATGCATTATGAACTATAAAGAGTCAGTTCAAATATGAATACTCATTTGATTTTTATACTTGATTTATATGTGGATACCACATTTCTCCCTTTATTATTATTATTTTTAATAAAATGCTGAAGTGGTAGGTAGATACAAGATAAAGGTAGAAAACATAGTTTAGTGTTGTAAGAGAGCAAATGTAGATGATCAGGTGTGTGCCTGTAGACTATGTGTTAATCCAAGCTAGACAAGGGCAATAAAACATCCACGTATGCAGAAGATTTCTCTCAGAACAGGGGGGGTGAGGTTCTAAGCCTCACCTCTGTTGATCCCCAATTTCTCACCTGATGGCCCCCCTGCGACTGTGCCTGTCTTAGGTTGTTCCTCCCTTGAGGAATCTTACCCATCTCTGGCTAACCAGTCATCTTTCAGGGCTATACAGGGAAATGTAAAGTTGGTAAGTGAGAGAGAAGCCTTATTGTTTGAAAAGGTTAGCTTTTTACTTCTTTGCATGTTTATGCCCGGTGGCTTCTATGCCCAGCATTTGTCTTGAGGTGTCTTTACCACTTGGAAGAATTATGATACTCAGTAAATTCGATATGAGGCACCAATTCTATTTAAGGGTTGTAATTAGGAAGGAAGAAGAAAAGCTATAGAAGTAGCAGGCGGAGGAAAACATGGGAGGATTGACTATTTCTTTGACATATCTTCTTGTAGAGCAACTTCAGCATGTATAGGTTTTAAACTACTAATTAAATTGCGCACACACATTAACATAATAGGAGTACAGTTACGTAACCAAAGCATACCTGTAATTACCAGCCATCTCAGTGAAGCCAAGAAAACCAGTTAGGCACCTTAGGCATTTGTGAAAACTTATCTATGATATGGTGGATATTGTCCAACTGAACTTGAACAGTCTGAGAGAAATCAGACAAATTAAAACAGCCCATTCCTGGGGACTGTTCACATCCTATATGTTCTTTTAACAGTGAATAGTCTGTAGTTGTAAGATTTTGGAGCACTACAATTTGCACTTCTCCTAATTCCGGGTTGAGTTCCATCAGTATAGATCCAGTCAAATTTGTTGTTTTACTGTATGCACAGGCCACTTAGATATCTCCTTCTTCATTCCCATGGCAAGTCCAGGAACTGGTGGGATGAGTGCATCTACACCTGTAGCAGTGCATGGATCTTTGTTGGGGTTTTTTGATGATCATCTTCTGGTCTGAGTCTTCCCGAGAGTGCTGATGTTGGAAGTTCTTTTTCATATCGAATCTTAGTTCATTTTCGGGGTAGCCAAATTAGGCTTTGATCCTCTGTATAAACACAAACAGACCCTTTGCCTACACTTTTATAGGCCCTTTATATCATTGTGTAGAACTCATTGGAGGTCACCACACAGGAACTGCTTTTTTTTTTTTATCATTAATCTACACTTACATGACGAATATTATGTTTACTAGGCTCTCCCCTATACCAGATCCCCCCTATATACTCCTTTACAGTCACTGTCCATCAGCGTAGCAACCTGTTGTAGAATCACTACTTGTCTTCTCTGTGTTGTACAGCCCTCCCCTTTCTCCCACTCCCCAATGCATGCTAATCTTAATACCCCCCTACTTCTCCCCCCCATCCCTCCCTACCCACCCATCCTCCCCAGTCCCTTTCCCTTTGGTACCTGTTAGTCCATTCTTGAGTTCTGTGATTCTGCTGCTGTTTTGTTCCTTCAGTTTTTCCTTTGTTCTTATACTCCACAGATGAGTGAAATCATTTGGTATTTCTCTTTCTCCGCTTGGCTTGTTTCACTGAGCACAATACCCTCCAGCTCCATCCATGTTGCTGAAAATGGTAGGATTTGCCATTTTCTTATGGCTGAGTAGTATTCCATTGTGTATATGTACCACATCTTCGTTATCCATTCATCTATCGATGGACATTTAGGTTGCTTCCAATTCTTGGCTATTGTAAATAGCGCTGCGATAAACATAGGGGTGCATTGGTCTTTCTCATACTCAATTGTTGCACTCTTAGGGTAAATTCCTAGGAGTGCAATTCCTGGGTCAAATGGTAGGTCTGTTTTGAGCATTTTGATGTACCTCCATACTGCTTTCCACAACGGTTGAACTAATTTACATTCCCACCAGAAGTGTAGGAGGGTTCCCCTTTATCCACAGCCTCGCCAACATTTGTTGTTGTCTTTTGGATGGCAGCCATCCTTACTGGTGTGAGGTGATACCTCATTGTAGTTTTAATTTGCATTTCTCTGATAATTAGCAATGTGGAGCATCTTTTCATGAGTCCATTGGCCATCTATATTTCTTTTTTGGAGAACCGTCTGTTCAGTTCCTCTGCCCAATTTTAAATTGGGTTATTTGTTTTTTGTTTGTTGAGGCGTGTGAGCTCTTTATATATTCTGGACGTCAAGCCTTTATTGGATCTGGCATTTTCAAATATATTCTCCCATACTGTAGGGTTCCTCTTTGTTATATTGATGGTGTCTTTTGCTGTACAGAAGCTTTTCAGCTTAATATAGTCCCACTTGTTCATTTTTGCTGTTGTTTTCCTTGCCCGGGGAGATATGTTCAAGAAGAGGTCACTCATGTTTATGTCTAAGAGGTTTTTGCCTATGTTTTCTTCCAAGAGTTTAATGGTTTCATGACTTACATTCAGGTCTTTGATCCATTTGGAGTTTACTTTTGTATATGGGGTTAGACAATGGTCCAGTTTCATTCTCCAACATGTAGCTGTCCAGTTTTGCCAGCACCATCTGTTGAAAGACTGTCATTTCGCCATTGTATGTCCATGGCTCCTTTATCAAATATTAATTGACATATAGGTCTGGGTTAATGTCTGGATTCTCTAGTCTGTTCCATTGGTCTGTGGCTCTGTTCTTGTGCCAGTACCAAATTGTCTTGATTACTATGGCTTTATAATAGAGCTTGAAGTTGGGGAGTGAGATCCCCCCTACTTTATTCTTCTTTCTCAGGATTGCTTTGGCTATTTGGGGTCTTTGGTGTTTCCATATGAATTTTTGAATTATTTGTTCCAGTTCATTGAAGAATGTTGCTGGTAGTTTCATAGGGATTGCATCAAATCTGTATATTGCTTTGGGCAGGATGGCCATTTTGACGATATTAATTCTTCCTAGCCACGAGCATGGGATGCGTTTCCATCTGTTAGTGTCCCCTTTAATTTCTCTTAAGAGTGACTTGTAGTTTTCAGAGTATAAGTCTTTCACTTCTTTGGTTAGGTTTATTCCTAGGTATTTTATTTTTTTTGATGCAATTGTGAATGGAGTTGTTTCCCTGATTTCTCTTTCTGTTGGTTCATTGTTAGTGTATAGGAAAGCCACAGATTTCTGTGCGTTGATTTTGTATCCTGCAACTTTGCTGTATTCCGATATCAGTTCTAGTAGTTTTGGGGTGGAGTCTTTAGGGTTTTTTATGTACAGTATCATGTCATCTGCAAATAGTGACAGTTTAACTTCTTCTTTACCAATCTGGATTCCTTGTATTTTTTTTTGTCTGATTGCGGTGGCTAGGACCTCCAGTACTATGTTAAATAACAGTGGGGAGAGTGGGCATCCCTGTCTAGTTCCCGATCTCAGAGGAAAAGCTTTCAGCTTCTCGTTGTTCAAAATAATGTTCACTGTGGGTTTTTCATAGATGGCCTTTATTATGTTGAGGTACTTGCCCTCTATTCCCATTTTGCTGAGAGTTTTTATCATGAATGGATGTTGAATTTTGTCAAATTCTTTTTCAGCATCTATGGAGATGATCATGTGGCTTTTGTCTTTCTTTTTGTTGATGTGGTGGATGATGTTGATGGACTTTCAAATATTGTGCCATCCTTGCATCCCTGGGATGAATCCCACTTGGTCATGGTGTACGATCCTTTTGCTGTATTTTTGAATTCGGTTTGCTAATATTTTGTTGAGTATTTTTGCATCTACGTTCATCAGGGATATTGGTCTGTAGTTTTCTTTTTTGGTGGGGTCTTTGCCTGGTTTTGGTATTAGGGTGATGTTAGCTTCATAGAATGAGTTTGGGAGTATCCCCTCCTCTTCTATTTTTTGGAAAACTTTAAGGAGAATGGGTATTATGTCTTCTCTGTATGTCTGATAAAATTCCGAGGTAAATCCATCTGGCCCGGGGGTTTTGTTTTTTGGTAGTTTTTTGATTACCGCTTCAATTTCATTGCTGGTAATTGGTCTGTTTAGATTTTCTGTTTCTTTCTGGGTCAGTCTTGGAAGGTTGCATTTTTCTAGGAAGTTGTCTATTTCTCCTAGGTTTCCCAGCTTGTTAGCATATAGGTTTTCATAGTATTCTCTAATAATTCTTTGTATTTCTGTGGGGTCCGTCATGATTTTTCCTTTCTCGTTTCTGATACTGTTGATTTGTGTTGACTCTCTTTTCCTCTTAATAAGTCTGGCTAGAGGCTTATCTATTTTGTTTATTTTCTCAAAGAACCAGCTCTTGGTTTCATTGAGTTTTGTTATTGTTTTATTCTTCTCAATTTTATTTATTTCTTCTCTGATCTTTATTATGTCCCTCCTTCTGCTGACCTTAGACCTCATTTGTTCTTCTTTTTCCAATTTTGATAATTGTGATATTAGACTATTCATTTGGGATTGTTCTTCCTTCTTTAAATATGCCTGGATTGCTATATATTTTCCTCTTAAGACTGCTTTTGCTGTGTCCCACAGTAGTTGGGGCTTTGTGTTGTTGTTGTCGTTTGTTTCCATATATTGCTGGATCTCCATTTTGATTTGGTTATTGATCCATTGATTATTTAGGAGCGTGTTGTTAAGCCTCCATGTGTTTGTGAGCCTTTTTGCTTTCTTTGTACAGTTTATTTCTAGTTTTATGCCTTTGTGGTCTGAAAAGTTGGTTGGTAGAATTTCAATGTTTTTGAATTTGCTGAGGCTCTTTTTGTGGCCTAGTATGTGGTCTATTCTGGAGAATGTTCCATGTGCACTTGAGAAGAATGTGTATCCTGTTGCTTTTGGGTGTAGAGTTCTGTAGATGTCTATTAGGTCCATCTGTTCTACTGTGTTGTTCAGTGCCTCTGTGTCCTTACTTATTTTCTGTCTGGTGGATCTGTCCTTTGGAGTGAGTGGTGTGTTGAAGTCTCCTAGAACGAATGCATTGCATTCTATTTCCTCCTTTAGTTCTGTTAATATTTGTTTCAGGTATGTTGGTGCTTCTGTATTGGGTGCATATATATTTATAATGGTTATATCCTCTTGTTGGACTGAGCCCTTTATCATTATGTAATGTCCATCTTTATGTAATGTCCATCTTTGTCTTTTGTTACTTTCTTTATTTTGAAGTCTGTTTTGTCTGATACCAGAATTGCAACACCTGCTTTCTTCTCTTTGTTGTTTGCATGAAATATCTTTTTCCATCCCTTGACTTTAAGTCTGTGCATGTCTTTGTGTTTGAGGTGAGTCTCTTGTAAGCAGCATATGGATGGATCTTGCTTTTTTATCCATTCTATTACTCTGTGTCTTTTGATTGGTGCATTCAGTCCATTTACATTGAGGGTGATTATTGAAAGGTATGAACTTATTGCCATTGCATGCTTTAAGTCTGTGGTTACCAAAGGTTCAGGGTTAGCTTCTTTACTATCTTACTGTCTAACTTAACTCGCTTGTTGAGCTATTATAAACGCGGTCTGATGATTCTTTATTTCTCTCCCTTCTTATTCCTCCTCCTCCCTTCTTCATATGTTGGGTGTTTTGTTCTGTGCTCTTTTTAGGAGTGCTCCCATCTAGAGCAGTCCCTGTAGGATGCCCTGAAGAGGTGGTTTGTGGGAGGCAAATTCCCTCAACTTTTGCTTGTCTGGGAATTGTTTAATCTCTCCTTCATATTTAAATGATATTCATGCTGGATAAAGTAGTCTTGTTTCGAGGCCCTTCTGTTTCATTGCATTAAGTATATCATGCCATTCTCTTCTGGCCTGTAGGGTTTCTGTTGAGAAGTCTGATGATAGCCTGATGGGTTTTCCTTTGTAGGTAACCTTTTTTGTCTCTCTGGCTGCCTTTAATACTTTGTCCTTGTCTTTGATCTTTGCTATTTTAATTATTATGTGTCTTGGTGTTGCCCTCCTTGGATCCCTTGTCATGGGAGTTCTGTGTACCTCTGTGGTCTGAGAGGCCATTTCTTCCCCTAGTTTGGGGAAGTTTTCAGCAATTATTTCTTCAAAGACATTTTCTATCCCCTTTTCTCTCTCTACTTCTTCTGGAATGCCTATGATTCTTATATTATTTCTTTTATATTGATCACTCAGCTCTCTTAAAATTCTTTCATTCCTGGAGATCCTTTTATCTCTCTCTGCATCAGCTTCTCTGCGTTCCTGTTCTCTGTTTTCTAGTCCATTAATGGTCTCTTGCATCTCGTCCATTCTGTTTTGAAGTTCTTCCAGAGCTTGTTTTATTTCTGTATTCTCCTTCCTTAGTTCTTGCATATTTCTCTGCAAGTCCATCAGCATGGTTATGACTTTTGTTTTGAATTCTTTTTCAGGAAGGCTGGCTAAATCTATCTCCCCAGGTTCCTTCTCAGGGGAATATGTAGCAGATGCCGAAGCTGTCTGGGTTAGTCTTGTCTGGATCATATTTTTTTGCCTTTTCATGTTGAGAGGTGCTATTGACTGTCAGGTGGGAGGGCCAAACTTTTCACTTGCTACTGGCCTTTCTTTACTGGGACAACTGCGACCCCTAGTGGCTTGTGTTGGGTAATTGCGTGTAGGCTGGTTCTTTGTGTCTTGCCCGGCCGATGGAGTGATCTCCCTTTCTGTGGGCGTGGTTTGCCTTAGACTGTTTCTCTGCTTTCGCAGCGCCCGGAGGGGTAAAGGACGGGGGTGGCTCTTTGGCTGTTTACCTCCGTGAGGGGTCTCAGAGCTGTTGCCCAGGGGGTTAGTGTGCCCGGTTTTCCCTGTAATTTCCAGCCACTGGGCTGTGCCCTGTCTTGTTTCCATCCAGCTGTTACGTCCCTGTCCCTTTAAGACTTTCAAAAAGCACTCGCTTTTCTTTGTCACAGTGGCATCAGCTTCAGAACCCGCTCAGAGGTCTTGCTGCCCTGATTCCCTAGTTTCCAGCCCTCCACGCATGCACTGTGTCTGCGCTCTGGTGCGGGTGGCTGGGGCTGGGTGTTTAGCAGTCCTGGGTTCCCTCTCACTCCCGCCTGGAGCTGGGGGAGGTGTGCTCAGGTCCCGCCGGGCCGGGGCTTGTATCTTACCCCTTTCACCAGGCGCTGGGCTCTCGCAGGTGTGAATGTAGTCAGGCGGTTGTCCTGTGTCTTCTGGTCTCTCTTTTAGGATTAGTTGTATTTGTTGTATTTTCAAAAATATATATGTTTTTGGGAGGAGATTCCCACTGTCCTACTCACGCCGCCATGTTGGCTCCGCCCGCCGGAAACTGGTATTTTGACAAAGGTACAAAGTCAATTTGATGGATATCTACAAGCAAAACAATAAACTTCAATCCATACACTATACCATATATAAAAATTAACTCAAAATGCAACAAACTAAACTTAAAATGTAAAACAACAAAACATCTAAGAGAAAACAAATGTGAAAATCTGTTGCCTTGGATTAGGTAAAGATTACTTAGATATGACTCCAAAAGCATGATAAATGAAAGAAAAATATATAGACTGGACTTCATCAAAATTTAAAACTTCTGCTCTTTAAAAGATACTGTTGTTCTAGGGAGTGACCAACAGTCACGTGGGAGTATAAGACATTTTCCCTTTTTAATCAATGAAGTAAACATCCACACATTAACAAAAGGAACTTTGTGGGTATTCTGGGACCCAGTACTTTACTCCAAGAGACCTGCAGGAGTCTTGCCCATGAGTGCAGCTGGTAAGATGCAGACAAATCTCTACAGGGGTGATGGAACCAGCAGAGCCAGTAAAACTGCATAGACCCCTGTCACTGCTGTCAGACAAAAAAACCAGTTGAGTGCGTCCTGGGCAGGTACTCTTGCATAAGGGAGAAACTGCAAAAGTACAGCTTCCCCAAAGGGAGACTGCAGGACACCACTGGAGGAAAAAGAAAAAAGAAAAACAAATTTGGTCACAGTAGAGATGGCAAGATAAACTTTCTGGTACCACCCTTCCCCTAAGGACCGATTCATCCAGGAGAGATGCCCTCTTCCACAGAGGAACATGAAAATGGTGAGTGACAGTTGGGCTATCCTAGTTGGTGGGACTGCTGGACCCACTCAGAGCAAACAGGTGGGAGTAGGGAGGATATTGAGGAAGAGGCAGATAGGAATTTCAAAGGGTGTTAAGAGGATTGTGCTCAGCAGAAAGTACACTCTCTAGCCTCTAAGAGTACCTCCTCCAAAGATCTCCCTACTGGGTCCACAGGTACCCCCAGTACAGGAGCACTAAACCCACACCTCTCCCTACTCTGCTGAGAGCTCTTCATGCAGGCCTGGGAGTACACCTGGGAGAACAAGTTCCAGTAAACAAGGAGCTCCACAAGGAAACTGGCTGAGGTTGGTGGGCCAAGAGCAGACCACAAACGAGCTATACTGCCATCTTCTGGAAAACAAAAGAAGTTTCCAATCTCCACAAGAGGGAACAAGAGTGGAACAGATACAATTTCACAAAGACAGAGAGAGGAAAAAAAAACCCTCAGATAATAACACTATCATAGAATGTAACACTCCATGTGCTGAAGGAAATGGCAAAGAGTTAAGGAGGCATCTGCTAATTCAAATACAAAAGCAGAAGCACATACTACCTTGAAAAATCAAGGTAATATGGCACCACATAAACAAAAGGGCAGTTCTCCAGCACCCAAACCAAAAGGCACAGGATACTGTGATCTAACTGATAAAGAATCCAAAGTAGCTCTTATGAAGAAACTCAGCAAGTTACAAGAAAACTCAGAAAGGCAATTCAATGAAATCAGAAAAAAACAATACAATTGACCCATGAAAAGCATGAACATATTGGAAAATTTTTTCAAGGTTTGTGACAATTTGAAAAATCTTTTTTTCTCTAGCTTACCTTAAAATAAGAGTACAATACATGTATATATGACATAAAAAATATGTGTTAATCAACTATTTACCAGTAAGGCTTCTGTCAAGAGTAGGCTTTTAGTTTTGGGGGAGTCCAAAGTTAGATGTATATTTTTTACTGCACAAGGGGTCGGTGCCTCTAACCCCCATATTATTCAAGGGCTAATCGTACTAACAAAATGTGTTCTTTACTGAAGAGATTGAAATTATTAAAAAAAAAAACAAAGAACAATTCTGGAGCTGAAGAATTCAATGAATGAGATGAAGAAAGTAATAGCAGCTATAGCAGGTCAGGCCAGAGGGAATAAATAAATGATTTGGAGAATTAGGAATTTTGAAATAATACACACTAAACATAGAAAGGAATTAAGATTTTAAAAAAGCAAAGCCTATGATAGCTATGGTATTCTATCAGAAATATAAATATAAGAATAATTTCTTATATTATTCTGGGCTCCTGAAGAAGAGAGGAAGAAGTGGGCAGAGTCTAATTAAAGAAATAATAGCTGAGACATTCCCAAACTTGTGGGAATATTTGGACATACAAGTCCACAGAGCGAACAGAACATCCTCAATAAAAAAAGATGTTCTCCAGACAAGAGGTGACTCTATAGCATCTTACTGCGCTGATGGGCAGTGACTGCAATGGGGTGGGGGTGAGGGATTGATAATATGGGTGAATGTTGTAACCACAATGTTGCTCATGTGAAACCTTCATAAGATTGTACATCAATGATATCTTAATTTAAAAAATCATGTGATTAAAAAGTTTGCTCATAGTTGAGTTGAAATTAAAAAAGGAAAACAAAACAAAAAGATTTTATCCAAGATACATTATATTGAAACTATAAATAATCAATGATAAAGAATCTAAAGGCAGAGAAGTGAAAAAGAATATAATCCCCAGTGGGCTTGCAGAATATCAGGATTTCTCAGCAGAAACTCTATAGGCCAGAAGACAGAACAACATGTTCAAAAAATTGCTAGTCAAGAATTCCTTATCTGGCAGTTATCCTTCAGATATGAAGGAGAAATTAAGGCTCTCCCAGACAGACAAAAGTGAGTTCACCATCACTAGACCTGCCTTGCAATAATTGCTAAAGGAGTTCTTGAAGCTGAAATGAAACTACAGTAATCAGTGCCACGAAAACATACAAAAGTACACAACACACTGGTTTAGCTGAAAAACATACAGATGTACAAAAGTGTAACTCAGTATTAGGACAGTGTATTAACCACTCAACTACAGTACAAAGGTTAAAGGAGAAGAGTAGTAAAAATATTTGTAACTACTATGAATTATTAACAAATACACAACATGTAAAGAGGTCAATTGAGACATCAATAATATAAAAGGGGGGAGTAAAACGCTGGAGCCTTTCTAGGTGACAAAAGTTAAGTTGCTATTAGCCTAAAATGGACTGTTCATTTCTATAGAGTTTTTTTTGTAAACTCCACAGTAACCACAGGACAAAAGAATCAATAAGCAAGTGTGGGTGTCTCAGAACGAGGAGAAACAAAAGAACAGCTTATTTAAAGAAATAATGATCAAAAAAGAATGATCGTCACCTTTGCCATTTAATTGAACCCAGTCAAGAGAGTGACTCTTCCTTCATATTCAAGGTCTGATCACACCCAAGGACAGGTGATCACACAGCATGTCTATTCCAGAGGGCAGGAATCTTGTAGGCCATCACAAATTCTGTCTACAACTAAATGCACTAATTTTAAAGTTTTCTTTGTTTAAAGATTTAAATGGACACTGAGCTCTTAAATTTTTCTTGGTACTAATTTCATTTCTGAATACCTTTAAAATCATGGGCTAAGAATGGTAGTGGAATTAGAGCAAGGAAAATAAAGCCATGCTTTATTGATTACCAAGTACGAATCAGGTACCATACTCTGTTTATTTCGTATCAGAGAAAAAGAACTGCATTTGAACCAAGGAAGTACTATAAGAAACATGGAGCCAAACCAAATATTTGAGTGTTGAGGATTTTTAAGTGCAGATTAAGAAAATTAGACAATGATAACACCTGTCATTAAGTAGAAAGGCTAAACTAGTATTTTAAGTTTTCCCTAAATTTGTGAGATTGGGTATGCTTTTGATGGTCTTAGAAAACAAATACTCTACATTTCCCAGTATAAAGAGAGCTTTTTTAATAAAAAAGCAAAACAGATTTTAGCTTCACAGATTTAAAACAGACTGTAGCTTATGTAACTAAATTTAATGGCCTAAAATATCTTTTCCTAAATCATGCTGCACATATTTTATTAATCTATGAATAAAATGTATTTTAGGATGGTACTGCACATATTTAATCATAGTCAAATCTTTTTTTATCTAGAAGATCAACTGTAATATTGCTTAGAAATGGGAAGTACAAAGGGTTATGGAATTAAGAAACATTTTAAACTACATTTAAATTCAAATATTACCTACCACAACTTTCACCCTGAAGAATCAAAGACAAGTTTGACATGTTCAGAGCAATCAAGATTAAAAACATCAAATGATTTCAGTTTTCAAATGATTTTATTAAATACTTAAAGCCTTGAATTATAAAGTCTTTGATAATATAAGTAATGCTAGAATATACATAGCAAATTACAAATACAAGTTGAAAACTAACTTGAAATAAGGAAGCTATTCTTAATTGCTGCTTCTCTGTTACCTAAACAAATACAGGCTGAGAAACTATAAATATGAAATGGTCAAACATTAGGGAAATAACTGACTCATAACACAGAACACAGAGTATTCTACTGATGTAAAAATGCACTAAAATTCTGTGCTCATGAATAAGATATCCTGATAACATATGCTTAAAGCCCAAAAGAGAATTTCTATATTTTCTCTTATAAATCATAAAATTTTCAAGGATTTTGGCCAAAAGTGTTTCATTCTTGGTCTTAGCCCAGATAAATATTTTGGAAAACTGGAAGAAAAACTGTGTTTCATAGTTGTTTCAGGTGTCTTAATATGGTTGGAAATAAGAAGGTATTTACACCATTCTTATTTGGGTATTTTGTTCTCCATTCACACATGGCATAGATTTAAACTTTGAATTGGCACATACAAAATCCTCTATGAGAAAAACACAGTTCAGAAATAAAAGCTGGCAATTTCTGATTTCTGAAGCAGAGCACAAAGCATTTGCAGCACCCTGCTCCCTTAATAGTGAACTAGGCATTTGTTCCAGACAGGTGTTTGCACTGTTACCCAAAGCCTAGCACGCTCAGCTCAACACACACTGGCAAGTGAGAGAGCACCTTAGAAGGAGGCAAACTAAATGAATAGTACACATCATTCCTGTAAGATATGATATCTATCTTCTTATCTATCTATCTATATGGGGATCAGAAACTGGTGTCATAAAGATCTCAAAGATTTCCAACAATGGCAGACTAGGCAATATACACCAACTCTCTGATGAAAACAACTAAAGCTGGGCAGAACAAAAAGTAGCTAGCTGCTTTGAAAGCATCTGAATACTAACAAGGCAGTGAAAAAGAACAAGACTGTGGAGTAGCCAACTTAACACAGGTAGCCCAGCCTTGGAGGCTACTCTGGCCATAGGGACGTCTGCTGATGAGGAAATTCAGTGCTGAGCAGAGCTTTCAAGACTCACAAGGAAAGGGGACAAAAACCAGTTCAAGGCCCATCAAGGAGAAGTGACCCTGCCACACTGAGTAAAGATGAACTATAACCTGGAACTGGATTCAACTTCAAAAACTCCAAGCCCTTTCTGGATTAAGGTGATCAAGGATCCTAAGTACCCCTTACTTTTACAAACAAAAGTAAATCAATTCGGAAGGAAGATTAACACCATCCTCTCTGAAATAATCTCTACTTTTTTTCACATACAATGTCAACATACAAAATAACTAGGTGTACTAGGAGAGAAACTGACATAAGGAAACTTACAAGGAAACGAGATAGCCGGGTATCAGACACAGACTTTAAAATAACTATGTTTAATACAAGAAAATGAGACAAGATTGAGCACTTGTCAGAAAATTAGAAAAAAAAAAAAATTTAAGTACCAAGGGGAAATTCAAGAACGGAAAAGGAAAAATCCAGAATAGAAAACCTATTGAAAATGATAATTCAATGAACCGGTTTAAAAAACTGGACACAGCTGAAGAAAAAAATCAGTAGGCTGTTAACATGGGTCTGAAAGTAATATCCAGACTGAAGAGAGGAAAAAAGGATAGAAAATACAGGTAAGAATATGGCTGAAAGTTTCCTGTAACTAATAAAAAATATTTTTAAGTCATTGAGTATTGTTGAAAATCTCCACAGCACACACTGACATAATCAACATAATGTGAGAATTTCCTTAACATAAACAACCCGTGATCTTCCATAAACATACACAGAAACCTAGATTCAAGAGACTTCAGAAGCAGATTAACCAATCACACAAGATGTGGACAGTAATTGAATCCTGATTCAAACAAATGTACTTCGGGGAAAAACAATTGTGAGATCTGTTAACATGAATACTAATTGCATATAATGATATTGAAGAGTTACTGTTTTTGTTTCATTTAGGTTTGAGAATAGTTTGTGATTACGTTAGGAAAAAGTCCCTATCTTTCAGAGATACTGACATATTTACAGATGAAATGACAGAATGACTGGGATTAAATGGAATGGCTTAAAACAATACCAAAGTGGTAAGGAAATTGGGATATAAGTTAAAGACAATTTGTCAGTTAATTGTTAAAACGTGATAGATTTATTTAAGTTCATTATAATTTTGTTTATATGTTTTGCCTGTGTTCAAAATTCTCTATAATGAAGTTTTACGTAATTATTGGTAAGCCAGGTCATCTTTACTGTTTATGCCTCCATTTTAATTGCTTCTATGATCTACCTTTTGTCTTTGTTTTTGCCTGTTATTTATAGATTTGTAGAACTCACTAATTATTAGAAAAACTAGCCCTTTTTCATTAATATCAGAAGTTTTCCTTTTGCTTATGGTTGTTCTGTGGCATAATTTCTATTTTAGTCACATTTATCAAGATATTCTTAAGTGCATCCATGGTTTCTTTTAGTACTTCATGCTTTTTCCTTTTCTCCCTCCACAATTAAATTCTAATCCACCTGGAATGTATTTAGGTATAAGAGTGAGAATGGCATCAAATTACTTTTTTCCTACCAGTTGTCCCAAGACAACTTCCTGAATAATCCAGCTTTCTATTGACTTGAAACTGCCCTTTCTCATATTATCAGATTTCCACATGTATCTTGAATGTATCTCTGGACTGCTTTATTGATTTGTCTATTTCAAACCACTAGCGTTGTTTTAATTTCTTTGTCTTATATTTAACTTTATTTGCCAAGTTAAATTTTTTTTTTCCTCCTAGTTATTCTTGATTATTCTTCCATACATACTTCTGATGATTTTGAAGATCCTTACAGGATTTTAATTGACATCACTATTATTGATAAATACATGTAAGCAAAACTGTTACCTTTATACTAAGCCTTTCTAGTCAAGAACAAAAATAATTTTTTCAGCAATTCACCTTTCCTATGTCTTAATAAGTAGTGTGTATTGATTTATGGTGCTGCTACATGGTAAACATAGGTATGTTTACTGAATGACTCTCCACTGCACGAGGATTTTGGGATTGTCATTATTACACAAGTTTGAAAGGTATAAAGACAGCAGAGTTTATAAACAGAGTATCTTTTGGAAGAAAAAATCCTGTGCTTTTTACTTATGAGATCCCTTGAAGAGTAGTTTTTTTGTATGCTTGTACAAAAATGTTCACTGATGTTTTAAAATGACCTTAAAGCTTTGTACAATTCCAAAGTATCTTTAGAATTACTATAAATAAACACATAATTTAATATTGATTTACCATGAAAACATACTTTCTTGAATTCTACTCCTTTGAAAATTGATGGTTTAAATGGGTAGAGAGAGAGAGAAAGAAACCACTAGGTTGGGAAATGAACTAATAAATTATTGCATTAAATTGGGAGAGTGGTAATAGAGACATGAACTAAGCTATCAGAAACAAACTGATCAAACCAGGGGGGTAAAAGGAGTCTAAAATGATCCCAAAGTTTGAGCTATGTGGCAGAGAATAATGGCACTAAAAACAGAAAAAGACAAATTATGAGGTTAGCACATTATTAAAGAAAAACATAATTTTACTTTAACACAGGCTGATTGAAGGCAAGGAATAACAGAGCACAAAGTGCAGTGCACAACAGTGATGAAGCTCCAGAGAGCAGGACCAAGATGATTCGTCATCTGCCCAGAGATGATGTTGGAAATCAACATAGCCTGAAAAATGGGTTTATGTGCTAACCTATGGAAACCAACATAATCTGAAAAAAATGTGTTTATCTGAACCCATCTTTCCTCTTAACAACAGATAAATGAAGTCTACTGCTCTTCGTTATTCTGTGTAGTTACTTCTTTAAAAAAAAAAAGGTAAATGAACTAAGTATGAAAATATGCAAAAGGTGCTATGGTTTTCTTTTTAAAATACTCAATTACATATCAAGTTGAAGGAAACCATTCAATACTGATAACTGAACTTTAAAACTAGTAATACCAACAAAATCAAGCACGGAAACCACAAAGGTGCTTCTGGGGAAGAATGAAGAGACACTATCACATATGTCATTAATAAACAGCCCTTCCACATCACCAAAATTAATTGCTAAAGAAGAAAAACAAGGCGACAAGGTGAAGCCTGTGCTAGTTTTATATTGGTATGTATACAGAGAGAATTATAATACACATTTTATAGACAAAGTAAAAAAAAATCAGGCTTTGAGTTTCAAATTTCATTGCAAAGCATTAGCCAGCTTCATAATCCACCTTTTACTGTCAGTTTCTGAGAGAAAACATTTCTCCAACTCCATGTGTGAACTTCGCAAAGATTAAATAAGACCCTAATCATTAAACTGCATTAATCCAAGATGAGTACCAATAGCTTTGTAATAGGAAAAGCTTCAGAAGTAGTAAGTTTCATAGTACCTAGCAAGTTTAATATGCTAAAGAATTCTGGTAACAGACTATAATGCAGATTGATTCTTTAATGTCTTCATTAATTTGCTCCAGTTTATTTGACAGCATCCATTATAGTAAGTTTTCAATGTGCCATACTTTAAATAAACCCAGAAAAAATAACAATCCATAATTTACATTTTTCATTAATTTAGACTTGACCTATTCCAAATTAGGCATTTTACCATACTATGTATTCTTCACAATGTAACATTTATTGGTCCAAGTTATCTTTTCACTATCTGCTTTAAAATTTCTCAGCACCACACTCTAAGAGCTTAGAAACTTGGCTGTGAAATACAAAGTTTAAATGTATACATCTAAGAGTAGACAGAAAAAGTGAACAATACGTTTAAATCCAGTTTGACTCCACAGAACTCTTAAAAGTAGTTGGTCACATTTAAAATACGAATAGGGTATTTTTTAATCATTTGTGGTGATTTTATATATCCTGTATCATAGATATTACAGATTAAAGATTCTATCTCAAATAGACATTTTCTGGGAGCTGCTCCATGGGAATTCCAGAGGAACACTGTAATGTTTATATTCTTTGGAATATGTATCTACAAATAATTGAACTTAGCATGTAAAGCAAAATAAGCCTTTCAAGTATTTAAAATAAATTTTCCAAAATTATCCCAAGGTGAAAAGTGATTTTTCATTCCTTTTCAAATATGTATTACAAAGAATTCCTCATTAAGAAAGTTTTGCATGAAATTATGTCATAACCATTATTTCCTGATGATGGCTTTAATACTTAAAACACTACTTCCCTTTAAATATTAAGATGCTTCTGAGGTATATGGGAGTCAGCTGTTGGACCTTTATGGAGAATATAACAGCCAAATTTTTATCTAACTTAATCATGGAAACTATGGTACTCAAATTTGAGGGAAAAAAAATAGTGATTTAAAACTACTTGGTGTCAAGAGATTAACAGGTCAATCACCTAAAAGCACTGCTTTAATTATATTATTCACTTACACAAAAGCCTTTGTTTACCATTGAAAATATACTTAGCCTCCCTGACTTGCCATTGGCAGTCTTTACACCAACCTTAACTCTTCTGGGTATCACAGTAAAAACTATATCCCAGCCAGTGTGAAATGTCAGTTCTCCAAACACCCTTCCTTTTTCCTGACTCCTACTTACGCTGTCCTCTTTTCCCATGATAATTCCTATGGCACTTCCTCGTTCTATCCCTTCAAGACCTACCCTACTTTATTCAATAAAGCTCCTTCCGAACTTCTCAGGCAGAAATGGTTTCTTCATTTCTATAGCATTTTGAATGTTCCACTCCTACAGCTTCAGAAGTGACTGAATCGAGACAGAAGGACAGCTACTCACCAACTTAATGGCAAACTGTTCTAAGTGCAGAGTTGCTACTGGACAGGTTGCATCTGTTGATTGCTCTTTCTGCTGGCTTTGCTGCACGTTTAGTGTTGATTTAAATTATACATGCAAATGTAGCTTGTCCCCATTGTGTCACCAGCAGGCTGTAAGGAATTGAATAGAGCTGTACTTTTAAGGTCAAGGAACTTCTAGGAATATGAAATGATCTAAAACAATCAAATTGTTCTCACTTGACTATAGCCCTAGAGCAAAAGAAAGTGGCAAGTAGTAAATGGCAGTCCAACTGTCTTTTTCTTCCCTTCTCTTGAGTGATACTTAAAGGTTTGTGAATGAGATAGATTATACATTGTTTCTAAATAGAATGTCTCTGGCCAATTCTCTAAGTTCCTAAGGATGGGTAATAAATCCAGTAATTATACTAGTGGGCTATAAAATCTGGAATGATGTATACCTGAAATCAACATCTAGGTAGGCTCATATCAAAATTACTTTCATACTGAATAAAACTCATTAGGTGAAAGCTACTGAGTGAAAAGAAAGCCTAGTAGAAGCTAGAAAAGAAAATCCTTAAAAAAATTTTCCTCCTTACCTTACTGCTACAATTAGTTTTAACTAAGAACTGGCAATGACAAAGGATTACCCCTAAGATGTAATGAAAACTATCTTAAAAATTTGGGATGTAATACAGGAAACTTATGAGAAAACATTAAATTTGTTTCTAGTATATATTCAGTTAACTAGAATTAAAACTTTATATTAAAAGATCATTGCAAAGCCAGGCAGAGAAGACAAGTATCAAATGATTTCACTCATCTGTGGAGTATAAGGACAAAGGAAAAACTGAAGGAACAAAACAGCAGCAGACTCACAGAACCCAAGAATGGACTAACAGTTACCAAAGGGAAAGGGACTGGGGAGGATGGGTGGGAAGGGAGGGATAAGGGGGAAAAACGGGTATTACGAATAGCACACATAATGTAGCGGGGAGCGGGGGGAACATGGAAAAGGCAGTATATACAAAGAAGTAATGATTCTATAGCATCTTACTACGCTGATGGACAGTGACTGTAATGGGGTATGTTGGGGGGACTTGATAATAGGGGGAGTCTAGTAACCATAATGTGCAAGTAATTGTACATTAACAATATCAAAAAAAAAGAAAAAAGATCACTGCAGATTAGAATTCATTATATATACTGCAATGGGGTATGGTGGAGACTTGATAATATGGGTGAATGTACTAACCACATTGTTTTTCATGTGAAACATTCATAAGAGTGTATATCAATAATACCTTAATAAAAAAAATAAAATTCATCACATAATTAAATCTCATTCTGAAAAGTAAAACAGACCTAGTTTCAAAGTTTTATAAATTACAAAAAAGAAAACACTAATACATATGTATACTTTATGTGCATAGATGACTATTTTAGACTTAACACCAACTTAAAAATGTCCAGTCACTTATCTGGGAACAGAAAAACATTTCATTTAGAAACTCTAAAATATTTATGCTTTTTAAACCTTTTTAATTCTTATTTACAGACTTCTAGACCAACAGAATAAACCTAATTACAGGACAAATGAAAGTGGCTATTACTTGAAAGATCCCATCTGCATAAAAGAATGCTGATACTTGTTGGTTTCCGACGAGAAACCACCAAAATGGCACAGAACTTACTTGCTTCACAACAATTCCTATTAGTGAGTTTCCCAAAATACCCCAAGCAGAGCTCATTACAACTTCTGACCTAAAGTTTTGATGGGAAACTATTTTGAAAACCACTACAAACCCTAAATTTTGAGTAGCAAGAATAGTATTATTATGTGCCACAAACACTAAAATAGCTAGAGAAATAACATGTACTGTGTGCCAGGCTCTTCACCCAGCCCTTTCCTATATGCCTCACTTCATCTTCACAAAAATCGGCAAAGTAGGCACTATTATCATCCCCATTTTACAGATTAAATAATTGGGGCTCGGAGAGACAGAGTAATTTACCTCAAAGCCAGTATGGCTTAAATTAGCAACATGTTTCCAAATACTATGCTATTTGCCTCTTAAACTGAAAGTTACTCTATAGGGCATGTAATGGAAATTACATTCCAATCTATTTCTTACAGGGAGAAAAGAGTCCTCAAAAGAGAAGTGAAGGAATTGGGAATATCACATATTAGTAAAAACATGTTTTTTTAAAAAAAAATAGGAAAACTAAACAATACTTTAAAACAAAATGTACCTATATATATACATGGCTTAGAATACCAAGAACGTAGTGGCTGAAGTATCTGCATTCATTATCTTTTAAAAACATGAAGATTTTTGGAAATCAGCACCAACTTGTTTAAATTTATATGTAAGAGTACTCTGCCTGAAGAATAAAAAAACACAGACTGAAGAGTATTGCAAAATTTGAAGCTTTATTGTATTCAGTAACTACATATGTACATATTCAGAAGTCCTTTTAAATCATTTTCACTCAGGAACTGACATGGAATCAACAACAGTTTGATTCTAAAGCTGATTTTTACCCCTCTCTTGGTACAGTTTATCTAAAATACATTCCAATCTTCTTCCATCTGTTCCTTGTGGCCGACGTTTTAATGCAGTGCCAGGGGCACGCCAGAACTGCAGAGCTGGTAAAGGCGCCCAGTGAGAAGATCATGAAGACCGAGATCTGTGAAGTTTCAGACTGGTCGTTCCAGGTGGTCCAAAGATCATTTATATAGGATAAAACCCGTTCTTAAAGCAAATTAGTAGCCATTATGGCTGAGTAGTAACTGTTCCTTTCCCATTGGTGTTTGTGGAATTTTCTGTACTGCCTCCTTTTAAAGATTCCAACAAGCTTTTAATTCTTTCACTTGCAGGCTTCTTCCTTTTCATCTTGGCAAAAGACATATTACCTGCTACAGAAGGCAACAACAAGGCTGCCAGCCCCCAGGGCTGATTCCTTGATGGGGAAAGGCCATCTTGATCTTCCTGATGTAAAATCCAGGCACTTTCTCTGGCCAAATCTACAAATTTTTGCAGTTGGCTTTGACTTACGTTTTTGCTGATGTTGAGAGAAGTTTCAAAAGGATTCTGAATGTGCAGTGGAGAAGATTCAGGTTTGTTTTGTTCCTTTCCCTATAGATTATTACAAGGAAGAAAAAAACATAAATATATGAAGGGCTCAGGTATAAGAACAGTTGGTTTAATAATGTCAAAAACATGTAAGATATTAACATTAACTTTACAGAGTAAAGAATTTCTTTCACAAGGGAATCAGATATATATGCATACTGTTCATTTGTATGCAAGTGTGCATATACTTGGTTCTTTTCCCTTGTAGTTTTATGAGTATTCTGTAGAGACAAATAAATTACATTTATGAGCTATGGATGATGATGCTCAGATGAGAGGTGTCTGGACTAAATCAACTAATAAAAGTATTTTTAAAATAATGAAACTTTTACCTAACAGGATGGAGCTGGGAAGGGGAAAAAAAATGAAAAAGAAAACCAGCAGAAAATAAGATGAAAATACATTTCTTTTTAAGACTTACTAAATATATACAGTGGGAATAGAAGCACCCAAAGTTAGAATACTTAAGTTAGATGTAGTAAGTAATGTTTCCAAGAATAAGATCAGCAAGGAAGAGAAGAGACAAAGGATTACTCAGTATTCATTTCAAAACTTTAAATTAAAAGTTCCCTATTACATTTCTAAAGATCCACTTAAGTAAGATTTTGCCAGGTAAGACAACAAACATCTCATAGAAATAAACAGCTCAAGCTATGACTCATATGAACAGCAGTGATCCATTAGCCTACATAACCTTTTCCTTTTTCAAACGATATCACAAATATTACTTAAATATTACAAGACAAATGGCCAAGATTCTCCATACGAGCAGCACCTGTTTATTCCCTAACTTCTTTCATGCCACAGTCCAGCAAGGGTCGTGCCTGTCCATCATCTCTGAGCCATAGGGGAATAAGTTCAAAGAGGATAAACAACTTCACATGTTCAGTCATCTTTCACTAATATGAAATGTAATTCTTTATTAGACTACATTCCAGAGCTCTGTGTCCCTTCCTTCTCCCTTCCCTATACTGTTTTGTTTTAAACAAAATCTCCCTGAGTAGGATGTTAGAGAAGAATGAACAAGAAGAGGTGAAGAAACAAAAAAAAAGATATGTGTTTTATGAAGCCAATTTTATAAAGGTTGTCACCAAGTATCTAAATGCTAAACAGAATAAACCCAAACAGACAGCTATCTCATATATATCCCACTTATAAACAATTTTTGCCTAGAGTTATACTCTAATTTTTTTTAGAGAAGTATCTACTTTTCCAGCTACTCAGACGAATCAAAATCATAAATTCACTTGCCTAAATTAAATCCTAGGGCTCAAATGGAGGGAATCACTAAAACCTGTCTCTGGAACCATGTATCTGATTTCTTCCATAGGAACACAAAAGCAGTTTAAAAAGAACTGCAGGTGAACTTATGCTTTCCAGAAAACTTTTCAGGATTTATTTCACATTTTGAAGGATACAGTATTAGATACTGAAAGAGTTGGCTTTTCCTCTTCCATAACTAGTAATTAATCTTAGAGAAATTCTATAGCTCCTCTAGGCATCAATGTCCTTATTAGTATGTATTACTGCAGAGTTTAATGTAGTAACATTTATTATATTGCTTTGAAAATTAATTAAATATTAATATGGTAGAGGACCAGATAATCATCAAATATTAAAACATTATTTACCTGTCGAATATTTATGGAATTTTTATTGAAAGTGAAATTTCCAAAATATTCAAAAAATTCTTTCAGGAGTAATTCTGCAAGAAAATAAAACAAGGAAAATAAGAAAAAAGCCTGATTCAATCCAAAAAGGAACAAAAAAAGAAGAAAGAAAATACTTACCTAGTGTTTCTGTGTTTTCTGAAGGTTTAATTCTATTCAAGTCATGAATAAAAGTACAGTTGTGACCTTCTATGACACATTTATCTTCTGCATCTTACATAAACAGAAATGGAAAATATTTCATATGATATTTTAAAGATATTCCCTACTTCAGTAAAGGAAACTATAATTAAAGGTTAATGTGTCCTATTACTGTATTATTATATATGTGGTTATTAGGATTTAAAACTCCATTAAAAAAGATTTGAGATAAATTATAGCTCAGTGAAATAAGCATTACATTTACTGTGCAATACCAGAATTGTCTATCAACAACCCAATGATTCCTAATCTATCTTTTGAGGTAATCAGTTTTCTAATTATAAATGAAAATATAGATAGTTCCCAACTTTCACCAACTCAAATTGCAGCAGTAATTTTATGAATAATATTTAATTTGGATCTCCACTTCCACTCTTACCATCCTTTTATGCATATATTTTCAGTAATTCTTCTATGACACAAACTGAATGCTCTAAGAGTTTTGAAAAACTTCAAGTAATTTCTAAAATGGAGTACTCTGTACTGACTGGAATTCAGAACAAATTTAACAGCACACTGCACTTAAAACATTTACCTTTTCTAACAGTATTTGTATCTTTAGAAGTAATTTCACTAATTATTGATAAATACACAGCCACATGAAATTCTTGCCCATTCTAAACTATCTCCACCATACAAGACACAGGCAAAGTTTCAGTCTTCAAAAATCTAGTCAAGGGCCACTTCACCTGAAAGCATTTCATGACTCCAAGCTGGGGCTCTGTCCTTTTTGCTCCATGCTCCATTAGTACTCACCTGACTGCATTTTGATCATATGCATGCTGCCTATTTCCATACCCCAGTCTGGGACTACAAAGGTCACTGTCCTACACATTACTGCCCCTTCCCCTGGTCTAGCCCACAGTAGCTGTGACTAGCTAAAAGCAGGCATATAACCAACAACTCGAATAATCACTGATATTTGATTTTCAATGCCTACAATCCCCAGCAGGAGGATTAAATATAGAAATTAGAAAGAGATAAGGAAGGTTCCTTCAAACTTCTTCCCCCCACCTTTTTAAAAATTTTTGGTATTTTTTATTAAAATCTGTGTTACTGATACAATTTCTCAAAAATTATTCTAGATTCTAACATTAATTTTACTATCAAATTTTATGTGCTCTACTATATAATTTATAGTACTGTGATAATTTATATACAGTAAGTTCCACTTAGACCTATCTTTTAATGGGACATGGGCACATGCTTAATATTTTAAATTATCAAGATTATATTTTTTCTGACACAGTGCCAGTCACATACGTTGATGCTCTTTTACCTGCTGTGTGCTGTGTCTTTTTCCAGAAACATATTTCCAATTAAAGTATTACTACCATGGAAAAAAGAGACTCACATTAGTTCTAGGAATGTACAGCGAAGGAACACTGCAACTCTATGTCTTATTCTTCACTGAAAAGATTTTGTACAGAAAGTATTGAAACTTGAAGGGAAAAAAGATCCTCTGAAGAAAAACAGATCTTTGTTTTTTCAAAATCCCTAAGGTATTCAAACCTAACAAACAGTTCAGATGTCAAGTCTTTCTCCTCCTCCTCTCTCACCCCGTTTTTCTCCTATATCTGCAGGAAACACCTACGCAGTCCACTTTAAGAGCCACTACTGACATGGGGTTACTAAGATTAAAAATTCAGGAGGGATTAAGGATGGCGGCATGAGAGGAGAGACAGAGGCTTCCTCCTAAAACTGGATACAATTAGAAAATTTAATTGACGCAACTAATCCTGAGAGAGCAACAGGAAGGAGGACAGCGCCAGACTGCATAATCTGGAGAAAAGAGCAGACCTCAGCGGGGTAACGTACCAGAGCTGTGGCTCCGCGTGACCCGAGACCCTCCCCCACCCCAGCTCACCGACAGGAGGAAGATAAACGGAGCAGGGAGGGAATGGAAGGCTTGGGACTGCTTAATACCTAGCTCCGGAGATCTGCGCTGGGAGCACAAACCTACATTTCATGGTGCTTTCATGAGACTCCCATGACTACCGGGTTGGAAAGTTAATATAGGCAGAGTTCCTGGGGAGACTGGGATTCCGGCCGCTTGTGGAACGCAGGGATCCATATTCGGCTGCTCTGGGACAAAAACATACCTGTGTGCCGGGCCCACTGGCTCAGGCAGTGGAGACAGGCACAGCAGCCGGGAGGTGAGGAACAGCTCTTTCCTTACCCCAGGCACCAGTACCGCACCACTGTGACCCCCAACATTGCTTCAAGGGCCGAGCAGTGACAGAACAGAGCTTCTGGACACTAGAAGGTGCATCTACAAACATGAAACGCCAAAGGAACCTTGTCCAGAGTAAAATTATTAATACAACTCCCGAGAAAGATTTAAATGATAGGGACCTCGTGACTCTTCCTGAAAGGGAGTTCAAAATAAAAATCATCAACATTATATTGGAGGTACGGAAAGACATCCAAGATCTCAGGAATGAATTCAGGTTGGAGATCCAATCGTTGAAGAGCACAATGGAGGGTATTAAAAGGAGGTCGGATACGGTGGAGGAGACAATAAATGAAATAGAAACTAGAGAAGAGGAATACAAAGAAGCTGAGGCACAGAGAGAAAACAGGATCTCTAAGAATGAAAGAATATTGAGAGAACTGTGTGACCAATCCAAGAGGAACAATATTTACATTATAGGGATACCAGAAGAAGAAGAAGGAGAGAGGGAGAAAGGGATAGAAAGTGTCTTTGAGGAGGTAGTTGCTGAAAACTTCCCCTATCTGGGGAAGGACATAGTCTCTCAGGGCATGGAGATCCACAGATCTCCCAACACAAGGGACCCAAGGAAGACAACACCAAGACACATAGTAATTAAAATGGGAAAGATCAAGGATTAGTACAGACTGCTAAAAGCAGCCAGAGAGAGAAATAAGATCACATAAAAAAGGAAAGCCCATCAGGCTAACATCAGACTTCTCAGCAGAAACCTTACAGGCCAGAAGGGAGTGGCATGATGTATTTAATGCCATGAAGCAGAAGGGCCTGGAACCAAGATTACTTTATCTGGCAAGATTATCATTTACATTTGAAGTAGGGATTAAACAATTTCCAGATAAGCAAAAGCTGAGAGAATCTACCTCACACAAAGCATCTCTACAGTCTATTTTGGAGGGACTGCTATAGATAGAAGTGTTCCTAAGGTTGAATAGCTGTCACCAGAGGTAATAACCACAGTAAAGAAAGTAGAACAGCTAATTACGAAGCAAATACAAAATTAAATTAACCATCCTCAAAGTCAATCAAGGGATAGACAAAAAGTACAGAATTTGATACCTAATATATAAAGAATGAAGGAGGAAGAAAAAGGAGGAGAAAAAGAAAAGAATCTTTAGATTGTGTTTGTAACAGCATACTAAGTGAGTTAAGTTAGACTCTTAGATAGTAAGGAAAGTAACCTGGAACCTTTGGTAACCACGAATCTAAAGCCTCAAATGGCAATAAGTACGTACCTATCAATAATCGCCCTAAATGTAAATGGACTGAATACATCAATCAAAAGACACAGAGTCACTGAATGGACAAAAAAACAAGACCCATCTATATGCTGCTTACAAGAGACTCACCTTAAACCCAAAGATATGCACAGACTAAAAGTCAAGGGATGGAAAAAGATATTTCATGTAAACAATAGGGAGAAAAAAGCAGGTGTTGCAGTACTAGTATCAGACAAAATAGACTTCAAAACAAAGAAAGTAACAAGAGATAAAGAAGGACATTACATAATGATAAAGGGCTCAGTCCAACAAGAGGATATAACCATTATAAATATATATGCACACAACACAGGAGCACCAGCATCTGTGAAACAAATACTAACAGAACTAAAGGAGGAAACAGAATGTAATGCATTCATTTTAGGAGACTTCAACACACCATTCACTCCAAAGGACAGATCCACCAGACAGAAAATAAGTAAGGACACAGAGGCACTGAACAACACAATAGAAAAGATGGACCTAATAGACATCTATAGAACTCTACACCCAAAAGCAACAGGATACACATTCTTCTCAAGTGCACATGGAACATTCTCCAGAATAGACCACATACTAGGCCACAAAAAGAGCCTCAGCAAATTCAAAAACATTGAAATTCTACCAACCAACTTTTCAGACCACAAAGGTATAAAACTAGAAATAAATTGTACAAAGAAAGCAAAAAGGCTGACAAACACATGGAGGCTTAACAACACGTTCCTAAATAGTCAATGGATCAATGACCAAATTAAAATGGAGATCCAGCAATATATGGAAATAAATGACAACAACAACACAAAGCCCCAACTTCTGTGGGATGCAGCGAAAGCAGTCTTAAGAGGAAAGTATATAGCAATCCAGGCATATTTAAAGAAGGAAGAACAAACCCAAATGAATAGTCTAACGTCACAATTTATCAAAACTGGAAAAAGAAGAACAAATGAGGCCTAAAGTCAGCAGAAGGAGAGACATAATAAAGATCAGAGAAGAAATAAATATAATTGAGAAGAATAAAACAATAGAAAAAAATCAATGAAACTAAGAGCTGGTTCTTTGAGAAAATAAACAAAATAGATAAGCCTCTAGCCAGACTTATTAAGAGAAAAAGAGAATCAACACACATCAACAGAATCAGAAACGAGAAAGGAAACATCACGATGGACCCAACAGAAATACAAAGAATTATTAGAGATTACTATGAAAACATATGCTAAGAAGCTGGAAAACCTAGAAGAAATGGACAACTTCCTAGAAAAATACAACCTTCCAAGACTGACCAAGGAAGAAACACAAAATCTAAACAAACCAATTACCAATAAAGAAATTGAAGTGGTATTAAAAAAACTACCAAAGAACAAAACCTCCGGGCCAGATGGATTTACCTTGGAATTTATCAGACATACAGAGAAGATATAATACCTATTCTCCTGGAAGTTTTCCAAAAAATAGAGGAGGAGGGAATACTCCCAAACTCATTCTATGAAGCCAACATCACCCTAATACCAAAACCAGGCAAAGACCCCACCAAAAAAGAAAATTACAGACCAATATCCCAGAGGAACGTAGATGCAAAAATATTCAACAAAATATTAGCAAACTGAGTTCAAAAATACATCAAAAGGATCATACACCATGACCAAGTGGGATTCATCCCAGGGATGCAAGGATGGTACAACATTTGAAAATCCATCAACATCATCCACCACATAAACAAAAAGAAGGACAAAAACGACATGATCATCTCCATAGATGCTGAAAAAGCATTCGACAAAATTCAACATCCATTCATGATAAAAACTCTCAACAAAATGGGTATAGAGGGCAGGTACCTCAACATCATAAAGGCCATATATGATAAACCCACAGCCAACATCATACTGAACAGTGAAAAGCTGAAAGCTTTTCCTCTGAGATTGGGAAAAAGACAGGGATGCCCACTCTCCCCACTGTTATTCAACATAGTACAGGAGGTCCTAGCCACGGCAATTAGACAAAACAAAGAAATACAAGGAATCCAGATTGGTAAAGAAGAAGTTAAACTGTCACTATTTGCGGATGACATGATATTGTACATAAAAAATCCTAAAGACTTCACTCCAAAACTACTAGAACTGATATTGGAGTACAGCAAAGTTGCAGGATACAAAATTAACACACAGAAATCTGTGGCTTTCCTATACACTAACAATGAACTAATAGAAAGAGAAATCAGGAAAACAATTCCATTCACAATTGCATCAAAAAGAATAAAATACCTAGGAATAAACCTTACCAAGGAAGTGAAAGACCTATACCCTGAAAATTATAAGACACTCTTAAGAGAAATTAAAGAGAACACTAACAAATGGAAACTCATCCCATGCTCTTGGCTAGAAAGAATTAATATCATCAAAATGGCCATCCTGCCCAAAGCAATATACAGATTCGATGCAATCCCTATCAAATTACTAAAACATTCTTCAATGAACTAGAACAAATAGTTGAAAAATTCATATGGAAACACCAAAGACCCTGACTAGCCAAAGCAATCCTGAGAAGGAAGAATAAAGTTTGGGGGATCTCGCTCCCCAACTTCAAGCTATACTACAAAGCCACAGTAATCAAGACAGTTTGGTACTCGCACAAGAACAGAGCCACAGACCAGTGGAACAGAATAGAGACCCCAGATATTAACCCAAACATTTATGGTCAATTAATATATGATAAAGGAGCCATGGACATACAATGGGGAAATGACAGTCTCTTCAACAGATGGTGCTGGCAAAACTGGACAGCTACATGTAAGAGAATGAAACTGGATCACTGTCTAACCCCATACACAAAAGTAAATTCAAAATGGATCAAAGACCTGAATGTAAGTCATGAAACCATAAAACTCTTAGAAAAAAACATAGGCAAAATCTCTTGGACATAAACATGAGCGACTTCTTCATGAACATATCTCCCCGGGCAAGGAAAACAAAGGCAAAAATGAACAAGTGGGACTACATCAAGCTGAAAAGTTTCTGTACAGCAAAAGACACCATCAATAGAACAAAAAGGTACCCTACAGTATGGGAGAATATATTCATAAATGACAGATCCAATAAAATGACATCCAAAATATATAAAGAGCTCACGCACCTCAACAAACAAAAAGCAAATAATCCAATTAAAAAATGGGTAGAGGCTTGCACTGTTCACCATGTAAGAACTTATTCACTATGTAAGAACTTGTTCACCATGTAAGAACTTGTTCATTATGCTTCAGAAGATTGGAGACTGTTGAGAATTAGGCTTGGGGTTGATTAATGATTGTGCATTGAATCCCCTATACAGAATTTTACTGTTGTTAACAACCATTTGATCAATAAATATGAGAGATGCCCTCTCAAAAAAAAAAGTCACTGCAGGTCCCTCCAAAAAAAAAAAAAAATGGGCAAAGGAGCTGAACACACAGTTCTCCAAAGAAGAAATTCAGATGGCCAACAGACACATGAAATGATGCTCCACATCACTTGTCATCAGAGAAATGCAAATTAAAACCACAATGAGATATCACCTCACACCAGTAAGGATCACTACCATCCAAAAGACAAACAACAAGAAATGTTGGCGAGGTTGCGGAGAAAGGGGAACCCTCCTACACTGCTGTTGGGAATGTAAATCAGTTCAACTATTGTGGAAAGCAGTATGGAGGTTCCTCAGAAAGCTCAAAATAGAAATCCCATTTGACCCAGGAATTCCACTTCTAGGAATTTACCCTAAGAATGCAGCACTCCAGTTTGAAAAAGACAGGTGCACCCCTATGTTTATCGCTGCACTATTTACAATAGCCAAGAAATGGAAGCAACCTAAATGTCCATCAGTAGATGAATGGATAAAGAAGATGTGGTACATATACACAATGGAATATTATTCAGCCATAAGAAAAAAACAGATCCTACCATTTGCAACAACATGGATGGAGCTAGAGGGTATTATGCTCAGTGAAATAAGCCAGGCGGAGAAAGACAAGTACCAAATGATTTCACTCATATGTGCAGTATAAGAACAAAGAAAAACTAAAGGAACAAAATAGCAGAAGAATCACAGAACCCAAGAATGGACTAACGGTTACCAAAGGGAAAGGGACTGGGGAGGAGGGGTGGGATGGAAGGCTTAAGGACAGGGAAAAAGAAAGGGGGCCTTATGATTAGCATGTATAATGTGCGGGGGCATAAGGAGGGATGTGCAACACAGAGAAGACAAGTAGTGAGTCTACAACATCTTACTATGCTGATGGACAGTGACTCTAATGGGGATTGTGGCGGGGGGACTTGGTGAAGGGGGGAGTCTAGTAACCATAATGTTCTTCATGTAATTGTAGATTAATGATAATAAAATGAATAAAAACAAAAGAAAAAAAGAAAAAAAAATTCAGTTCCTCAGTCACACTAATCAGATTTCAAGTACCTACCAGCCAGAAGTGACAGTGCTACACAGAACATTACCACCATCACAGGAGGTTCTATTGGAGAGCCACCTGGGAAAAATGACTCTCAACCTGTAATTGTTAGTTTAATCCTGTGCCACTGACTTTCTTCTTAAAAGTATTGACTGAAACATCAGCAAACATTCATATAAATACAAATCTCTGCTGTGAGGAAAACAGCCATGTAAACACCTTACTTAACTCGTAATAGAAATTTGATCACACTTTCCTTCACCTTAAAAGTGAATTTTAAAACTGTATGAAAAGTTAAGTTCATGTATTTACTAAATTTGATTTCCTTGCTTCCTTTGGAAGCCTTCATAGCCTCATTGATTGGTACAGCAATTACTGTTTCCAGCACAATGTATGTAACAGATGAAAGTCACTGAGTAATGTTTTCACAGGTCTGTCCTTGATAAGGTTACCCACATTTTCAAAGGAACTAATACTGTACTAGAATAACTCATAATTTATCACAGAGATCACTATTGGCAATAGTTGATATTAGTAAACTACTCGGGCTACAGTATAATCATATCTATAGGTTATAGAGTCATTTAGGTTTCTGGGCAAAAGAACAGATCAACACTGTCACAGCCACATGCATTTCTAATAAGCAACTTTAAGTAGATGGGTATAACAAGGGCAAAAGAGCAAAAGAGCAAAAGGGCAAAAGAGGCATCAAGTTCATATGAAGGCCTATTATTTTTCTCTTTGGTAACAAATCCTTTAAAATGTTCTACCTTTTTTAAGATGAGTTTATGGGAATGAAACTTGAAGAGCTACAAATAATGTAACTAACTACACTCAGCTGCTATTTGAGTACTAACAGACCCAAACCTTCCAGTAGGTTTAATTAAACGAGAGAAGCTAATAGCCAACTCTGCTCTACCAATTAATGCAGGCTGACTGAATACTATGCAGACTAGGGGTGCCTTGCACACTTAGACACACCACCATTTTCCTTCCTTCTAATCTACTCAGCCATAAGGATTTTTGAAAATGCACATCCAAGAAACTGCTTCGCAAGTACTTGGGTCCCACCCTGTGAAAAACCTGAGTGTCACAGTTATATTCATGCTTCAGAGTAGCTTTATTTCCTGGTAGCTCACTGAATTCATATGTGACTCACATTTAGATTCTATTCTTGACACGTGCACATCTTACAGACTATTAACTATTGATACCTATGCTAATCAATGGACAAAGGAAGCCCTACCTGCTCCTCCCACCATGCCATATGCTCCACTACCACTCAGCCTCTCGGGAAGCAGACTATATATATACTGGTGAAGAACGCATGCTACGGGGCAAAGATGGTCAAGCGGGTGAAATGGACACAAGCATTCACTTCACCCCCTACCAAAACACCACTAAAATGACACTAAATGATATAAAAGCTTAAGGTGGAGAACAGAAGAAATAAAAGCAACCAAAAATTTTTTAACTGAAAAACAGATAGATAATTAGCAAAGACTCAGGAGATCTGAAAACACTGAACCCTAAACCAGCAGCAAAGAAAGCCAAGAAGAAAAGAGGTATTCAAGGCAGAGCTCCGGATGGCTCAGGAACTAGAAGCACCAAGATGGGAACTTGGTGGTTAAACAAGCAAGTCTTTCCCCAGATCTCTTCTTTCCTAACAGAAAACTTTCATTTTACACTGGAGAAGGCAAAAGAAAGGATCTCTAGACTGGGAGATAAGAGACGCAGCTGAGGGTGGGAAAACTGCTCTAAAAACAGTAAGAAGTGGACACAAGCATAATAAACACCGGAGTTACAGCATGCTGGTAACTAGGCCTCTCCTTCAAGACTCAGTCATCTCTGGGGAATCTGACCAGCTCAACAGGGATGATCCACACATAAGGACAGCTAACGTTCTCCACAATGAAACAATCCAGCCAAATTACGCCACAATGAAACTCACAGTCAACAAGCCCACCCAAGGGCAGACATTCAGATTAGCCTTTTAGTTTTTAATTCAAACATGAACAGAAAAATCAAAGATTATCAGATACCTGAAAGAAGGTCTCTAACATTAGACTAAACTCATGAATAAAATGAAAAATATGAAATAAAATGAAAAACTGGAGGAAACACAGGCTAGGTTAAGAAGAATGAGCTAATGGAATATTTGATGATTCTTAGCATTTTTACAAAAGATTTATTTAGACAACTAGAAGCAACTTCAAGATTCAATTAATTTTAAGTACATAAAAAACTAAGCAAAAAGAAAATAATATTAAAAATTGCAAGAAATTTAATTTTTGTTTACTCCATGGGTTGGATATGAACAGCATCCACATAGCCATAATAGTGTGAGAATGCACAGCAAAATTATGTGCAGCTATAGTCACAATATGACGGATGGAAGAGAGGTGTGTGGGATAGAGGCTACAGGAAGAAGAGTTCTTCTGTTCTGTTAAGGGAAGTCACAGACAGTGCCTGAAACTAAAAATCAAGAAACACAGTGATCACTTACTTATCAATATATACAAATATGGAATCATTACGCTATTCAATTGAAGTTTACATGATGTTGTATGTCAATTACATTCAATAAAATAAAATTAAAATCAAGAAACAGAAACTAAAACATTTTAGAAATATGATTTTAAATATCAAAAAGGTCGGCTGAGAATTATAAGTGGTTGCCAACAAGGAGAAGCAAAAGAAGTGGAAGGCACAGGCTCAGAGGGTGACTTATTGTTACTAAGTTTATCGAGTATTTTGCTCTTCAACTATGTGTATATGTAATATGATAGAACTGAACTTTAAAAATCACAGTTTTTATCAGGCACCCTTAAGTAAGTGAAAAAGGGAGATCACTAATCATCAGGGAAATGCAAATTAAAACCACAATGAGACATCACCTCACACCAGTAAGGATGGCCAGCATTGGAAAGACTAAGAACAACAAATGCTGGTGAGGATGTGGAGGAAGGAGAACCCTCCTACACTGCTGGTGGGAAGGTAAGCTAGTTCACCCACAGTGGAGAGCAATATGAAGGTTCCTCAAAAAACTAAAAACAGAAATACCATTTGACCAGGGAATCCCACTCCTTGGAATTTACCCAACAAATACAACTTCTCAGATTCAAAAAGACATATGCATCTCTATGTTTATTGCAGCACTATTTACAATACCTAAGATATGGAAGCAACCTAAGTGTCCATCAGTATATGAATGGATAAAGATATGGTACATATACACAATGGAATACTATTCAGCCATAAGAAAGAAACAAATCCTACCACTTGCAACAATATGGATGGACCTGGAGGATATTATGCTCAGTGAAATAAGCCAGGCAGAGAAAGACAAGTGCCAAATGATTTCCCTCATTTGTGGAGTATAACAATGAAGCAAAACTGAAGGAAGAAAATAGCAGCAGACTCACAGACTCCAAGACGTGACTAGTCGTTACCAAAGGGGAGGGGTATGGGAGGTCAGGTGGGTAGGGAGGGAGAAGGGAATTGAGGGGTATTATGTTTAGTACACATGGTGTGGGGGGTCATGGGAAAAACAGTGTAGCACAGAGAAGGCAAATAGTGAATCTGTGGCATCTTACTACTCTGATGGACAGTAACTGCACTGGGGTATGGGTGGGGACTTGATAATATGGGTTAATGTAGTAACCACATTGTTTTTTCATGTGAAACCTTCATAAGAGTGTATATCAATAATACCTTAATAAAAAATTTAACAGAAGTGAAAAAGGAACCACAGTGTCCATCTACTTAAGCTGTAAAGATGTACATATACAATCATACATAATGTGACAAGGGACTCATACAGAATATATAAATAATTACTACAAATGAATATGGAAAAGACAGATAATTCAGTACGAAAGTAGGAAAGACTGACAGAAATTTCAAAAGAGATACTGAAATGGCTAATAAGTATATGAAAAGGTGGTCAACTTCACTAATCATTGGGGAAGGAAAACCCATAACACCCCATGATATGCCGCCATAACACATGCATTTAGATTTGCTCTCATGAGAAAAGATAGTACCACATGTTAGCAAAAACAGAGAGCAATTAGGACTTGTATATAATGCCTGTGGGAGTTCACACGTTGAAAGATGCAATGTCTGTAAAAGCTGAAAAACCCAAACCCTACATTATACTTGACAGAAATGAGTACCAATGTTCATCGAAAGAAATGTGCTAGAATCATCATACTAGCAACTGGTTGTAATAGTCAGAAACTACATTTTACACAAATATCTCTCAAAAATAGAATTAAAAAAAAAATCTTTGGTATATTCATATAACAGTACCATGTGGCAATGAAAACAAATGGTCCACAAATACTCTAATAATACAAATTAATTTCCTAAACATAATGTTGAAAGGAAAAAAGCCAGACACAAAACAGTATACACTATATATATCTTTTACCTAAGAGACATACAGGTAAAATTAGTCTCTGGTGTTACAAGAGTATCTCTGGAGTACTCTGTGACCGGAAGGGTACAGCTGGCACCCTTCAATCTGGGTGGTGCTTTCATGGGTGTGTTCAGTCTGTGCATATACATACATGTGCACTTCCATGTGTATTATATTTCAGTTACCTCAGGAAATTTAGATAACCTCTCAAAGCCTCAATTTCATCTCCTATAAAATGAAAATAGCTGTTCTGTCTCTTCAGATTTACTGGAAGAACTGAATTGAGATGTAGCATAAGATTTGTAGCCAAGTGCCTGGCACATACTTAGCACTCAATGAATTGTCAGTGGGTCACAGTGAGCTACCAATTAAAGCTCTCTTCCATGCTGGAGTCTCTGCATGAGTGCTAATATGTTCCCTAGTCATTTCTTCCTCTAACCTCTACTTTGTCATAGGGAAGTACAGGGATTCTGAAAAAATTCTAATCAAACAACCGTTTGTAAGAAAAAGTGCTATATAAACGCACTGAGCAAAGAAGTAAATACAATAAAGGTAGCATAGCCAAAAAAGGAGAGAACACACAAGAAAGTAAGAGATACGTAAGGCATAGTAGTGACAATTACCAGAAAACACACAGAAACAGAAATTCAAGAACAACCAAAGTTGCCACAATGTTCAGTACAAATAGACTTCAGTTTCAAAATGGTCATCCAATCATCTGACATCTATTTACTGAACTTGGCCTATGGACCCAGTACTATGCCAGAATGGAAGTTGCAGAGACTGATAATCAAAGACAGCCTGCCCTAGAAAAGCTTGGCCCAGGCAGGTAGATAAAAGAACTACAGCAATCTAAGGGCTGTTACAATGCAGTGTGTGTGCCAGCTGCTTGGAAGTCAACAGAGCACCAACCTCCTGGGAAGAAGGCAGCAGAATAGCGAGGCAAGACCTAACAAACGAGCCTGTGAGCTGTTTGCTGTCTCTCTTCCCTGCCTTAGTCTTATTCTCTATGTAAACAGAGAAGACAGGAAGAAGGCCATTTCAGGTGTGAAGAAGTACCAAATATCTGAGGGACAACAAGGAGTTTGCTGAAGCTCCTCATTTGCACACAGGAGTGAATGCAAGAAGAGAGAAAGAAAAAGATCAGAGGCCCTAAACAAAACACTACTCCAAACCTGGGTGACAAAGTCCTAGAACTGCTAGGAGGTATCCTGAAATTCATGCTGCTTTTTATTAACAAACAAAATAGTACTTTTCTTTCTAAAAATATACAAGCTGATAGCATCTATATGCATATGTCTTCTTGAATCTGAGAAGTTATATTCACAGTCAGAAGAAATAAAATCTCCACAAGATGAAGTCACTTAGCTAGTGAACATGGACTCAGTCTTAGTGATAAGACTGCTGGGGCTGTTTCACAGCTTAACAGTGTTTTTACTCTTAGCCACATATTGCTGCATATACATCAACATGGGACCACTTGTGAAAACATGAAATATAAAAAAACATAAATTTTCAAAAATACAAAAATTAGGAAAAAAATATTTTGATAAATTCTCCTCAAAATAATCTGTACATCCTTAATGCACATTCATCTATGAAAAATTCTTGTATAGCAAATCTGAGATATCACTAGAACGTCAAAAACCAAAGATTAAAAAGCAGAAACAATTCTATCAAATTTGCTTTGTGTTTATTGGCAATTCATACCTACACCATGTTATGTGCAGAGAAGCAACTGCAAAAAAGCCTGAAAATTTCTTTTTACCATGTTTAAAAAATAACACTGGCTATGTTAAACCAGCAAATTTAGTATCTTTTACTTACTTACTTACATTTATTTGTGTATGTGTGTTCATTTATTTATTTATTTATTTAATGGTATTATTGATACACACTCTTAAGAAGGTTTCACATGAAAAAACAATGTGAAGAGGAATAGTGGTTGAAGTGACCCTCTGAAACACCAAGCTAAGCAAACCATTTGAGGTTTATTCCATAGAGAATAAAATCTCTTTAAAGATTATTTTAAAGAGTGAAGAATTAGGGATGTACTTTAAAAGAATTATCTGGCAGCAATGTATAGGATGGGTAGAAAATAGAATGTATTTGCATTTTTAGGGTATCCCTTATTATCTTTTATTAGAACTGTATTATTTTAGTATCTCCTCCAGCAGTCTACCAAAATGTCATTTATTTACAATATAAATTTAAATATGCACAAATTTTAAAATAATTTACCTAACATTGCTTATAAACATTTAACAAAAGCACACACTTAGGATCTTCAGACCATTATAAAAGTTTTTATTAGCACCTCCATTAGAAATCTGGAAATACAGATTTGGAAAGCCAACTCCAAAACTGAACCAATCAAAGGCTGTATCTGGGATACATCTTTTTTTCAAGGTCATTCCAGGCTTGGCCAACTAAGGGAGAGGCTCCAACTGTCATGACAGTTATAAACAACCTAGCCAACTGACACAAGGACGACCGTCTCAGAAGATTCTGAAGGCCCCTCTCATGACCTCTAGTGGACATTAACAAAATACAAAGCACTTAAATTTTAGATTCACAAAGCTTTTTAAAATACAGAAGACATATCTGACTATTAAACAAATACACATGGCTTTCATAACACATGGCAATTATGTTCGTTCAAAACATCATAAAGAGAAAATAGACTGCTTCTAGGCTTACCTGCTAGGGTTTTTAGGTAGTCTAGGGTTGGAAGTATAGGGGGTGATCTTGTCTGAAGAAAAAAGATGACCATCATTGTAAGGGAGAAATTTGTAATCCAAGCACCAGGGATACTACTCGTTAATGAATGTATTCGAGCCCAACATCGGACACTGAACACCAAGGCTCTCACTCGTGAGTCCAGGGCACCATAGATATAAAGGAGTTCAGAACTTTTCAGAGCAATCCTTCAAAAAATAAAAATAAAAAATAACTTCAAAACCCCAAAATTATGACCCTAGGATAAAATAAAACACATACATGGAAACATATCTAAATATCTTACTATATCTAAATGTATTCAGAACACCATAATCAGATAATCAAAAGCATTAATTATTTGCAATATAAAATTTAATGAGAATAGCTGAATATCAAATTCATTATCTTTAAATGTCCTTTTAAATGTTGGTAGTCACAATGTAGTTCTTAAACTTAGAATTTTTAAATCAACATTCCTTAACATGACTTAAATAAAAGTGAAACACACTTACATAAAAGTAAGTGCTCTTTTGGTAACTGTCAATAAAGTTTACAATGCATTTGTAAATGAAAGGCTTTACACCTCAGTTTCACACCTTAGTTATCTAGTCCTTTGGCAGATGAGGAAAACATTCTACTTATTTTTTTTTAATATTTTTTAACTTTTAAAAATTAACATTGTAAAAAAATTTTTTTAATTATTATTAAAGTAATTCTAGGAGTCCAAAGCCACTGTTTCTGTACAAGAAAAACTGCTAATGCCTTACAATATTCATATTTAAAATGATAAACTTAAGACATCATACCTATTGTTCATAGTCAAATCACACTGAAATCCAGAGGCCTGGTGTGAGAACCTCACAAGAGGACACCGAGCATTTAGTATTTTCTGTATACCCACACAACCAGGGCCAAAGTGGTCAAGGCATTCTCCTAAAACAGACAGGATCTTCTGAGTTGCATTTCTTTCTGAAGGAACATTTTTCACTTGAAATTCCATCAGAAAATTTCCTGAGGTCTGAATAATAAAAACATTCATAAATAGGAGCTTTCTATAAAAATAAATTTCTTAAATAAACTTCTAAAATGATGCCTAAATCGTTTCTGTCCCCCCATTAAAAAAAAAAAAGCCAAAGAGATTTTCATGCAATCACAGACAAAAGCAGATTTCAGAAATCTTCAGGGGTCTTTTGTTTCTCCAGGATATAAAGCACTAACTTGAAAAATCCCTGGTTTTTTAATAATGAACATATATATATATCAATCGTAAAGCATTACATGTAGAGCCACTGACTATAAACTGAGTGAACATATACACTTTCCCCTTCCTCGTTAGCCATTCCATTCTAATAGATGCTATAAACCCACAGTAATTAGAATAGGGGAGTACATGTCTAAGAACAGCAAATCAATGGAAGAAAATTGGATGGTATAAACAGACTTAATTATATATAGGAATTTAATATTTAATAACATGAACTCAGCAAATTCATGGGGGAAAATCACTATTCAATGAATGAGTCATGTGATCATTAGAAAAATAAACTGGATCCTTACTCTAATCCTAAAACTATAAAGTACATTCAACCTGGATCAAAGATTTTAAATGTAAAACGTTTAATCAGTGAAGTACCAGAAAACAATAGATGAAGGTTTTTACAGTCTTAAGAGTAAAGATTCTTTAAGCAAGATACAAAATTCCAGAAGGCACAATAGAGAAATATGACTCCATAAAAATTAAAACCATCTTGAGGAAAAGCATATATTCACTACTAAATAAAAGACAAAGTAAGGCAATAATACTTATGTCACACAAAGGGCAAATTCCCCTAATTTATGAAGGATATGCAAAAATGAAAGGGAGGAAAACCCACCCAATTCTAAAAATTGAAGAAATTAATAAAACAGCAATAAAATTTTTCATTTATCTGCCTGTCAAAGACAAAATGGCTGACAGAATAAGCATTGGTGGGTATAGGGGAACATGTATATAGTGTCACTGGAAGTGTAAAGTGGGACAAACTTTGTGGATAACTTTAAAACTACTGAAACTTTAAAGGTATAACACTCTGACTAGCTACTAAAATTCTAGGGAATTATCCTAAAGGAGTACTTGCATAACTGAGCATATTTACAAAGCTGTTTCATTCACTGCAGTATTATTTGTGCGGTACGCACCTTTGGGAAGCTCTGTCTAGCTTAGTAAGGGCCCCTACCCTCAGCCTTTCTCAGAACTCACTCGTACTGTGAGGATCCAGACACCAATACCACCGGTGATGGTGGAGAGCCACACCGTTACTCCCAGCTGAGTGTCTCAGGGTGGGGCTGGATGGGGGGTGTCAGCACTGCGGGAGTGTGCCACTTAGTCATCCAGAGCTCTCCACTGGGAGCTGGAACTGAGGCTCAGAGGCAGCTGTTAGGCTGAAATGTATAACTCAGAAGCTTGGGGACAGGCACATTCCACACCACAAGGACAAAAATGTAAAGGAAATCAATGCGGGTGGGGAAAAGGGAGTAAGAGGACAAAGATAAAGCAAGTATTCAGAGAGAAAACAGAACAGTTCACGGGTACTTGACAGCTCACACTTCCTCATTCTAGTCCTTTCCTAAGACTTGTCCACATTTCTGACCCTGGGTTCTATGATGCTTCCTCCACTTTTTTATTTTAAGCTAGTTGGGTTGCCTTCTGTCATGTGCAACCAAAGAATATTAACTAATGTAGTTGACAGTAGAAGGGATAGGTGCAATTATCACCTTAATTGTTTAACAAATAAGGACTGGTTAAATAAATGATGGCACATTTATTCAACGGACTATTTATTCTGCAGCGATTGCAGAGAGGATATAACAGACTGAATTGCCAGGACACTATTAACTGGGAAAAAATATCAAGTTATAATCTGCACAGGTTAAGTTATAACCTATAAAGGTTTTTTTGGAAAAAATACACAAAAAAATACATTAAACTATTCACTGTACTTATCTCTGGAGGTGGTAGGACCATCAGAGAGACTTACATTACCCATTTTTGTTACTTTATAATCAGAAAAAAATGCGTTTAAAAATATTTTTTTATATACAAACAATCCCCACAAATAAACACATTGTATTTTCTCTAGTGATGTCTGTCATCTAGACAGATTTGTATTTACTAATTAACTGTTCAATTGATGGGAGTACAAACATGAACTTCCTGTACAACATTAAAACTTCAAAAAAATCAAGCTTTGCCCATTTGTTAAACATCTTTATAACTTTTGGCTCCCTAGTCCATTCCAATTTAATTTAAATACACACCAATTTATATGAAAAGGGTGAATGCAAACAAGGGCAACCAATGAATATAAAGCATGGAGTTCCTTAATAGAGAAATAGGATAACTGAGCCTAATTCCATCTTACCCAAGAAGCAAGAGATTGAGAACCACATCAGAGGATTAGATAAATGGAATCTGCAGAGAACTAAAACACTATAGGTATGGAAGATGCAGGTCATGAAAAACACATCTATTATGAGCAAAAGTCCCTCACAAAAATACTCTCTGCTATCAAACAAAATGTAGAAAAACTCTTCAGATAGCTAAATCAATAAAAATTTTTATTAATTTTGCTATACCTATAGTACTTAGTTTCAGATAGATTTTTAAACTATTACTGCACATTCCTCCTAATCACTCTAGTATTATACCAATATCTAATACAGACAAAACATGAGTTAAGCATGTTGAGCCCATAGTAACAATTTTGATAAAACAGGGCTTAGCAACCAATTTTTACTTCTATTACACCAATCTTCTAAGATATAGACCCTTATTAGAAAAAGGAAAACCAGAAGAAAGAGCAGTCAGATTTCAGCTTAGGATTTTGCGCTAAAATGATATTGTTACAAGTTATATGACACATTTCACATGTAAGCATCCTTCACACATTAAAAAACTTATGAAAATTTATGATTTTGGTTTATAAATAACTTCCATTTATTTATTAGCAAATCATCTGTTTAGTGCCTGTGGTACACAGGCTCTGCCAAACAGCACTGTAAGGCAAAAAAAAATTCTAACACTCTTGCTAACTCCCCTCAACCTGGGATGATAAATAAGCATGCAGAACTATAAACCAAGGTAGAAACCAGACATACACACAGAGTACTAGGAGGTAGAGGAAGGAGCATTGAGACTGCACAAAGTAGTCAAAGAAACAGTTTTATGAATTAGATGAATTTAAAAAGACCCTTCATTTTTCATTGTTTCATTTTTATTGTTTCTATAAGCAAAACTATTATATAATTTTAAACATGCACACATTTCAATTACATGTTTATAACACTTCACATGCTAAGCCTGTATACAAAATAAATGCAGATAGTTCAGTGAGAATAGAACATTGTTATATTAAAATATCTATTCTAAATAACTCTATATTTTCTAAACATCTATGACCCAACTAAGTTTCCAACTGCTCCTGATATCGAAGAGAAAAAACATTGTGTTTCCTATTTGTATAGTATTAAAATAACTCCTCCCGACTGCAGCCTGGCGGCCGGGGAGGCAGAAACTGTACCGCTTCACCTTAAACTGGTTAATAGTGGCATGGAAAATCCATTTGATTAAAGATGGCAGCATGAGAGGTGAGACAGAGGCCTCCTCCTAAAACCACATATAATACGAAAATATAATTAATACAACTAATCCTGAAAGAGCAACAGGAAAGAAGGCTGTGCCAGACTGTATACAACTGGAGAAGAGAACAGACCTCATGGAAGAGGGCACCAGCGCGGCTCCCCCGCGACACCTGACATCACTCCAGGGGGACTGAGCAGCTCCAGAAAGTAGAGTTCTGAGCACTAGAGGGCATCACATACAAATATGAAACATCAAAGGAACCTGGATCAAACCCAAATCCCACAACCAGAAAAAGGGTCCAGTGAAACTGAACTCATCAATCTTCCAGACAGAGATTTCAAAATAAAAATCACAAACATGCTCATGGAGGTACAGAAAAATATTCAAGAACTCAGGGAAGAATTCCAGGCACAGATTCAATCATTACAGAATACAGTATCAGAAATGAAACATACAATGGAGGGATTTAAAAGAAGATTAGATATAGTGGAGGAGACCGTAAATGGAATAGAAATTAGAGAAGAGGAATACAAAGACACTGAGGCATAGAGAGAAAAAAAAAGATCTCTAAGGATGAAAGAATATTGAGAGAACTGTGCAACCAATCCAAACAAAACAATATTTGCATTATAGGGGTACCAGAAGAAAAGGGAGAGTGTCTTTGAAGAGGTAATCACTTAAAACTTCCCCAATCTGCAGAGGGAGATAGTCTCTCAAGCCATGGAGGTGCACAGAGGACCCAAGGAAGACAACAACAAGACATATAATAATTAAAATGGCAAAGATCAAGGACAAGGACACACTATTAAAAGCAGCCAGAAAGAGAAAAAAGATCACATACAAAGGAAAACCCATCAGGCTATCATTGGACTTCTCAACAGAAACCTTACAGGCCAGAAGGTAATGGCGTGATGTATTCAATGCAATGAAACAGAAGGGCCTCGAACCAAGAATACTTTACCCAGCAAGATTATCATTTAAATTTGAAGGAGGGATTAAACAATTTACAGATAAGCAAAAGCTGAGAAAATTTTCCTCCCACAAAACACCTCTACAGTGCATTTTGGAGGGACTGCTATAGATGAAAATATTCCTAAGGCTAAATAGCTGTCACCAGGGAAAATAAAACCACACAAAGTAGAACAATTAATTACTAAGCAGATGCAAAATCAAATCAACTACTCCCAAAGTCAATCAAGAGATAGAAAAAGAGTACAGAATATGATATCTAAGATATAAAGAATGGAGGAGGAAGAAAAAGGAGGAAAAAAAAAGCTTTAGGTTGTGTTTTTATTAGAATACTAAGTGAGTTAAATTAGACTCTTAGATAGTAAGGGAATTACCCTTGAACCTTCGGCAACCATGAATCTAAAGCCTGCAATACCAATAAGTACATACCTATCGATAATTATCGTAAAGGTAAACAGTACGAATACACCAATCAAAAGACAGTCACTGAATGGATTAAAAAACAAGACCCGTCTATATGCTGACTACAAGAGACTCACTTCAAACCCAAACACATACACAGACTGAAAGTAAAGGGATGGAAAAAGATATTTCATGCAACTAATAGGGAGAAAAAAGCAGGAGTTGCAGTACTTGTACCAGACAAAATAGATTTGAAAACAAGGAAAGTAACAAGAGACAAAGAAGGACATTACATACCAATAAAAGGGTCAGTCCAACAAGAGGATATAACTATTATAAATATGTATGCACCCAAAAGAGGATCACCTACATATGTGAAACAAATACTAACAGAATTAAAGGGGTAAATAGAATGCAATGCATTCATTTTAGGAGACTTCAACACTCCACTCACTCCAAAGGACAGATCACCCAGACAGAAAATAAGTAAGGTGACAGAGGCACTGAACAACGTATTAGAAGAGATGGACCTAACGGATATCTACAGAACACCACCCAAAGGCAACAGGATACACATTCTTCTCAAGTGCACATGGAACATTTTCAAGAATACATCATATACTAGGCCACAAAAATAACCTCAGTAAATTCAAAAACACTGAAATTGTACCAACCAGCTTCTCAGATCACAAAGGTATGAACCTAGAAATAAATTACACAAAGAAAACTAAAAAGACCACAAACACATGGAAGCTTAACAACATGTTCCTAAATAATCAATGGATCAATAACCAAATAAAAACAGAGATCAGCAATATATGGAGACAAATGACAACAATAATTCAACACTGCAAAATCTGTGGGACACAGCGAAGGCCGTGTTAAGAGGGAAGTATATTGCAATACAGGCCTACCTCAGGAAAGAAGAACAATCCCATGGTGAACAGTCTAAACTCACAATTAATGAAACTAGAAAAGGAAGATCAAATGAGACCCAAAGTCAGTACAAGGAGGAACATAATAAAGATTAGAGAAGAAATAAATAAAAGCAAGAAGAATAAAACAATAGAAAGAATAAACAACAGGAGGAGCTGGTTCTTCAAGAAAATAAACAAAATAAATAAACCCCTAGCCAGACTTATCAAGAAGAAAAGAGTCTACACACATAAACAGAATCAGAAATGAGAAAGGAAAAATCATGACACATACTATAGAAATACAAAGAATTATTAAAGAATATTATGAAAACTTATATGATAACAAACTGGATAACCTAGAAGAAATGGACAACTTTCTAGAAAAATACAACCTTCCAAGGCTGACCAAGGAAGAAACAGAGAATCTGAATAGACCAATTACCAGCAAGGAAACTGAATTGGTAATCAAAAAACTACATAAGAACAAAACACCTGGACCAGATGGCTTCACCACTGAATTTTATCAGACATTTAGTGAAGACCTAATACCCATCCTCCTAAAAGTTTTCTGAAAGGCAGAAGAGGAGGAAATACTCCCAAACTCATTCCACGAGGCCAGCATCAGTCTAATACCAAAACTAGGTAAAGACACCATAAAAAAAGAAAATTACAGACCAATATCCCTGATGAACATAAATGTAAAAATACTCAACAAAATATTAGCAAACTGAATTCAAAAATACATCAAAAAGATCACTCATCATGATCAAGTAGGATTTATTTCAGGAATGCAAGGATGGTACAACATTAGAAAATCCATTATCATCTACCACATCAACAAAAAGAAGGACAAAAATCACATGATCATCTCCATAGATGCTGAAAAAGCATTTGACAAAATTCAACATCCGTTCATGAAAAAACCTCTCAATAAAATGGGTATAGAGGGCAAGTACCTCAACATAATAAAGGCCATATATGACAAACCCACAGCCAACATTATATCTAACAGCAAAAAGCTGAAAGCTTTTCCTTTAAGATCGGGAACAAGAAAAGAATGCCCTCTCCTCACTGTTATTCAACATATTCTGGAGGTCCTAGCCACAGCAATCAGACAGCACAAAGAAATAAAAGGCATCCATATTGGCAAGGAAGAAGTTAAACTGTCCCCATTTGCAGATGACATATTGCACATAAAAAACCCTAAAGAATCCACTCCAAAACTACTAGAACTAATATCTGCATTCAGCAAAGTTGCAGAATACAAAATTAATACACAGAAATCCATTGCATTCTTATATACTAACAATGAACTAGCAGAAAGAGAAATTAGGAAAACAACTCCATTCACAATTTTATCAAAAAGAATAAAATACCTAGGAATAATCCTAACCAAGGAAGTGAAAGACCTATACCTTGAAAACTACAAGACACTCATAAGACAAATTAAAGAAGATACCAATAAATGGATATACATTCTGTGCTCATGGATAGGAATAATTAATATTGTCAAATTGGCCATCCTGCCTAAAGCAATCTACAGATTCAATGCAATCCCTATCAAAATACTAACAGTATTCTTCAACAAACTAGAGCAAGTAGTTCTAAAACTCATATGGAACCACAAACGACCCGAATAGCCAAAGCAATTCTGAGAAGGAAGAATAAAGCTGGGGGTATTATGCTCCCTGACTTAGAGCTCTACTACAAAGCCACAATAATCAAGACAATTTGGTACTGGCACAAGAACAAACACATAGACCAATGGAACAGACTAGAGAGCCCAGATATAAACCCAATCATATATGGTCAATTAATATATGATAAAGGAACCACAGACATACAAAGAGGAAATGACAGCATCTCCAACAACTGGTGTTGGCAAAACTGGACAGCTACATGCAAGAGAATGAAACTGGATGGATAACCCCATACACAAAAGTAAACTTGCAATGGATCAAAGACCTGAAGGTAAGTCATGAAACCATAAAACTCTTAGAAGAAAATATAGGCAAAAATCTCCTGAATATAAACATGAGCAACTTTTTCCTGAATGGATCTCTTTGGGCAAGGGAAATAAAAGCAAAAATGAACAAATGGGACTACATCAAACTAAAATCTTCTGCACAGCAAAGGACACCATCAGCAGAACAAAAGGCATCCTACAGTATGGGAGAATATATTTGTAAATGACATATCTGACAGGGGGTTAACATCCAAAATATATAAAGAGCTCATGCCTCAACAACCAAGAAACAAATAACCCAATTATAAAATGGGTGGTAGATAACAACACTTCTCCGAAGAAGAAATTCAGATAGCCAACAGGCACATGAAAAGATGCTCCACACTGCTAATCATCAGAGAAATGCAAATTAAAACCACAATGAGATATCATCTCACACCACTTAGGATGGGCAGCATCAAAAAGACTAAGAACAACAAATGCTGGCAAGGATGAGGAGAAAGGGGAACCCTCCTCCACCTCTCATGGGAAGTGGAAAGCAATATGGAGGTTCATCAAAAACTAAAAGTAGAAATACCTTTTGACCCAGGAATTCCACTCCTAGGAATTTACCCAAAGAATACAAGTTCTCAGATTCAAAAATACATATGCACCCTTATGTTTATTGCAGCACTATCTACAATAGCCAAGATACGGAAGTAACCTAAGTGTCCATCAGTAGATGAATGGATAAAGAAGAGGTGGTACATATACACAATGGAATATTATTCAGCCATAAGAAGAAATCAAATCCTACCATTTACAGCAACATAGATGGAGCAGAGAGGGTATTATGCTCAGTGAAATAAGCCAGGCAGAGAAAGACAAGTACCAAATGATTTCCCTCATCTGTGGAGTATAACAACGAAGCAAAACTGAAGGAACAAAACAGCAGGAGACTCACAAACTCCAAAAAGGGACTAGCGGTTACCAAAGGGGAGGGGTGGGAGAGGGCAGGTGGGGAGCGAGGGAGAAGGGGATTGAGGGGTATTATGATTAGTACACATGGTGTGGGGGGGACCATGGGGAAGACACTGTAGCACAGAGAAGACAAGTAGTGACTCTGTGGCATCTTACTCCACTGATAGACAGTGACTGCAATGGGGTATGGTGGGGGACTTGACAATAGGGGTGACTGTAGTAACCAAATCGTTTTTCATGTGAAACCTCCATAAGAATGTATCTCAATAATACCTTAATTTTAAAAATTGTAAATAAAATAATAATAATAATAATAAAATAACTAATACTATTGTTTCTGATGGCAGCCATCATATGAGCACTTAGTATGTGCCAAACACTGTTCTGAGTGTTTCATGTATATTAGCTCCATCAGTCCTCTATGAGATGGGAATTAGAGTACAAGCCCAACTTTCTAGCTAGGAAATTTGAGAAGGTAAGTAACATACTTGACAGAGAAGGCAAGTATTACTCTGGCTCACACAGGTAAGTAGAAAAATTACTACTCTGAACTTTGGCTCCAGAGCTACGCTTTAACCATTACAATACATTATTATGCTCCTTGATTACTCAGCCAAGTCTCTTACTTAAAATAAAAATAGCCTGACACAGTTTAAGTGTCCCTACCAAGAATTTAACAAAATTTCAAGTACGTTATCTTAGTAAGAATGATTCATTTCCCTTTGATGTGCTTTGTATTTCTTAGCCAGATTTAATTCAGCAATTATATGAACATTTTAAGTATGCTAGACACTATATGGGGTAAGAAAAAGAACAGGTATGGTTCCTGCCCTTCCCAAGCTTAGATATAATGGAAGACACATACAATGACTAAACATAACAGAGGAAGAATGTGGAAACAGAAATACAAGCAAGATACTACAAAAAAAGAAGCGATTAATTCTGACTGGCGTGGAGGGAAGACACATACAATGACTAAACATAACAGAGGAAGAATGTGGAAACAGAAATACAAGCAAGATACTACAAAAAAAGAAGCAATTAATTCTGACCAGCGTGGAGAGAAAGAAAATCAAGGATAGTTTCAAGAAGCTGGAATCAGAACTAAGCCTTCAAAGCTGCACAGGAGTGATGATCAGGGGATGATGGTAAAGAGACTCCTCACTGAAGAAACAGAACAATGTTTAGTCATTATCCATACTCTAAAAGTGCCCTATAATTTGATAATTAAGTGATGTGATTAGGAAACTGCATGTATGAGGATACATAATGAGAAACAATCACTAAAATTAATCAAGAGTCAGATCATTTCAACGCTATGCTGAAGAGAAAATTCTAAGTTTGTAAGAAGACCCAACCTGTGTTTTAAGACAACTCCAGCACACACTGAAGGTTGGAAACCAAGGCATGTATGTGACAAGAAATAAGCAGAAAGCAGGATACTTCCAATAACCTAAGCAAGAGTTAACAAGGGACAGTGTAGCTATAGTTTTGAGGATGTAAATGAAGGGTAGATACAAAAGATAACTTAGAAACAGAATTAAAGAAGATAGTAAACATCAGAAGTGCTACAATACCGCTAGTTGACATATGAAACATACATAAGGCTTTTGATAAAAACTTACAAAGCATTTTTGCAAAATGAGGGTAAGTTTTGTTTTCAAAACGTTAACCTTGAAGTGTCAAGTGGAAATCCACAGAGATGACTGATAACTAGTTTGAAATATACAAGAAAAAACTGTCATAAAAACCTAACATTTTATCAACACACAGAAGCCTTTCAACACTGATAAAAGCATCCCTAATATTGTTTGGGAGGATGGAAGAGATACTGGTTAACTTTACTCTGTTGGACAGCACGTTAACAAGAACCGAAGTGGAATATATAACTTCCAAACTATAAGAGGAGAAAAGTGGAGAGAAAAGGGAAGGAATAAGGAAAGCATTAATCCAATAGAAGGAGGGAAAGAAAGAAAAGTTAAAGTATAGAAAATAGGAAATAGAAGATAAGTAGAAATGAACCAAAAATTATCAGTAGTAAATAAATATTTGAACTCAAAGACTCACAGATTGGAATTAAAGCACAAAATTCAGTGACTGGCTATTTATAAGAGATATACCCAAAATAGAGCAATGTGTAAGACTAAAAATGAACATACAGAAGAAGGTATGTGAGGAAAATAACAAGTGGCTATCTTAACAAACAGAAAAGAATTTGAGGAAAAATCACTAACAAAGCTGAAGGACATAGCTTAATGATAAATGAACAACCCAGTAAGAAGACATAATAATCATACAGTATGTAGCTAATATGGCCTTTGAATAAAACAAAAATCAAAAGAATTCTGAGAAATTAACAAAACCAAAAATCATGAGATTTTTAAAAGTATTTCAATAACCAGATCACAAATTTAAAAATTAGTTGAACAGTACACACGTCAAAATTCATCAAATTGTACACTAAAATATGTGGATTGTATTATATGTACCTCAATATAAAAAACTTAAAAAAATTTTTCTAAAATGCTAAGGAAAGTTAGTTAAGATACAGATTACTTGAATAACACAATAAGTAACCCTGGCCTAAATGAAAAACTTCTGAACTCCTGATAAGAACAATCATTTTATCATATCTGTATAGAATACTGACAAAAAATGATCACAAATTTAAGTCTATAAACACTTCGTTTTCTTTTATATCTTAACTTTAGTGATCTAAAGAAATATAATTACCTTGTGAGTGTTGAATTTTCCAATTTCATCTAGATCCAAAAACATGTCCAAATCACATCCTAATTTTCCAAAACTGTTCACCGAAGAGCCAAAGGGTCTGACTGCACAGTCCGCAAAATACACAGCTGCTATATCTTCAATAAAAGAACAGGTGAGATACCGGAGCTTAGTGTTCTCCTCTGTTAACTGGGATTCCTTCAAGAGAGTGTTTAGCTGATCATCTACCTAGCTGGCCAAAACAAAAACAACAAAATATAGAAAATGTACAAGTCATATAAAATAAATGTCATTTGACTTTTAGAGATTCGACGCTTTGGAGACCCACTTTAAAAATACAGTTCTTTCCCTTCAGCCTTCAAAGTAGATTTTTAGACATACCCTTTAAAAAAACATGAGGAATGATGACACAAGCAAAATAAAAGGTAGCTAGAATTAAAACTACTTTTCTCAAGCAAGAGTATAAAGTATTGTTTTGGGAAAATGAAAATACTAAAATGCTCCAGAAGAGGTCTAAACAACCACAAAGCTAGACGTTTTAAATGGATTTGGGGGAAGATATGAACCAATGTTAAAGGCAAGAAACACTAGAAATAAGCAATGCTTCAAGAAATGTTCCTCAGAAAAACAAGCCTGTATATTCACCAGAAGACTTGTGTTCAAGTCATCACGTTTTAGAACTGTGCACTGGAATATTAAAGATAAAAACCATAGTTTCAAATGACCAGGTTTGGAAATAATATTGAAAATACATGAACTCAAGCAATCAGCTCAAGAAAACTAAGTAAAACGAAAGGAAACGTACATTAGAAATCAAACCAAAAAACAGTACTCTGGTAAATAAGACAAAGAACCGACTCTTTGGAAGGATGACTCAACTAGCTAAACCTTTGACAAGTCTGAGTAAGAAAAACCCAAACTAATATAAACAGTATTAGAGCAGAAAGAAGAGAGAAAACCAGAAAAAAGGTATTTCAAATTTACAGAAGAATGCCAGGTACAACTGTATATCAATATGTTGACAAGAAAAAGGAAACCAGAATAGTCCAAAGGCCCAAAACTTGGGAAGAATGTGGTCACTACTCATGAGTGCAGACAGGGCATGGGGGCAGGGAGTGGGGAAGATAACTTTCACTTTTCACTCAACATATTCTGTTATGTGAATATTTTATAATAAGAACTTATATAAAATAATGTCATACATACACACACTATTTTTAGTTGTGGAAGTTGAGAAGTTGGGTAAGTATACCTATAAACTTACACTTTCTGCACAACAAAGTAATTCAAAGAGTTTCCTGCTTGAAGGAGGTGATTGATTACTGCACTGTACACATGGCTGTTCAGAAGTCTGGCTTGATGGATTCTTCAGCTTTAAATTGAAGAAACGCGATCTGAATGGAATTGCACACTCTCTGTCCACGCTTGGAGTACGAGTGACATTCTGCAGTGAAGCTACACTTTCCTTTTGACAAAATTCTACAACAGCATAAAGACCCTATATCAAAAACATAAGAAAAAGCAGAACATATCTCAGAATGATATATTTAATATAGTATTTTAGTTGCTATTTCAAAACAATTGCCATATGCTAAAAATAATTATTTAAAAATTTTACAAATGATATGCTTCTACCACAAGCATTGGTTTTATTTTATTTATTTTTTTAGTCTTCAACACTTTATTTATTTATTTTTAATTAAGGTATCATTGATGTACAGTCCTGTTTCGTGAGGTCTGCACTTTCTCCACATGTATGCAGTCTGGCACAGACTTCTGTCCCGTTACTCTTTTAGGATTAGTTGCATTAACTGTATTTTCATATTATATGTGGTTTTGGGAGGAGTTCTCTGTCTTACCTCTCATGCCGCCATCTTTAATCTTCACAAGCATTGGTTTTAATCATTATAAGCAGATTAAGAAAAAGAACACTATTAATAAAGTCAAATTAGTTAAGAAGCTGAAATAGAAAATTAAAACACAAACAAAAATTCCCTCACACTTGCCTTTATCCCTAAGATAACGGAACTATTTAAAATGTTCTAAATCTAAATTACTTAGCATTCTGTAATACTGCTATAAGGATTTGTTATATCAAAAAAAACTATTAAGGAAATTTAGATAAAGAAAGATGTAGTACACCAAAAGACAATCTAACTTTACCATATTGTAAATAACTAATGGGTCCTCTATCCTTCAGAATCAAGAATGTTAAGTTAGATTGTGTTTCAAATACTTACAAAGCTTTCATAGAAGAAATGACTCTTAATATGTCCATGTTGAGATAAATATTTGAGAAACTTTTTTTCACTGAATTTATTTGGACAATGTATTAAAACAGTTCGCTGAGCCTGTTCTCGTCTTTCTTTTTGCACCTCAGAGAATCTCTTTTTGGGAGTCCTGTCTTCAGAGCCTTTGAATGAGACAAAAACATTTCTCACACACACATGTAAAATTTAAAGCCTATTTTGATAAGTAAATAAAGATTCTATAGCTGACTAAAACTAACTTTATCCAAATCTCATCATCTTCCTTCTCTTCCTTTTTAAGGGTCACACTATACTCTTCCAATTTTCGCTTTACCATTCATCTATAACTCTCATTAACACTGTCACTTTTGCTGTTTTGATTCACTATAGTAAACACACAGAGCTGAAAAGAGCTTGCTCTACGAAACTGTAAAAGCAAAACCAAGAAAGTAAAATCACTCATTTAACACTCTCTCAAATACACACATACAAAATCTGTGCAAGCTATAACATTCCAAAGCCTAGAAGAAATTTTTATAAGCCTGAGTGTAATGAGACAATGGGTTTAGAAGTTTAATGTGTTAAAGTATTAGTTGTTACAGTTCTACTTTGTCAAGGGCCTTCATCTGACCCAAACAATTAACAATAAATTACCAACTATCATGTGCTCTGTATCTCAAGGAAATCAAAGAATTTAAAACCTCGTTGCTGTCCATAAAGAGCTCACGACAATTTCACTGAAGAAACAGTAATTTTTTTTCATTAAAAACTGAACCAGGGGGTTAGGAGTTTTACAATCACAGGAAATGAAGACAAGAGGTGTGACAGTCAAGAATGAAATATTAATAAGCCACTGACCACAAAGGAAAGGAAAACTAACTATACAGAAAAAGAAAAGCATTCAAGTTCTAAGAGAGATTAATGCCCAACTGATGTTAGCAACTCATTTTTTCCTCCAAGATATTTAACGTCTACTTGAGTGGCTTAAAAGTGCTTTTTTTAAAGGTCAAATAGTGGATTCTGGAGATTATAAACTACCATGTCTGACACCAATACCCTCAACAAAATTCCGAAAAGGTTAAATAGAATAGAAAATGTAGCTGATATAAGGAAATCAATGAAGGCTCTTGGCCTCATTTTCTTTCCAAAGGTTATAAAACTGAGGATCAAGGAAAAATTGCAAATACACTGTATCTTGTTTACAGCAAACTCATGACATCCTCATGGACAAATTAGAGAAACGTAGGTTAATGACAGCAAGAGCCCTCTGAACCCTAAATTCTGCTCAGTAGCACCAACCCAGAGGCAAGTCTCTAATGACACATCAGAGAACTACTGGCCCTTACCTGCTCCACATTTCTAACAATTAATCAAACAAATGGGTATCTTTTCCACATTCACTGTACTAGATGCTGAAAGTACTTCTTGTAAATATGTGTCCACATCTCTCTTCCGATGCACCCCTTTAACATCAGTCTCTCATTTCAAGGCCTCTATCACTGCAATAACCTGATTCCTAAACTGGTCTCATCCACTCTAGTCTTTTCTTTCTCAAGCTACTCTGTACACTGCTGCCAAAGTGATCTTCATAAAAGTCTGTCTTTAAAAGCCTTATTCTTTGACTTTCCTGCTTAAAACTCTTCAATAGCTTCCCTATTGCATTCAAGACCAAGTCTAAACTCCACAGCACCCTGTATTACCAGAATGAATCTAATTCACAGTGTTTCATTTACTTACCAATATGGGAGAATATCTGTCTTCCATATTGAGTACCGGAACTATTATTATTCACTTTGATCCCAATCTGAGAGACCTTCCAATTAGTCCCTATTTCCTTACTTATTAATGGTATAGGATCTGCCTAGACCATCTCACCCACTCTTCAGTTGTAACCACCATATACATCTTGTCTCCGATTATTACTGAGTCTAGACTTCTGTCCAACTGTTTATTGTGAAAGTAAAGTCAAACTGCTAAATTATATAAAGTATAAATCCTTCCCCAGTTCTCTCCCTCTAATACCCAACCATTAAGTTTGGTGTGTACCTTTCCAGACATTTTCAAGGCTTATATAAACATATGTTTGCACTTCTCCATAGATAAGCCTTTTTAATTTTTTTTACACAATTGAAATTACTGAAATCATACTACAAATTCTCTTTTATTATACACTTTAAAAAATTTAAGACATTGGGGATATCTTTCCAAGTCAGTATATATTTACCTCATTAAGTAACTATGTAAGTATTCTTGCATATTAATCATAGTTTAGCTCATCTGCTACTGGTAAGTACTGAAGTGATTTACCTTTTTTCACTATTACAAACAATAATGTAATATTGTCTGTAAGCAAATACCACTTTTATGCAAGTATATGCCTGCAATAAGATTCCTGGGGAAGAGGAGGGACTAAATTTGAGAACAAAATACAGAAATTTGATAAAAGATGGAGAATTCTGCTCAAGGAGATGAGACAGGTAGAATTTAAAGCATTAACAGCTCTGGCCTTGAACAACAAACAGTAGGTAAGAATGATATGGACATGACAGTGGTGAAGGAGGGGACAAAAAGTTTAGGTGGTTTAAGTTTATTATCTCATAAAGGCTTATCAATCTACAAATGACACGAAGTTGAAGGTAAAAACTAGTAAGTGCTAGTATTTAATGACAGACTCAAAATCTGCCAATGCTCTTCATAGTGTCATCTGGTAAGCATAAACCAACACAAAAAAATAAGACTAAATACCATCCTGAATTTAGAATTAAAAACATCAAAGACACAAGCACATGATAGAAAAATTAACCCAGCATTAGCTGTATAAAAGAGGCCTAAAGTTTGATTTGATGAAAGTTCACAATGAGTCAAAGGAATGTCTTAACATCTGGGATGAGGATAAGGAGAAAACAAATATATATATAAAATACATAAAATTTCAGACTGGATTCTCAAGATGGCGGCATGAGTAGGGTGGCGGAAATCTCCTCCCAAAACCATATATATTTTGAAAATACAGCAAATACAACTATTCCTAAAAGAGTGACCAGAAGATACAGGACACGAGCCAGGCTACATCTGCGAGAGCCCAACATCTCACAAAAAAGGGTTGGATACAAAGCTGTGACCCAGTAGGACCCAAGTAGGACCTTCCACTGGTAGGAGGAAGGGAATCAGAGTGGGGAGGGGGTGGAAGCACAGGACTGCTAAATAACTAGCCCTGGGGATCTGCCCCGGGAGCACAGACACACATTGCATGGTGCACTGGATATTGGAGGAGAGGAAAAGCAAGGTCTGAGACTGAGACTGCAAACAGGTTCCGACAGCCAGCTGCGCTGGGACAAAAGAAAAGTGGGCGCTTTAAAAGTCTTTAAAGGGTTTAACAGGTGGACAAAACTGTCCTGGCACACTCAGCCCAGCAGGCGGGAAACTAAGGAACTCCAGGCGCCCTAACCCCTGGGTGGCAACGCAGCTTCAAATCCCCTCACGGCAATAAGCAGCCTGCTGTTCCTTCACCCCCACCAACGCTGCAAGCAAACTGGCTGACCCACCATTGCTGCAGAACAGCCAGGGAGCAGTCCTGCCTACAGCAACCACACAGCTTAGCACAGAGGTTTCTCCTTGTGCATGGATAACCAGCCGAGACCCAGAGGCTGCTCCCTGTGTGCGGTTGACCAGCACAAACAGAGGAGACCGGCGCAGAGTCCAGGAGGCACGAAGGGGCTTGGTTCTTGCAGCAGAACATACGCCACTTGCCTGCGACCCCCGCTAGTGCCCTAAGCCATCCTGAGGGCCACCCCGCCCACAGCAGCTCAGGGGATTAACCCAGAGGCTGCTCCCTGAGTGTGGTTGATCAGCACAGACAGAGGAGATGGGCACAGAGACTGGGAAGCACAAAAGGGCTTTGCTCTTGTAGCAGAACATGTGTTGCTGGCCTGCGACCTCCGCCATTGTCCTAGGCCTTCTCAAAGGCCACCCCGCCCACAGCAGCTTAGGGGATTAACCCAGAGGCTGCTCCCTGAGTGCGGTAAACCGGCACAGACAGCGGAGATAGGCAAAGAGACCAGCAAGCAGGAAGGGACTTTGTTCTCCCAGCTGACATATGCACCACTTGCCGACGACTACTCTCATCGCCATGAAAAGGCAGAAGAACCTTGTTTAGTCCAAAATCCCTCAAACACCAGAGAGAGGGTTCGGTGAGGCTGTAATCACCAATGATCCTGAAAAAGAATTCAAAATAAAAGTCATAAGCATGTTGATGAAGCTACAGAGAAATATTCAAGAGAAGGGATGAATTCAATAGGGAGATAACAGAAATGAAACAAACAATGGAACGATTTAAGAGCAGAATGGATGAGGTGAAAGAGACTGTAAGTGGAATAGAAATCAGAGAACAGGAATACAGAGAAGCTGAGACAGAGAAAGAGAAAAGTATATCTAAGAATGAAAGAATATTAAGAGAACTGTGTGACCAATCCAAATGGAACAATATTTGCATTATAGGGGTACCAGAAGAAGAACACAGAGAAAAATGGCTACAAAGTGTCTTTGAAGAAATAATTGCTGAAAACTTCCCCAATCTGGGTAAGGAAATAGTCTTTCAGACCATGAAAGTCCACAGGTCACCCAACACAAGGGACCCAAGGAAGACAACACCAAGACATATAATAATTAAAATGGCAAAGATCAAAGACAAGGACAGAGTAGTAAAAGCAGCCAGACAGAGAAAAAAGATCACCTACAAAGGAAAACCCATCGGGCTATCATCAGACTTCTCAGAAGAAACCTTACAGGCCAGAAGGGAATAGCATGATATATTCAATGCAATGAAACAGAAGGGCCTCAAACCAAGAACACTGTAACCAGCAAGATTATAATTTAAATTTGAAGGAGGGATTAAACAATTCCCAGATAAGCAAAAGTTGAGGGACCCACAAACCATCTCTACAATATATTTTAAAGGAACTGCTCTAGATGAAAATATTCCAAAAGCTAAATAGCTGTCACCAGAGAAAATAAGACCACAGCAAAGAAAGTAGACCAACCAAATACTAACTAAAGGTAAAATGAAATCAGCTATCCACAAACTCAGTCAAGGGAAATGCAAAGAGGACAGAATAAAACACCTAACATATAGAGTAGAGGAGGAAGAAAAAGGACAAAAATAAAGAATCATCAGACTGTGTTTATAATAGCGTAATAAGTGAGTTAAATTAGACGGTTAGATAGTAAAGAAGCTGAGTCAAGTTAGACGGTTAGATAGTAAAGAAGCTGAGTTAAGTTAGACGGTTAGATAGTAAAGAAGCTTCCCTTAAACCTTTAATAACCACGAATCCAAAGCCTGCAATGGCAATAAGTACTTACCTACTGACAATCACCCTAAATGTATATGGACTGAATGCAACAATCAAAAGACAATGAGTAATAGAATGGATAAAAAAGCAAGACCCATCTATATGCTGCCTACAAGAGATTCACCTCAAAACTAAAGATATACACAGACTAAAAGTGAAAGGATGGAAAAAGATATTTCATGCAAACAATACAGAGAAAAAAGCAGGTATTGCAGTACTTGTATCAGACAAAATAGACTTGAAAACAAGGGAAGTAACAAGAGACAAAGAAGGACATTACGTAATTATAAAGGGGTTAGTACAACAAGAAGATATAACCATCTATGCACCCAACACAGGAGCACCTACATATGTAAAACAAATACTAACAGAATTAAAGGGGGAAATAGAATGCAATGCATTCGTTCTAGGAGATGTCAACACACCACTCACTCCAAAGGACAGATCCACCAGACAGCAAATAAGTGCGGACACAGAGGCACTGAACAACACAATAGAAAAGATGGACTTAACAGATATCTACAGAACTTTACACCCAAAAGCAACAGGATACACATTCCTCTCAAGTGCACATGGAACATTTTCCAGAATAGACCACATACTAGGCCACAAAAAGAGCCTCAGTAAATTCAAAAAGATTGAAATTGAACCAACCAACTTCTTAGATCACAAAGGTATAAAACTAGAAATAAATTGTACAAAGAAAACAAAAAGGCTCACAAACACATAGAGGCTTAACAACATGCTCCTAAATAATCAATGGATCAATGACCAAATTAAAACAGAGATCAAGCTATATATGGAGACAAATGAAAATGACAGCACAACGCCTCAACTTCTGTAGGATGGAGCAAAGGCAGTTCTAAGAGGAAAGTATATAGCAATCCAGGCCTATTTAAAAACATAAGTACAATTCCAAATGAATAGTCTAAATTCACAATTACTGAAACTGGAAAAAGAAGAACAAATGAGGCCCAAAGTCAGCAGAAGAAGGGACATAATAAAGATCAGAGAAGAAATAAATATACTCTGAAGAATAAAACAGAAGAAAAAATTAATAAAACCAAGAGCTGGTTCTTGGAGAAAATAAACAAAATAGATAAACGCTTAGCCAGACTTATTAAGAAAAAAAGAGAACCTACACACATAAACAGAATCAGAAATGAGAAAGGAAAAATCCAGCAGACACCACAGAAATACAAATATTTATTAAAGAATACTATGAAAATCCATATGCTGACAAACTGGATACCTAGAAGAAATGGACAACTTCCTAGAAAAATACAACCTTCCAAGACTGACCAAGGAAGAAACAGAAAATCTAAACAGACCAATAACTAGCAATGAAAATGAATCGGTAATCAAAAAACTACCCAAGAACAAAACCTCTGAACCAGATGGATTCACCACTGAATTTCATCAGACATTTAGAGAAGACATAATACCCATTCTCTTTAAAGTTTCCCAAAAAATAGAAGAGGAGGGAATACTTCCAAACTCATTCTATGAAGCCAGCATCACTCCAGTATCAAAACCAGGCAAAGACACCGCAAAAAAAGAAAACTACAGATCAATATCCCTAATGAACACAGATGCAAAAATACTCAACAAAATAATAGCAAACTGAATTCAAAAATACATCAAGAGGATCATACACCATGATCAAGTGGAATTCATCACTGGGGTGCAATGATGGTACATTAGAAAGTCCATCAACATCATACACCACATCAACAAAAAGGAGGACAAAAATCACATGAGCATGTCCATAGATGCTGAAAAAGCATTTGACAAAATTCAACATCCATTCATGATAAAAACTCTCAACAAAATGGGTATAGAGGGCAAGTACCTCAACATAATAAAGGTCATATTTGATAAACCCACAGCCAACATCATATTTAACAGCGAGAAGCTGAAAGCTTTTCCTCTAAGGTCAGGAACAAGACAAGGATGCCCACTCTCCCCACTTCTATTCAACATAGTACTGGAGGTCCTAGATAGCAATCAGACAACACAAAGTAATAAAAGGCATCCAAATTGGTAAGAAAGAAGTTAAACTGTCCCTGTTTGCAGATGACATGATATTGTATGTAAAAAACCCTAAAGAATCCACTCTAAAACTACTAGAACTAATATCTGCATTCAGCAAAGTTGCAGGATACAAAATTAACACACAGAAATCTGTTGCTTCATATACACTAACGATGAACTAGCAGGAAGAGAAATTAGGAAAACAATTCCATTCACAATTGAATCAAAAAGATTAAAATACCTAGGAATAAACCTAACCAAGGAAGTGAAAGACCTATACCCTGAAAAGTACAAGACACTCTTAAGAGAAATTAAAGAGGACACTAATAAATGGAAATTCATCTCATGCTCTTGGGTAGGAAGAATTAATATTGTCAAATTGGCTATCCTGCCTAAAGCAATCTACAGATTCAATGCAATCCCTATCAAAATACCAACAGGATTCTTCAATGAACTAGAGCAAATAATTCTAAAATTCATATGGAACCACAAAAGACCCCGAATAGCCAAAGCAATCCTGAGAAGGAAGAATAAAGCTGGGGGGATTAAGCTCCCTGACTTCAAGCACTACTACAAACCACAGTAATCAAGACAATTTGGTACTTGCACAAGAACAGACCCACAGACCAGTGGAACAGAATAGAGAGTCCAGATATTAACCCAAGCATATATGGTCAATTAGTATATGATAAAGGAGCCATGGATGTACAATTGGGAAATGACAGCCTCTTCAACAGTTGGTGTTGGCAAAACTGGACAGATACATGTAAGAGAATAAAACTGGATTACTGTCTAACTCCATACACAAAAGTCAACTTGAAATGGATCAAAGACCTGAATGTAAGTCATGAAACCATAAAACTGTTGGAAGAAAACATAGGCAAAACTCTCTTGAATATAAACATGAACAACCTCTTCATATCTCCACAGGCAAAGGAAACAAAAGCAAAAATGAAGAGGTGAGACTATATTAAACTAAAAAGCTTCTGTACAGCAAAGGACACCAGCAGTAGAACAAAAAGGCATCCTACAGTATTGGAGAATATATTCATAAATAACATATCCGATAAGCGGTTGACATCCAAAATATACAAAGAGCTCACACACCTCAACAAACAAAAGGCAAATAATCCAATTAAAAAATGGGCAGAGGATCTGAACAGACACTTCTCCAAAAAAGAAATTCAGATGGTCAACAGGCACATGAAAAGATGCTCCACATCGCTAATCATCAGAGAAATGCAAATTAAAACCACATTGAGATATCACCTCACACTACTTAGAAAGGGCAACATCCAAAACACAAACAACAACAAATGTTGGCGAGGATGTGGAGAAAGGGGAACCCTCCTATACTGCTGGTGGGAATGTAAATTAGTTCAACCATTGTGGAAAGCAGTATGGAGGTTCCTCAAAAAACTCAAAATAGAAATACCATTTGACCCAGGAATTCCACTCCTAGGAATTTATCCTAAGAATGCAGGAGCCCAGTTTGAAAAAGACATATGCACCCCCATGTTTATCACAGCACTATTTACAATAGCCAAGAAATGGAAGCAACCTAAGTGTCCATCAGTAGATGAATGGACAAAGATGTGGTACCTATACACAATGGAATATTATTCGGCCATAAGAAGAAAAGTAATCCTACCATTTGCATAAATATGGATACAACTAGAGGGTATTATGCTTAGCAAAATAAGCGAGGCAGAGAAAGACAAGTACCAAATGATTTCACTCATCTGTGGAGTGTAAGAACAAAGAAAAACTGAAGTAACAAAACAGGAGCAGACACACAGAACCCAAGAATGGACTAACAGTTACCAAAGGGAAAGGGACTGGGGAGGATGGGTGGGAAGGGAGGGGTAAGGGGATAAAGGGGCATTATGATTAGTACACATAATGTGGGGGTGGGGGAGGAAGGCAGTATAGCACAGAGAGGACAAGTAGTGATTCTATAGCATCTTACTACGCTGATGTACAGTGACTGTAATGGGGTATGTGGTGGGGACTGCTAATGGGGGGAATCTAGTAACAACGTTGCTCATATAAATGTATATTAATGATACAAAAAATATATATATATATATATATATATAAAATTTCAGACTTTATTAAAACAAATGTTCATAAAAATCCAAATTCAGAGGGCAAGAGCACTCACTTCTCTACGATTTACCGGTCATGCCACATATAGAGTGTATGTTCTGCTCTGGACATAATGGATATGAGAGAGATTAATGAACCAGAGAGCATCCAGAGTGGAGTGATAAAAGGTCTAGAAACTCTGATAGAGAATCACTGTAGATAAAGTGGAGAGTTATAGCCTGGAAAAAAAAGCTACTGAGAACCTGCAAGCTGTCTTCAAATCTAAGAGAGAACTTCCTACTTGAGCAGCACTTTACAGTCTTCCAAGCACCTTCACATATACACTCTCTTCCACATCTTTGAGACAGACAGCAGATTGTTGGAGAAAAAACTGCAGAGTCAACCATCTAAAAAGCTGGGTAGCCTCCTGTAGAGATTAGCTGCTGTCTAGTTGCCTGCCATCACCCTCACTCCCCGCTGGTTCTGGGGACAGCCCACCCCTGCCTGTAGAGAACTACTCTGTCTGGTTGTGGTGGGGCTGTCAATACAGGTATCCTACCTGGCACACTTGCCCTCACTCCATCAGATGGGACAAGATTATCAGACTATTTTGGACAGCCCCTCTTGTCCAAAGGGCAGGGATGTGATCAATCAAAAGCTCTTTCTTAGAACTTTTCAAATTCAGCTAAAAGATTTATTTCACTCTTGCCTTTTGGAGAAGGCTACAAGCATGTGCACATGGAGCTGCTGATGGCCACACCCCTACCATCAACACCCCTGTGCAGAAGAATTTGTAATGAGGCCACCAAACAATAACTGAGGAAAGCAATATCTCACAATGACCACAAGCATCCGTGGACTTTAAAGCAGCTCTGTCTTTCTGGAGTTTGGTTACATGGGTTGGTATATCCTCCCTTTCCCGCTTAAGCTCATTTGAGTTCATTTCTGCCACCTGCACCAAAGTCCTGAATAATACACTCCATATTCTTATTGTTAAATCAGGGTTTTTTCCACTACTCATATGAAAGCTATGTCAAAACTAAGACTAACATGGAAATGGGAAATTAGTAGATGAAAACATTTTTCAACCATTAGAGCCTGACCAAAAAATGGAACTGGCCAATTTATTAAATAGTGTGTTAATTGAAAATGTTACTAGGAATGTTTAGCATTGAGTTCTTACACTGAGTGAAAAACCAAAATAGGTATTTCTCAAGTTCCTTCCAATTACAAAATTATATGCTTAAAACATATGCATAAATATATAAATAATATATATGCATAAAAATGGAGAACATTTTTCTTTCTCCTTTTAAAAATGGAAAAGAACTTCCAGTGAAGATTATGCTACTTGTTAGGCCCCTTAGAAATCCCTTTATATTTAGCTAGTTATATTATCCTAATTTTACAAAATGAAACACATTACCTAAGAAAAAAACAGCTCTACTAAAGTGACAAGTATAGCCCTGGAATCAGAAGGTTTTATTCTTATCTTTGCCACTCAATAGTTGATTAAGTTTGAACTAGCTGTTCCCCTTGGACTAGGCTGTTTACTCACCTATAAAATTCAGTATTAACAATTCCCCCTTCCGTATCTAGTTACTTCACAGAGCTTTGTTTCTCAAAGAGCATATGAAAGACTCTCAAATTTAAACCACTGTATGGATGCTAAATTACAATAGCTTCTTTGGCAGAGCAACTTTAGAATTTTTAAAAGCTACTAAATACAAACCAGTCAGTATTTCAATGAAATGTCATGTTAAGTAACTTTTCTCACTCCTTGTCAATGTGAGTGAGTCTTTATTTATACAGACTGATGAGGAAAGCAACCCTAATATTCATTTTAGGGGAAATACTTTACTTGTTTAGCCTACTTTAGACCTGCTCCCAGAAATAATTTCATCTCTTAAAACTATGCCCCAAGAAATGGTAGATATCAATACCTTTTGCTTAATAGCTTGACACGAGGTCTAAATTAGCTCAGCTATGTGACCTTACACAAGGTATTTAGCTCTTTGAGCCTCTTTCTACATCTTTAAAATGCAGGCAATGATACATTTCTTGCTCAATTGTTTTTAATAATAGTGAACAAGGGGCACACACAACTCTTGGAGCCAGAGAGGGGTTCAGTGACAGTGGGTTTCTCAATACACAAAGCAGCATACAAATTTAAAACATCTGTCAGACAACAACCTGCTCCAGTGGATGCAACCTGTTACCAGATTGATTTTGCTCAAAATGGACAAAAGCATAAAGTAAACGACACTAACTTCAGACTGAACCCTACATTTGAGAGCCAGAAAACCTGTTATTCATAAAAAGCCTTCGGCCTGTACCAACAACGTTTGAGTATAAAGATGCATTTGGAAACGTGAACTGACTGACCTGTGGCATCACTATTACAATTGGGAACATTATTTTGCCAAATTGTAAAATACTAGCAAATTATGTTCTTGGCGAACTTCACTAAGATTTAAAACAAATCTATTATCACACACAGAAGCCACCGAAGAAAGAAACGTCACACACGCCACCACCACCAGGAGCAAGAGGGGCAGCCCTAGGATCCCCTAGCGAGATCAGAGGAGGGCGGGCCACAGCGGCACCCTCTGGCCGAAGGTCCTCTGGCTGTCTCCACGGGCCACGAGTTCGCCCGCGGTCCCACTCTTTCCCCTCCCCCCGCCCGCGCTGGGTACCGGCCGCTCAGCAAACTGAGGACACAGCGCCATCACCTGTCTCCAAGCTCCCTGAGGACCGCTCTTCTCTCCTGACGTCTGCGGCCACTGTTCCTGGGCAAGTAGAAAACCTTTGCACAGGACGCAGGACTTGACTTCTCTGAGCACATAGGGGTAAACGGGTGAACAGGCCCACACCGCGAGCAGCCATTGTGAAAGGAGAAGCAGCGCGAGGAGAAAGGGCACCAGACTTCTGCACATGCGCGCTGAGGCGAAACGAATGGAAAGCCAAGAGGGTCAAACTAGGCGAAAGAAGCGGTCGTTTATACTAGAAGAAAATCAATTGAGTTCCCAATACAAATGCCTGAGCTTTCAAACATGTTTTATCCCCAGTCTCCCACAGTTCTTTAAAAGAAGACCTCCAATAGAACAAGCATGTCACCAGTCTTTAAATAGTCATGAAAATAGAACCAGAGAGCAAAGGTCATGAGGAAGGAATACATGGCAATCTATAAACTAATGAAGGATAGTTTTTATCAGATACTGTTCTAAGTGCTTTACATGTAATGACCCTTACAACAACCCTGTGTTGTAGTAACTAGTATTATCTTCGTTTATTAATGGGGAGACTAAACATACAGAGCATTTCTAAACATTCATAAAGTAACCTTCCTGAAGGTACACAGTCAGTGAAGGGCAGAGATAGGAGTTAAACTAGGTTCCAAGATAACAGAGTTTTTCTTTTCCCTGGTACAAGTGTATTGAGATTTAATTAATATACTGAACAATTCACACCTTTAGGTGTGCCATTCAATGTTTTTAGTATTTTCACTGTTAACCTTAAAAACAAAACTATCAGTTATTTTACCAGAAGAAAATTGGTTTATTCAGGAATAGCAGAGAATTGCCATTTAGAGCATTCAAGCTACAGGAAAACCATAGACAAATCCTACTAACAAAGGAGAGGAACATAATTTTATGGAGAGGGAGGAAGTTGGGAGGAGTTGTTTTGAATGACAGTCCACTTGACAAAAGTAAGAGTTCAGGATGATGAAGGTTTCTCATTGGCTGAGTTGCAGGGGTCAGTTTCTTATAGGAGATGCAATGTACATCCCAGTTGGGGCCTGTAGTTGATGATTCCTTCCTGTAACTGACATGAAGTTGTACCCTGCTCCCCCTTCCAGTTCCCTAACTCCACTCAAGTAAGGGTTCCCTTATTATTTCTCACATCACAAGTAATCATTTTTACTACATTTTCATCACTTTCAGAAGAAACCTTGTGCCCATTAGCCATGACCTTCTCATCGTGACACTCCCCCCCAGTCCTAAGTAACCACTTACCTACTTTACAGCTCTTTTTTTCACCATAACACAGACTTAGAATTCAATTAAGACATAGTCCATTAAAATTATGCTCCAGTACCTTAAGGTTACATAAGGTATATATCAAGAGTAAATAGTGTTTCTGCTCTCAGGGAGTCCATTCTCTGCTGAAGAGAACAGACCAATCAATGGAGAAGTTCAGTGTAGTGATAAATGCTAAAAGAGGAAAAGAAGTATAAGGCAGATGTTCCCATAAAGGCGTGGTGCAATGTGAGAGAAGGAGGGGGACACTGTAAATGGTAAGAGTGATAAATACCTGCACCGTGCATTCAAGATGGTGAGCTGTTTGATGTGAGAGACTGTGCCTCAGTCATCCTTGTCTCCCCAGCAGTAAAAAAGAGTAGGTTTACAATATATTGAATTATCAACAAAATAAAATTTCTTGTCCAGGAATAGGGCATATATTCATAAACTTATCACTTTTCATTTCAACTTGGTTTGATAGTCATTTTCTTCCACTTGCTCCCTTAAAGAAAACAGACATTACAATTTCACATGTTTTAAGACTTAAAGAATTAATTAGTATTCTACTAATTTGGAATTGAGATAATCTGGACTGAGATTAGACTAAAGTTTCTTTCCATTATTGATGAGAGCAAGATTTGCAATGGAAATTAAAATAAAAACTATGTCTGAGCTCCTTTGAACTACTTTAACAACAACCTCTTAAAAACGCTCTTCAGATAATTCAGCAGTACTATTTTAGTATTGTAATATAGAATTACAAGTGCATTTAACCTTTGATCCAGCGATTCTACTTCTAGAAATTCATTGTATAGCTACTCTTGTTCAATCTTCCAGCTGATTTCTTATAGCAAGAGATTAGAACATTAATGAATCTGGAGACTTTCTATTTCCTTACCTGTAACTCTCTTCAAGATACATTGCTAAAATTGCTAAGTAAAACAATCAAGAGTCAGAACACCACACACACACACACACACACACACACACACACACATATGCATGCACACATACATTTGCTTGTATGTGTACAGATGATCTCTGGAAAGATAGCCAAAAACCTGGTTGATTTTAGAGATGGAACTAAAAGACTGGAAAACAAGTATGAGAAGAAGATTGTTTATACCATTTGTACCTTTAAAATTTTAAACATTTAAAAATATAATCCCAAATTTTATTTTAGAGATTTTAGTAAAATGTAATTCAACTTTGATTAAAATGTAAGATGCCATCAGATCTATAGTTTGCATCAGAGGATTTGAACTGAGTGTCTAGTAATCAGGAGAAAAAGAAAGATTTTTCACTGTCTACCTCTTGTACCTTTTAAATTTTGTACCATGTACATATAGAGGAAAAAAGGAAGTACTTTTTTCTGGTGAGAAATGCTTTAGATATTCTATACAACTTGTTAATGATGCTATTATGTAAATTCTTAAATATGCTCAAACTATTTAAAAATCATATAAAGATTTATAATTATATATTATAAATTTATTATACCTCAAATTGACCATTCACATCCATATATTTGGGTCTTTATGCTTTTGCTACTGATAGTAATTTACAACTGTTACTTGTAGCTTTATAGTTCTAGATATTCCTTCACCTAAGAAAGTAAAAGCTTATTTTAAAATTACATTTTATTTAATCTTTATGACTAGATTGTAGAAAACATGGAATTAAGGTTGACATGATCTCTAAAATGAAACTTATGAAATATGTACAATCATCATCTGGCAAGCAAGTTGTACAAACAATGTGCTCGTTATGTAATCCCTTCAGTTTTATTTCTAAACCATAGGCCCCCCAACTTCTCCAGAATTCCAAGTAAGGAGGCCTTCAATGTATTACAGTTAAGATATCAACAACATGCCAATCCCAACCATTCACTAAAAAAAATTCAGTCTTGAAGTTTGCCAGGATTTAAAGGTACTATAAAATTGCCAAAGTGATTTCACATGGCTATATTATGTAGAGAGATCAACTGGTCCTGTGCTGTTTCCATAGAAATGGTGGAACTGTTTCACCAGTTCATAAATATCTATGAGATGTAAAGGAGATCCTCTTTCAATATTCAGAGCAATAGCTTGGCCCCATATTCAGATTGACATCATCCATTGTCCCTTTCCTGAGTTGTCTATCTCAGATCATTCAAGAATTCCCAGCACAATCCTGTCAACAAACACCAGAGGAGGGAAACATGTATCTGATGTTCTGACAAACATACACCCATTTTCTGCTGATGCTGTTTCTACTATGGCCACACGGGGTCACTGCTGAAAACTGGTGGTTTTACATGGTGCAAAGCACTCATGCAAAGCCACCGTGAAGCCGTACAATGCTGCTGGTGTCTCATTATCCTAATGAAAATAGCTTACATTGATTTTGAACTTACTTTGGGCCAGTATTGTGCTGTGTCCAATTGCATCATCTTATTTAAATTCCACAATATGCCTGTGAATGTTATTATTATTCCCATTTTATAGATGCAAAAACTGAGATGTAGAAAGGTTAAATAAAATGACCAAAATCAGAGCAAAGGATGTGTCTGACCCAGGTTTGACTGACTTTCTAGGCATCATGATCCTAAGTCCATCTCTTCAGTATGTTCATGCTTTTTGACCTAGTAATTCCACTTCTAGGGAACTATCCTAATTGGAGATGCATTTTTATGTAACCTTTAGGTTTACATACAAGGATGTTTTAATGCAGTATATAACGGCAGGCATATTGGAGACAATCTACAGATTGAATAAAGAGGGACTAGCTAATTTATAATCAATCCACAGATTAGAATACTAATAGATTGTATTTACTCTAAGTGATTAATATTAGCCAGTTTTGGTTCTAAGCATTTTGTGTGACTCAGTTAACCTCCACAAAATCTAGGATAATAGGAATAATTATCACATTTCACCTAGTCTGAGACACCATCATTACAAGACACTCCACTTATTTTATGCACCCCTATGAAAAATGATGCCAATTAATCTAGGACACAATGCTTTTTTATTGTTAATGGTGGTCTGCACTCTGATTTCAGAGATATTAAAATATAGGATAAATGTTCATTTTAGAATTGATAAAATAAGTTATAATCAATCTATATTTATTATCAATATATTGTCTATATATATCATAATCAATTTATTTATGGGTGAGGGAACTGAGAAAGAGAGAGATTAAATATTTGCCCAAGGTTTAAAAAAAAAAGGGCTGTAAGTAAAGGTAGAATAGTAATCAGGGTGACCACAGTCCCAGCTCTGTTGTTCACTCTCTGAAGGAAAAATACAATATTTTAATGCTATCTTTAAAAAACCCCAAAACTGCAAAAAGGCCTTAAAGAAAGAACAATTTAGGTGCTTCAGAACATGCCAATCTTTTGGGCAGGACTCAAATCATGGGAAACATTTCTATTTACAAAATGTTCACAAGAACTTCTATTAGGTGACTTAAACAGAGCTTTGAGCTACCAAGTTGCCTTAAGTGAAAGATTTTTTTATCTTCTTCACTACCCTCTGAGATGCTTTCTGTAAATGAATTGCATTGACAATTTCTCTTTCCCCTGTGATTTTTTTTCCTAAGCAATTAGCTGCTATTTGGGGCACAAGAAAGGTTAGTTGGATTTCAAGTCATGCACAAGTGCTGGTAGGCAAATGTTTTAACAAACGAATGCCAGCTTTTAGAATGTGACACCAATGTTCTTGGAGTTTGATTTTTGTATATTCCACATTAAGCATCATTTCCCTCTTTGGGAGATTAGGGTTTCTAAAGTTGGTCCAGGGACCTGGTTCATGCTTCCTAAGCATTAGGTGAGCTTACTAAAATGTAGTTCTGGGCTCTCCCCCCAGTCTTACTTAATCAGAATCCAGAGGCAGGGTTCAGGAATCTGTATTATTTTTACAACCTGTTAGGTTTGCTGAAACTTGAACCACTGCTGAAGGCCATCACCACGTGCGTGTGTAATCCCATGGCATTCTACACTTTTCTGAAGAGGCTGTTTTGTTACATGAAAAACATCTCAATTAATCCAGTAATTGCTAGAGTTAAGTACTTTTCTCCATGGAGGACAAGTCAATGCTTTTTTGATATATTTGTTATAATAATAAAAATACAATAATAATTACTGTATTTGCTAAATTTGCAAATAATCTACTTTTTACTTAGATTACAAAGACTTTTACTGATTCACTGAAATGTGATTTTTTATTGTGATCCCATCTTTAATAATGAGTTCTATGAAGACAGACTCCAACAAGCCCATGAACTCAGACATCATCACCAGGACAGAAGTATTCATTTCTGTTCTTGCCACATTCAAAACTAATACACCTTCTTTTTTTAAAAAAGGAAAGGAAGAAAGAAAAGATCCTAAGGCAAGAGGAAAGCAAGGTGGCTTTACCATGTTTCGTGCCTCTGCAGGCTATTGTCCTCTCTCAGAGCCATCTGTCAGTTTCTTCTGCGTTCTTGTGGGGAGAAATGCCTGCCAGGGGGTGCAAGGCAGAGGAAACCAGTGTCTAGTTGGATGGGGACCAGTATCTGGGAACATTGCGATCCTATTGCCATGGGCAGAGCCCACAATTTCTCCCAGGATCAAACCACTTCCTCTTGGTCTGTGGCAGCCCAGCTGGGATAGGGAAAGAGGAGCCTCAGAGCTAAAGACTCAAAGATATTAAAAATGAGGCGTATTCCTATCTGTTCCAGTGTCCTCAAATGGTCACTCTGGGCTGGTCCCTGAGACATAAAAATAGGTCATTAAATTGACCTTTCTAAAAAGACTGTAAAGATCTCCCTAAAACCTTTGCAAACTATATAAAACATTCAACCATTTCTTAGTTAGCTGGGTATTTCCTTAAGAATGTCCTGTTTCTTATCAATTTCAGATATTTTTCCAAGAACCCCAGGGAGATTTGCAGTGGGATACTCCAGTTCACACGGTAACAATGAAACCACCCCCACCCCACACGGCTTATGATGCAATAAATAAAGTCTGATTAAAAAGTCAGTAAAGAAAACCGGAAGTTTCAGTATCTTAAAAAGAAAAACCACAGCAATACAGCTTCAACTTGCTGAATTGGTTACCAGGTTTCTCCACGCACTGACCCGGGGTTTCTGTTTCTAACTAGGGTCCTATTCATATGAAAGAAAAAGCCAGCCAACACAGAGTTCTCCTTTATTTGTCCTGCATTGAAGACATTAAATTTTATCACTGTGTATGCCATTTTTTTCTTTACTCTCCACTTACTATTCTCTCCATTTAAACTTTGGCATATTAACCATATTTACTAAGCATTCCAGTCTCATAAATAAGGGAACTAAAGCTAAGAAGGATTAAGTAGCCTTTTCCAAATCACACAGATAGAAAAGGGCAAAAACAAACAAAAAAAGAATCTGGAGGTTATGTAACAATAAGGCCCATGTTCTTTCTTTCTCACCCCAGACTTTTGTATCAGGGAAAAAATGATGCAAATATGATGCTTGATTATATTTGATTACAGTGCATGTATGGGAACTCTATAGAGTAACATTTCTTTATATTACTCGTCTCTAAACAGGGCTAAATGCTACAGTAGACTAATGAAATTCGTCGGGCAAAAATGCTAGCCTCTGGACATTGTTCTGTTATTTGCTGATAATGTGACTCTGGGTAAGTCATCCCCTTGATCTCATATTCACCATTTAAAAATGAAGGTGTTAGGTTAAGTCACCTCTAAGAGCTTTGCTTATTCAAGAATCTATCCACATTAACTAACAAGAAAACTGAAGCATGGACTTAAGTGACAAACTGCTGCTCCTATATAGCGTCTTTTGACCTATGCCAGGTTGCTGTAATCTACATCATAATCCTTATGTGAGAGGCATCTTCTCAGAGAAGTCCTCTCTGACCTAAGCAATGTCCAGTCCATAAGTATCTCTCACATTCCTTTAAGTTCTCCACCTTGTTTATTTCCTTCTAGGCACTCGTCACAAGCTGTACTCTTAAATGTATTTGTTCACCTGTCCAGTGTCTCTCTCTCCCCAAGTTATAGGCCCCCTGAAGATCCTTGAGTTTGTTCACTGATGTTTCCCAGCATCAGGAACTGTGACAGGCACATACTACACACTCAAGTATTTGTTGAATGAACGAATGAGCAAGCAAATTGCCTTTAAAATGGGGTGATGGTCATTCTTTGCTTCCCACTTGTAAAGTCAATTTTAGAAACAGTTACCAGAGATGAAGGCAACAAAATCTTAATTTCCGTGCATTATAAAGAAAATGTTCACTAAAATTTTGACGTAGTTACCTCTGGTCTGAGCACTGAAACTGGGGGTAAATTTCATTATCTCTACTTCCCAGAATGTCTTTGCTGAGAACATGAATTGTTTTGGAATAGAATTTAAGTTGCCAAAAAATACAAATTCTTGGTGTGCTCTCTACTTTGGTGTTCTTTTGGGAGCAGTTAAATCCAGAACTTGTGTACTGGGATGGCAGCTTAAGGGAACTGTTTGCTGTGTCTGGGCTTCCCCATCTTAAATTGACTGGAGCTAGAGGATGTATCTCATTATTCCAACTCCCCCAAAGGTCTGTGCTCTGGACCATGCTCATGAATCTTGGATCTGATGGGTGAAGCTGGGAGAGCTGATTCAGCAGTGACACACTTAGCTTGAAGCACCCATAGTGCCAGGTTTCGAGCAATCAAGGAGGGTGGGGATAGGCTGCTATGTACACTGAGAGCAGGGCTGCAGACAGAGTAGGGAGGACTGGCCAGTGGCTTCATGGACAACAAAAAGCAACAGATGGACATTGTACACTGTATCGCTGAAGCCCACTGATCCCAAACAGTGTCTCTTGAATGAGTGATGCAGCACCTGCTAAGTCCAAGAATATAATAATCTATGGTGACCTAATTTTGAAAGCAACAAATCTGAGTTCGAATTTTGGCTCTTTATATTGCCTGAGTAATCTCAGATTCCTCAAATGTCAAGTGGGCCTAATTACACCAACTTTCAGGATTATTATATTAGTGATAATAACCAACAGATAAATGAAAGTAAAACACTTCAAAAGTGTTTTAGTACAATATAAATACATGTAATAACTGGTTTAACTTTTCTCCAAATGTCAAAGCTGTGAGTTGTTAACAGCTTTTGATATTAGGAAAAGTAAAGTGAAAACAAAATAACTTTTATTTTTTTCCCTTCTATAAATAAAGTGAGCAAGGTTCCATGAATTTCAGGTCACACAGACAGAAAGTGGCAAAGCAGAGGTTTGGACCCCCAAAATGATCTTTTTTAACTTGCCCAGGATTTCCAAGGAACATTCTCCTGGAGCTTTCTGAAATTCAGATTTTGGGGGCTCAATCTGCCATCTACTGAGTGAGAATTCCTCAGGTGGCTCCTGTGAGGCAAATGGGAATCACTGATCCTGACCCCCACTGGTGCTCGCTTGGGACTTCAGATGGTAAGTGAAGGTGTCCCCTCCCACTGCCTGGTGGCCACACTGTGTCCAGAGGGGACATCCTGAGGCTGCGACCTGGCCTTCAGGACAGGCCCCCGATGGCCTCCTCCCCTTCCCTTGGCTCAGCTGCTAGAATAGGCATGAAGCAGAGGAAAGTCTCGACTAACACAGAGGTGGGGGCCCACGCCACATCTCGCTGTTAGAGATTTTGCTACATGGGTAGAAATCAGATATCCAGATTATTATTAGATACTAGAAAAGGTAGAGTGCAAAAATGAAATAAATAACCTAAAATGTGTCAAAAGTACCTGAAAACATAGGATTTGCCTCTAGCCAGTGGCATGCTGATAAATATTTAACAACCAGCTTTCTGAAAACCCTGCCCTGGTTTGTAGCGCTTGCTGGTTTCCGTGGTGTAAATACTCCCACCATGGCCTATTTTAAGCTACCGCTATGAGGCCACTGAACACAGTTGGAAAGAGATGCACAGGAGCACATCATACTGCAGTGTTTCCATCACACAGATGTAATCATAATGGACACGAGTAACTTCAAGGGCCTAGAGAACAATAAAATCTAATAAAATAATCAGGCAGTGGTAAGTTTTTAGTATTTGTTACCTTTGTCTTTAATATATATTTTATTTGATTGTAATTTTTCTGATTTTACTTTTAATCATGACTGTTTAACAATTAGGTGTCACAGATTCTGAAAAGTTCAACACAGGCTCTGTGAGCTGTTAAGAATGGACTCCATCCAGGACACCACTGCCTGTATGTGGTTGGGCAGAGGGCTCTTGTTTTGGGGACAGTGCTGGCCTGGAGGATTAAGCCTCTGTGTGAGAACTGGGTGGGAGTGGGAAAAGCTGACCTCACCATTCTTATGACTTTTAGGAACAGCCTTTATGCCCCAGTAGCCTCCCCATATGCCCATCAACCCACCCAGAACCACAGTAAAAGGAGACGGAAGTCCCACCATGTCCCTGAAGACCTGGAGAGGAATTAAAGCTGGTTTACCTTAAGGATAAGCAGAATGAGTGGTCCATTCCTGATGCTTCCTGGCCTCAGCCCTCCTGCACATATCTATCCTGTGGGAGAGAGCTGAAGTTCCTTCAGAACCTCTCCTCTCACAATGTGGGATAAAAGATGAAAATATAAAAACTTGGTGGAGGTATGTCTGAAATTTATTCATGTCTTGAGGAAAGGGGCAAGAAGCTAGAGCCTGCAAAAAAAACCCTGCTAAAAACCCAACCTCCTGCAAAGGAGAGAATGGGAAAGCAATACAAGGCATTTCACAGCTGGCCTATGGTCGGGCCTGTTGTCCTCCAGCAGGTACCAACAAACACCAGCTTGGCCCTGAGGCGCCTCTGCTGTGGGAGGCGGCCCCATGCTTGGTGATGCAGGGAGTTGTTTATTTGGGTTTGGGGTCTGACAGGAGTGGATTAGGATCTGGTTTCCTTGGACACATTACTTAACCTCCTTAAACTCACACAAATCTCCCATGTAAAAGGCGAGATTAGTGCCCACCTCAGGAGTGGTGTGAGGTATTCCAGCTGAAGAGCTTAGCAGAGTGCTGGGCATGTAGTAAGTGCTCAAAATAAATAGCTCTTATTGTGATTTTTAATATGGTCAGAGTGTATAATGATGCTCCATTATTATGAAATACATCCTTTAAAGCATCTTGATACTAAGCAAGAAGTTCTGATGAACATCAATCCATGGCTTTAATTGAGAAAAGAAAGAGGTCTCTACCCAAACTAAAGAGATTGAATATGTTGGCATTTATTTTTAGCACCATAAGGGAATTGCAAGGGCAAGAATGACTTGGTTTAAAACAAATCACATGAAGATAAGCACACCATACTTGTTTTTAGGCTGTTGAAATAATCTGACCCATTTCTTAACATGTTGTGTGTTAAGAATACCATGTCAAAGGATATTAGTTAATTATTGTTCTGAGAGAGTATGCTCTTCTATCATTTTATCTCTACCTATGCATTTACATTTGCAGTTACAGAGCGGGGCTCAGGCTGTACTTATTTGCTTCCCTTCACCAAACCTGTGGCCTGCAGGTCCCTCGCATCTGGGGCAGTAAGGGCCCTCCTAAGCAGCATTTGCTGGCAATGTGCACTATTGAGGGGCTGGGGAGGGGCTACTGAGGGGTAATAAAAAGTCATAGGAGGTGCCTAAGGTTGCACTGTGGATCATCTCCACAAACCCACCAGGGTCTGCTCTAGGAAGTTTGGCCCCATGCAATTTGGGGGCATAGCATCCTAAAAATGTGAAAAATGAAAGCTATTGCATAGGCCCATGGACCGGGTCTTGCACAGTTCCTGGGGGCATCCTGAGCCGTGTTGTAATTTTGGAAGCCTGAGATTAAGAAATGCTGTAGCAGGGGTTTTTATTTAGGAGGTGGAAGAGAGAAGTGCAGAACGGTAGTTTCTGTTTTCAAAGTGTGGTTCAAGGACCTCAAATTTGGGGAAGTCACAGCACAAAGCAAAAAATAAAAACATCAAATACACAGAAGAGTACAATTTAGGCTCTTTGAGAGAACTAAGTTTTAGCTTTCTGCCCATTAGAACAGATGGTCTGATTCACACCCAGGCCCGATGTGCACACAGGTTCATTGAGAAACAAAGGCCACAGCCGAGAGTGTTAGGAACTTCCCTCCCTTCCTGCAGCCACTGGGGTTTCTCTCCCCTTTCCCCCACGTGCGTGTGGGCTCCATCTCTGACCCAGGCCCCATTTCCCTCGTTCAGTTGCTGCTCCCACTTTGCACAGTGATGGCAAAAGTTGGTGAGTCCAGTGATGTCCCAAAAGGTGAGAAGGCCAAAGGGAGGACAGGAAGACTGTCCCTTTCATCCCAGCTGACTCCTCCCCAAGAGTCCAAGGGAGGGTTCAAAGCGGGCGGGATGCAGGCCCTGAGGGCACAGCCTTGCACCTGATGGGCCCTGAATGTAATACAGATGCTTGCCCCTCCATTCCTTACCCCAGCCAGACAGGCTGGAGGCTCCAGGGCCTCTTGCCTCTGCATTCTCATCTGGGATGCCTTAGGGTCTGTGGGGACCAGCAGAATTTCATGATGCACCATGGGGTCTGTCTCTACAGTAGGTGGATGGACATCCCATCCACCTCCAGATAGAGAGTGAGGCAGAGCAGGCTGTCAGTTGCAGGGGGCCCAGGCCATGCTGGAGGAAGGGCTTTGGGTGTCAGGTACCAGAGGAGCACAGTTAGAGCCCCAGGAGCAGTCCTCCGGGCATGAGGGGGCTGGTGATTTCCCAGCTCCGGAAGGCAGCCCTGAATCTCCTCCTTCACTGAACACTTCAGCCTTTGGGCTGGTGTGTCTTTTTTGTGTTGTCCAAGCCAAGTGCTCTAACAGTGCATGCATGTGCTGCAAATTAAGCCTTGTCATTTTGAAAGACCTACTACGAAAAAGTTCAATTATAATTGATATTCATGCACATCATCATAAAAAAAGTTACATATGGTAATGAAAGAAAAAGAAGAGCTACTGGATTTTTAAAATACAGTTTCAGTTGTTTAAGAATTTTAAAGGTTATAATAATGGTTTTAAGTTTACCCACATGTCTGTGCAGTTACTCATCTGAGAACATTATTATCAGAAGTCTGAAAAGATCATTATGCAAACATCTCAACTGATAAATAAGTATAGTTGTTACAACAAAGGCATACAGAAGAAACTTATGCTGATGAAATCAGGCCCAACTTCCTCTTAACTTAAAAATATCAGATTTAAAGCTTTACTCAAATTCAGTATTTAATGACCTTCCTCAAATACTTTGTATTTTGTTATAATTTAAGAAAATGAAACATTTTTCACCAAGACACATACAGATATCTCACAATTTGTTCCAGTTTATCAAAGAATTTTCTAAACATACTACATTTTATGACTATGAAAAACATGGAGAGCAGTGTGTTATATTAGCATAGAGCACCGCTTGGGGTAACATACGCCAATGTGTGGACCAGGTCACTTACCCTTTGTTACTATTTTGTTTCCCTGGGTAAATGAGTTCTGATTTCCAAACTAAAAGATTACAAACCCACTATTGTCCCAGTCTGTGAGTGGAGAAAGCCCCTTCAAGTGAATTGCAACGAGCTGCAAGTCAATTTTAAAGTGCATTTCCTCTGCTGCAAAAAGCTTCAAGAGAGTTCTTCTGTATGGTTGTGCACACCGGCTCACGAGCAAGCTTAAACCCCACTTTACTGGCATGCTCCTCAAAGAGTAAGATTGCTTTTGGAAGCCTGTGTAACAAAGTCTTGACCAAGAAAACTGCAGAATCAAAAAACTTTATTTCTTTTCAGTTTTCTCTCTTCTCAATGTCTTTACCAGTCACTAAATCCAACCTCAACTTAAGTCTTTAAAAATGTTTTTAACTGAAAGCTCTTCTTAATGCACCTTACCAGGTGAACTCTGTTATTGCATAAATCATATAACAGCCAGAAGGAACCCTGCTCCAGCAGCCATTTCACCATCTCCCTAAAATGTAGCTATATTTGGGAGACTTCTATATAGGAAGTAAGGCTAATACTTAGTTCCCAGAAGATAAGGTGTGGTTTTTGATGAGCTCATTCAAGGGGGTGGGGGCAGGAGTGGTTCCATGTTTCTATTTTTAAAATGGATATAAAGATCACCCTTTGTTCCTCAAAGACAACAGATGAGGGGCAGGCGTCTCAGGTTACAATTAGAAGTAACAACCTGGCTAACCTGGTTTCCAGAGAAAAAGCTGAAGGAGTTCAGACTTCAGTTCCAGCGCACGCACGCTGCACCAGCCGAGTCAGAGAAGCAGTGTTGATAAAAGCTGCGCTCAGTCCGAGACCAGAAAAGCCCAGGGTCAAAGCAGGGCTTTTCCTTCTGGCGCTGGGGCCCTTCCACTGCCTGGGGCCACCTGGCGAGTTCGAGGGTATGGTACGTGATCCATATTACCGCACTCCAGGATTTAGAATAATTGGGAGAGGGCAGAGTGATTTAGTGCTCAGGCAAGCAGTCCTGGCAGTTTGATTTGCTAGCCCGGCTCACTTTTACCGACGGTATAGGTGACTGTCAATCACTTACCATCCTCAATCTTGCCTGGCGAGAAGCACAAAGCAATTATAATAGTTAAAGCCCTACAAGGAGGGCCTTGCTTCTCACGAAGACTAGCCAGGTCCATTAGCAATTCTCACGTGCCTTCTTCGGGTGGGCAAAGCAGTTTTCTTCCCACAAAAGAGAGCGTTAGAGCGAGTCCCATGCTGTTTTGCAACCTCTGGGCAGAAGGAGGTTTGCTACGGGAAAGGGCAGGACAGGGACCCAGAGTCCTGGGCGTTTGATTCCTGCCCCGCCTGGGAAGCCCAATGTCCGTTTCGGTAAGAGGGAGGATGTCTGTCTACCTTACATTCTCTCTTCTCCAGGCGCCTTGCAAAACGTCAGGCCCATAGTAGGTGCTTGATACTAGGTTAGTATTGGGGCGGGAGAGGGCGGCGGTGCGCTGCAACTCTGTAGGGGCTGGGAATGTCCGGGAGAGTGGATTTCGGGGAGATAAGTTCTATTTCCCTAAAACTCTCTTCCGACTTTACCAAGAGCAAACGCTTATCATTCAAGAAGGAAGAACACTATGAACGAACTTTGATCTTCTTTCCAAGCAGGACAGAGAATCCCAGACTCGCAGCTGGAGTTAGGAGGAGATAAGTACTGGTACACTTTGTTATGGAACGGTGTCACAGAATGGTCCTTTCCAATAAGGCTGTAAAGAACAAAACCAGGTTTGGCTGGCGGAGTACACCAGCCCCTGCCCAGGTGCTGGACCCCGGTTCAGGCCCACCCTGCGGCAGCCTCTTCCAGGACTTTAAACCGGAGTCCGTGCGTGCGGACCACAGATCGTGGCACTCGTGTGTGAACGTGATCCGAGTCAGCGGCGGACGTGCGGCGCTACCCGCGATCCATTGCGACTCCTAATACCGCCAGGTTTCCCGACTCCGGGCTCGGCCAGCGCCCCGCCCTGCGCAGCTCTCGGCTCCTCCCCGGTCCCGCCTTCCACTCCGCCCGGGCGCCCCGAGGGCAAACGGGGGGAGAACGGAATTTCCCAGAGCGGGGGCTCCGGCTTCCCCGCAACGCGGCAGCCTCTTTCTGTTTACGGAGAGAAAGGGGAAATGGAAAAGGCGGGGAGGCGGCGGCGGCTGGCGTCCGCTGCACCGCCCCTCGGCCGGCTCAGACGCCGTGAGTCAGGGGCAGACGAGGGCGGCAGGGGCTCACTAGTCCGTTCCGCTCGGGACGACGCGCCACGCGCCGGGGCCGGTCGCCCTGGCTCCATCTCCTACTGCCGCCGGGCCCCGTGGCCCCGGAGGGCCGACCACCAGCTGTGCACGGTGCCATCTGGGGGAGGCGGCTGATGCGCTCGGCCCGCGGGGGCGCGCGGAGGCCGCAGGTAACACACAGTTGGGGGGCTTGGAAATGTCTTTCTGGTGGCAGCCCTCCCGGGTGCCCCAGCGACTGACACCCTTAAATGGAGGATGCCCCCGGGGAGAACGCAGGGGTCGGGGAGGCGGGGGCGTGCCCACCAACCGCGCGGCTGCGCCTTAGTATCTCGCGCGGGTCGCGGCTGCAGCCGGGGCAGCTGGAAAGCACCTTGCGCAAGGGTCTCACGGGGTGCAGGCTCGCGACTCCTCCCCCTTCCTCCCCTTCCCGGATCCCGAGCGCGCGAGCAGTGCCAGTTTGGGCAGTGCGTGGGGAAGCAGAGCCGCTGTTACTGCGTCCACCGCCGGGACGGCTGCACCCTCCCTGTCCGGCCTTGGTGAGTGCACCTCGGAGGCCGGGAGACCCGGCTGCCGCCCCCTGAATCCTGGCTCCTTTTATGATTACAGGACCTTTTTGGCTCCCCTGCCCCGGCGTTAAGGAATAGGAGGAAGGGAGTGGGGGTGGGTGGCAAGCAGAGAGCCTTTTGAATAGCTGAGACTTAATTCAATGCTTCTAACCGGGACTCTATTCTGTGACTAAAGGGTCGTTATAGCAGAACGTGAGTGCCGGGCTTTTGGTCTAAGAAAGAATGTTAGAGGAGAAAACAAACCTTAATTCACAGATGTTTCCCTGTGGTAAAGCGATATGAGGCCTCTGAAATTACAGGTCTAGGCGGAGAACCACGCTAGTTTAGAAGGGAATGCGGTGTGCACGCGGATTGCCCCAAAAGTGAGCAGGGAGCTGTATTTAAGAAAAACATTGTGTATTTCACTTTTGGAGAGAGATACTTGGTCCGAAATAAAGAGCTGCACCTGATAAAAACAGAAAGGCACACTACTACCGTTGTTTAACACATCTGTGGCCTGATTCTCTGGTACTTGCCTACTAGAGTATAATCTGAATATAGCAGACGCCCTCAGCTCTGATGGATGGATGGAGGTTTGTGTGCAGTACTTCTCGCACATGGCCCTTAAGGACTTTTTGTGTAAAGAAAATTGATTTTGAAGCAGTGTCTGAGCTCCTATATAGTCAGATTGTGTCATTCTGGGGCTTTTGGGGAACGAAAATATAATGAAACATGTGCCTGGTGGGGCAATGTACTATTCTGGCGGAAAAACATCTTTTAAGTGGGAAATAACACAGGCATAATTATCTTTTGTTTGGCAGAAGCCCATGCCTATAATCTTGGTCATTTCATTTACACTTGCCAGGAATTTTCTCAACGTTGGTTTAGGCAGATGGAAGTAGCCGAAAGTATGACATGACTGTTTTGGAATAGCATTTTCCCTGGGCTTTATTGCTGATTTCTGAAATAATTCAAAGCGCAAATAATTTGGACTGTCTCGCCCATTTCTCCACGTCTAAAATTGGCATAATCATCTACTATGCTAACAAGTTGGGATTTTATGAGGATTTTTATTTTTATCTATGTGGGGAAGGGTCTTTATTGCAACAGTAGAATATCTTCACAATCCACACCTTTTCTAGATGAGGACTGATTCTGTGAATAATCCAGAAATGATTATCGGATTGTGTGCTAATTAAGGCCTGAAAGTACTGACGCTTTTTGCAGGGGCACTTGGCAGGTGGACTAGTCAGCAGAGTTGCTAGGGGAGCACTGGTGTTCATCACAGGAGCCCTGCGTTGCTAAGGAATTATGTCTGGGGGTGAAGATGGTCTCCTATCTTATACGCCACTCCTTCTTTTGGCCTCCTTTCTCCTCTCTTCCTAACCCCTTCCCTCAGTGTGCAGTTTAGGGGTGTGTGTATTTAACCGCTTAGATTTTAGGTATAAAGGCTTGAGACAATCTGCAGGACTTAAGAAACAAAACCTGTCTTTCCTCTCTGGGTCAGCTGACTGGCTTGTAAACTTTATGGGCTTTTTTTTCTTTCTTTTTTGAGTCATGTTACTACTGGGAACTTTATTTCCTCCCGAGTCGGCCATTTGATAAGTTAAGTCAGGGAGCCTTGAACTCCTCAGTCAGTAGGGTGCTAAATCAGACTGTTTTTGTTTTAACTTCTGTTTTTCAGTAAATGCTGCAAGCAGAAACTGCAAGTAAATAGCTCCACGAAGTCAAAGTCCAATGTTCCTCCATTAACTTAAGAAATTCCTTTCATGATTTAATAGATTCCAGGAGCCTGGATCACACTCTCAAAGATAATACAAAATCTCTCAAGGAGGGATGGGGGAGGCTCCCGCTGCTCTCTAGATGCAGCCCTGGGGATAACAGCCATCAAAGCATTACCTAGGTTTCTGCCTTTTTTCCCCTTATCTCTTGTTGTATTGTCTTTAAAACTTCAAAGGGAAGAGTCCCAGGGAATGAGCAAGCGCATCCCATTTGCAGATAAGAAAGGAGGTCCTAGTACAGTACCTAAAAAGCCAGGGTCTGCCTCAGTACCTCTCTCTCTTATGCATACAGTAGCCATGGCAGGTGACACAGGTTACTAATTATGCACCAGACACTGCACTGATCACTTTATGCACATGAAATGAGCTCTTTAAATCCTCACAACCATGCTGTGAGGTAGGTGCTGTTATGTCTATTTTACAAATGGGGGAAGTCAAGGTGCAAAGTGGTTAATGCCCTTGCCTGAGATCATGCAGGCAGGAAATGGGGGCTGAGACCTGTTCCTAAGCAGGTTGAGTCTAGATGGAATGTGAAACTGCAGGATTCTAGATTGTCCTCCTCAGACACAACTTGCACATCAGAAAATGATTGTCAGGTAACTTTGAGTCACACTGCATTGCATGATTCTTCTCTTAAATTAAATTTGGAGGCCAATGTCTGAGGCAGGGTTGCAGGTGGCCCCAAAGGTGGAATATTTCCTAGAGCCTTGTACTTGAGCTCCAAGTTGATCAAAGCCTATAGCTTGTGGCACTGAGCATTGAATGTGTTAAATAAATGCTTGTGCTTTTAAGAACCTGAACCATCTTTCAAAGAGAGAGGTGGTACTTTTAGGAGCACAGTAATTTAAGTAGAAATACATGTCTCCAAGTTCTCTTAGATCTCTTCAATCCTTTCATCTTTAATTCTTTAGAATGGAGTTGTTCTAAAATCCTAACAGTATCATTTTTTCACCCTTGGTTTATCTTTTTTTTTTCTCATTTACAGATGTAACACCTGGTTTATATGTAAGAACTGAAATACCATACTGTTAGTCGGCTTTTTGCATGCCTTACTTATTATGATGGGTTTAGTTTTCCCTGCCTCTTTGTAGTACCACAACTTCTAGAGGGTTGTTGATCTAGATAGTAAATTAGCCTTCCTGGGCCCTTGAGATAACAGCTTTGTACCAGGTAAAGATTTCTGGTCCCAAGAGGATACACAGATTCACAAGTTAAATGAAGCTTCCCCTTTCTCATACTCATTGCTGGCAGAATGAGGATTTGAGACTATATCCCCCATCTAAAGGAGCTCTTTAACTGATTTATACTAGAGTTATTCCTCAAAGTTGACCCACCGTTATCAATTTGCTTAGATTAAAATCCATTTGACATGATTTTGTTTTGAGGGCCTGAATTTTATTTGCTAAGTTAACTCCTGAATTTGGTTAAGTAGTTCCTTTTTGTTTTTAAAAGTCATCCAGAGGCATGAAAGCCCCAGAGATCCGAGCAGGGAGGATTGGCCCCTTTTGGGGAGCAGTAGGGTTGGAAGCTGCTATAAAGGGTCACGAGCCTTAGCTCCTCAGATTCCTAAGCTGATCTTATTTGTGTTTATGTTCAGTGAAAGTTGTTTTCAGTGGGTATAGCTGATGCCACCAACTCATTGAGTAAGTGAATAATGAGTTAGCTCCTTGGATCTTAGAGTTTCCCCTCTGCAAACTGAGTGGATGGACGAAAGGTTATCTGGCTGCCAACTTGAATTCATACACACTGTAGACACCAAGCCCTCATTTTATAAACATAGGCATATAGCAGCCTATTCCCAATCTTTTGATGTCGTTTTCCCATTCATTTCAAATGCAAATACAGTAAGCTAATGATTTGTGTTTTCTTTTGCAGACTCCCCGGAAAGCCTAACAGTAATGGAGTACATGAGCACTGACAGTGACAATAAAGAAGAAATCGATTTGTTAATTAAACATTTGAACATGTCTGATGTCATAGACATTATGGAAAACCTTTACGCGAGTGAAGAGCCAGCGGTTTATGAACCCAGTCTAATGACCATGTGCCAAGACAATAATAATCATAATGAGGAGCATTCTGAGTCTCTGCTGCTCAGTGGCCAAGAGATGTCTTGGTTATCATCAGTCAAATATGGAACTGTGGAAGATTTGCTTGCTTTCGCAAACCATATATCCAATACCACAAAGCGTTTTTATGGACACCGGCCTCAGGAATCTGGAATTTTATTAAATATGGTATGTTTTTTCTGCATCAGTTCAGCCTTACTACTGAAGCTTCATTTAATGCAGAGTGGCATGTGAACTTGGTTTAGACTAGTTGCCAGGTATGATTTTTAAAAACGTAATATCTATAAGGAGTCCCTCCATGTTAAAGGTTCCAAAAAGGCCTTCATTAAAAGTTACATTTAAAGAATCTTTCCCATATTTTAGTAGTAATTCTACAAATAGGTCATTGAGAAGAATGTTTAATTTAATAATCCATTACACATCTCGCTCATCAGTTAGAAGAGAAAGGCTTAATGAGAATCCTTCATCTAAGAGGAGCATACAGACTTTAATTAACATTTTTGAAGGCTGAGTTTTTTGGTTCTCTCTTGTCACATATTGAAACGTCACAATATTACTACTGGCTGAATTCCATTCTTTCAGAAATATAGTTCATAGGCAGTAAATAGCTATCCACAGATTTACTCTGTTTATTGGCAGAGTATGAATGGCAAATGATATATTTCCTTAGTCATCCTAAATATGCAAATAATCCAAAATATTGTGACAACACTTTGTTGCCACAAAGTAGATCAGTTGATGTGTTTACATGTGCCTGAGATTAGGATTCTGTCAGTCTCAGTATGTCAAAGGTGACCTAATTTTTTTAAAACAACTATTGGCAAAGGAGTAGGTGGTGACTTGCAAAATGTACTTATTGATGAAAGTGACTCCTTTTCCTTTGGTGTATCTACATGGCAAAATGGCTAATGAAGGTCAGTGCTTAAGGAGTACGGATTGGCCTAAGTACTTAATTATCTTGTTTTTTTTGCATACCACATTCAATAAAAACAAGTAATTTAGGTCAGCTATGTAGTGAATTGTTTTGTTAGAAACTAGTTGTGTTCACCTACAGCTCAGTTTGGAACAAGATTACCTTCTGCATAGTTGTGTGACTCGCTTTGGTCTAGATTAGCAAAATTGTGTTTAATAGTTGACTAAGTACTTTACCTTATCTTGACAATATTCCTTCTTACACATGGAAAGTGGTAATTTGAACTAGGAGCAGTACCCGATTTTCTTAGCTAAAATATGGCTGGAGAACTCTGTTCAGAATAATACATATACCTATAATGAGAAACATAATAGTTTATGTATTTTTCTCTCATTTTTTTAACATATTTATTATTTGTTAGAATGGGTATTTTAAAGGAAAATGTGCAGAATAAGCAAATTATTCTTGCTTGTAAATGCATAGCAACTTGGGTATATTTCTTCTGGCCTATCATGCTCATTAGGGATGGGCCATAGAGAGTCATCAGGGGATATACAGAAAGAAATACAGGAAAATTATAAAGATACAGTAAGATAAAAAAAGCTTATGCAGAAAAGGAGAGAAATGAACAAATTAAAAGGAAGTGAAAATTTTATCAGCAAAGAGTAAGAGGAAAATGTTGTCAGCTGCTGCCAAGGATAGTATGCTCCTACTTTAAATAAATAAATGCATATTCAGGAGAAAATTTTAAGAACCAGACATACCATAAAGGCAGGGATCTTTAAAACTTTAAGAAGATTTTTATTTTAAAAATGACCAAGAATATAAAATATAAAGCTAGAAAACTTAAAACTAGAATGGAGTAACAGGTGAACCTGAAGATCTACATGTAGACTGTAGACCACGCCTTACTGGGCAAATTAACCCAGTGGCTGATGGCTCAGGGGGCCCTGGTTGACTCTCTCGTCCCTGAGCTTAATGATTAGCTACAACTCTGTGGCTGCTAACAACCTCCTCCGTTTTACAAATGATGGCATAAGGAATCCTGACTTGCTGCCCTAATCATAGCCAATCTGAGAAAGGGTGATAAAGGAGGCAGTTTGCTCTTGATCGCCTTTCATCCTCATGTGGTGCTCTCCTTGGAGCCATCCTGCATTCAAGACCTTTCTTTTCCCATGATCCTCCTGCTAATACCCTACCCAAACTCTTCTCTCCTGGGCTTTACTTACTGTTGTCTCTCTGCTTTACAGAAAAGCTAATTATCTACCAGATAGATCAGTTTCAAGGCAACATTGATCTACATGTATCTACACAGGGACAAATACTTTCATTCAAGTATTCACCCATTCATCTGGAGATGTAGTTCAAACATCCACAGTGTATCAGGCACTTTTCCAGGTGCTAGAGATGCTGTATTGAACAGTCTATGTCCTCTGGTAGCTTACAATCTAGCTGCAGGAGGCAAGTAAACAGGCAGTTTTAAGGCAGTGGGGCACTTCCCAATACAACTACACTCCAATTGCTGTGGGGAAGCTCAGGCAAGGTATCTCATAAAGCCATGAAAATGGGTAGGGGAAGGGAGAATGTCAGCCAGCTTCCCAGAGAATTTGCCCCCTGAGCTGTTAGGTTGGAATCAGCCAAATGATGGGGATGGAGAGTGGAGAGTATTCCAGATGAAGAGAAGAGCATATGCAAAGGCCTGGAAGGCAGAGAAACATGATCTTCTAGGCAACTAACAATCACAAAGCCTGTGTAGTTAATTAGGATGGAGGACCAGGAATTATAATAATATCCTGGCATATTAAATGGTGGTCTGTATGTGTGTGTCAAGCATATACTGTTTTCCTAAAAATAATATTTAATAAAGATTCTACCAACATCCAGTAGGACCTGGGAAAGAAATTTTAGGAAACTAACCTGGGGTTTGCTTTGTGTGGGAGTGCTACACAGTGTTTATAATCTAGATCATTTGTGACCCAATCTGGGCATGAATAACCTCAGATGGTTCCAGACATTCAACTCATTGGTGATTATTAGGGGAGCTGGAGGGCCCCAAAGGGCTCACTCATAGGTGTGAGTATGAGATAGGAATGCTGTTCCTCTGGGGTTAGTCATGGAGACTGGGCTTCTCAAGGTTGAAAAACCCTTAAAGGTACTTGAGTCAGTTTCTCTGTCTGACACTTGAATCATCCTCTTCGTCATTTCCAATAATAGATGGAATAGTTTGGTTTCTGCTTGAAAATCTCCTGTGATAAAGAGCTCATCCCATACTGGGGCATTTAATTTCATATTTGGCCAATTCCAATTGTAGGAAAGTCCTTTCTGATGTAGAACTAAAATTCATGCCTGACCCCTCTTTGTCCTGGTCCTGCTTTTTGGCCATAAAAAAGGTCTCTATGTTGAGGGGTGGTGAGGAGAGCAGGCCACTGAATTAAAGTGCCTGTATAGGTATCTCATCTCTGAAATGGATTAGCTGTGTGGCATTGGGCCAGTTGTTACACCCCTCTATGCCTCAGTTTACTTATCTGTAAAATGGCAGCATCATAGCACTTAGTCCGTGGGCTTATTGTGTGCAGTAAATAATGTGCATGACCTGTTTACACACAAGAGTGTTGGAAGAAGGGAAGCCATTGTGGTTGCGGTAGTTATTGTATTCAATTGTTACTCCTCTTTGTTATGACAGCCTTTCCAATATTTTAAAAATTGCATGTTCCCCTTGTCTTCTTTTCACAAACACTTCTAATAATGTGGATTGCTTCTTGCATGCTGTAGTGGTGACTTTCCTCCTCATCTGGCTACTGCCCTCTGAAATCAAGCCAGTGCCAGGGCCTGGCCTGCAGAACTTGAATGTGGCAGTCCCTTTGTTGTGTGACCAGCAGAGTAGGACAGAGCCGGCTTTGCATTTGTGCTAGATAATATGCTTCTTTTAATGTGATCCAAGGTCACATCCATTTCATAGCAGCCACATCCCACAAGTCTGTTATAGATTTTACTCTTACTGCAATACCTAAGGATTTTTCTCAACTGCTCCCTGGCCCACTATTATTCAGTATCAATGACAGTGATCCAGGTAATGAAATGCAGAACATGCTTATAATGTCTTCACTTGAGGATGGCTTTGGCAAGTTAAAGAACTGGCAGACTTAAGCAGCATAGAGTTCTGTGAGATTGTCTGGCAGGACCCCTAGGGAGAAAGGGGAAAAAAGTTTCCAAACCCAAGTAGGGAAGGTCTAGGGGAAGGGGAAGAACCGGGGACTTTGCAGAGTTGCGCACCAGTCAGTATCTACACTTCACACTGTACAGGCAGGGCCTATCAGGGAAGCTGTTGAGAACTTTTAGGGCATTAAGGGTCCCAGAACTCGGGAGATTTTTAAATAGTGAAGGAATTTGCAGTATTTGATCTAAAGCTAAGGTGCTTGGTGACATGTGAATGTAGGCTTTTAATAACTGGGTTTTGATCATGGCTCAGTTTTTAATTACAGCCTTCTGGAAGATAAAAGGCCCTTGTCCAAGCTTAAGAGCGGTGCCTTTGGGGTCAGGTAGACCTGAGTTTGAATCCTGACTCTGTTATTGCCTAGTGAGTGACTTAACCTCTTGAAGCCAATTTCTTCATCTGTAAAATGGAGATAAAAAGAGTTACCTTACAGGATTGTTGTGGACGTTGGTGAAATTATATATGCAAGTACAGAGCACAGTGCCTAGCCCACAGGTAGCACTCAGTGTACAGCTGCTGTTATTATTCTGCATCCCTTGGCTAGAATAAGAGGATGCTGGGTCAAATTGGGTTATAACAAATTTAGCTGGACAAAGTAAAATGTCCCTGAAGGCAAGTTAACCACTGAAGAAATAGTTAATAACAAGTAAGAGGCAGTAAGCAAGTGCAGCTGAGTGCTGTGTGTAGTCCTGTCTAAATGTGGATGGGGACTAAATTTATCGCGTGCTAAGCACACAGTAAAAAGAGGCCTCTGGCAACTTAAGGTGACACAGTTCTTGAAAGGAGGTCATATTTCACACAAGGCAAGACGGTGGTCTGTACTTCCTCATCCTTCCCCTTGGGTTCTGCACAGGGGGAGGATTTGGTACAGAGGGAGCCCTCAGTAACATTTTATATTAAATTTAGTGACTTTCACATTTCTAAGTACTCAAGTTGGCCTCTACTTCATTCCTGACTAATAGTGAGCACAGCTGTTGGGGTGTAGCTAAGGTTAGCAAAATGGAGCCTGAATGAGTAACCTTTAGGGCTGCTAGAACTATTCCCACATCAGGGGCCTGAGTGGGGAGCCCCGTGCATCTGCAGATGAGTCAGGTCTTCATTCTGTTCCCGTGTGGTCACATTCCCCATCAGCTTCTTCTGTACTTGAAATAATTTACTGCCACTTTGATAGTTTCATAATTCCTGAATTCATAATCTGAAGTCATAATATTACTGAATACATTTAAGAATAACTTGTATTTTGGGGACCCTTTATCCCTTCAGGGAACACTTTAAACCTTTTTTTGGCATGTGCCCTAGGTCATACCTCCTGTGGATTATTTTAGTAATTTGTTTTAAGTTTAAATTATTTCTCCTTTTAATTTTTTTTCTCTTTATGTGCAGAAAAATACATACCTCTTAAATGTCCAGTTTGATGAGTTTTGACTATTGCACACACAATTGTAATCCACACGGCTACCAGGCTACCTCTCTTTTAATTTTTGACTGGACTGGTTACAAAACCTCTGTGTTTGCTTGCTCAGGAATTCTTGGAGGTCAGAGGTTGTCCGTCTCTTGTTCATAGCTGCTGCCTCAGTTCTAAATACAGTGCCTGGCACATATTATGCACATAGTAAATGTTAAATGAATAAGTAGATGAGAAATAATTCTGCCCTTACTTTAATTATGCAGCATTGTCACCTCATAGCTCTGGTATAACACATTGTTTTCCGGGATCCTCTGTGATCATCAACTAATTTCCACACTCTCTCTGTATGTATCATGTGTGAGTAAATGCTATGTGGAACAACAGGTTAGCACATTTTAATTGGAACCAAGTCAACTCGTAGGTGCAATTCATATTTATGCAATCTTTATTTTCAACTTTTGGTCACAGTAGTCATGCTCCCTTAGATAATTTTTAAAGTTCTATTTGGCAATTAATTACCCATAAGCAGATGGGAATATGATCAGGTCTGACCAGGGACATCTTTCTGTTACATGCTTTTTCTGTTTTGCTGCAGCTCTAAATATAGTCTCTGTACACTTTATGATTACACACAGTGACATTAATTTCAAACACTGTGCATAGAAATGCAGTCTAAAGTAACCAGTATCTAAAGAGTAGGTCTTAGAAAAGGGCTTCACTGAAATTCTCACCTTCCTGCATTTTAATTTTGTTGTAGGTAATCACTCCTCAAAATGGACGCTATCAAATAGACTCAGATGTCCTCCTTATCCCTTGGAAGCTGACTTACAGGAATATTGGCTCTGATTTCATTCCTCGGGGGGCCTTTGGAAAAGTGTACTTAGCACAAGACATAAAGACGAAGAAAAGAATGGCTTGTAAACTGGTATGTATTTAATAACCAGACAGGTGAGCTGCATGTTTAGCATTGTGGGTTTTGTTTGTTTGCATTACTGAAAAGTTGTTATCCTTGATCAGATCTACCTTAGAGAGCTCTGTCCGAATGCATCTGGTTTTTGTCATTTCTTTTTTTTTTAATTTGGTACTTGGGGCTGTTCAGCTGCTAAGTCTGCTTAAGTGCATGGTTGATTTTAATCTTAGTTTGCCTTGATAAAAAAAGAATGTGCTGCTGGCTTATTTAGCACCAACTTAGATAACAGCATTACTCTCAGGGTGGGATAGGCTGGAGGGGAGCTGTCCCCTCGTGCTGCTCCCTTAATCCCTCCCACTGGGGAGGGGAGGAGCCCAGGCAGGGAAACGGAAGCTGGGGAAGCTGCAAGGCTTTTTGGGCCTACAGAGTAAAGGGCTAGATTTAATAGACTGATTACTGAAAAGACCCCATCTCTTCTTATTAAACAATCATTGCTGATGCGCCGCCGCTTTGGAAAACTCTTTGGTCATATCTACCCAAGTTGAACATGCACATGCCCTGTGACCCAGTAATCCCATTCCTGTAGGTACACACCCTATAGGCATGTACATATCATCACCAAAAGCTTCATACTAGAATGCTCATAGCAGCATAGTTTGTAATAGTCCCAAACTGGAATGTTTCCAGATGTTGCAATGTGGTATATTTACACAGTGGGCTACTGTAAGTGAAGAGAATCTGTGATTTATAACTTTAATAATGTAGATGAATTTCATAACCATTATGTTGAGCCCAAACAGCCAGACACAAAATAACGTGTGCTGCACGAGATCCCACTTACATAAAGGCCAAAAGCAAGCTAAGTAAACCCATGTTGCTGCACATAGGGTTAGTGAGTGCTCTTGAAGAGCAGTGACGGGCAGGGGTCAGCAGGGGTTTCTGGGTGCTGGTAGAGCTCTGTATGTTGATCTATGGGGTGGTTACATGTATATGTTCAGTTGGAAATTCATTGAGTTACATACTTAACCAGTTTTGCCTTTTTATATATGTCTTTTAATTGAAAGTTTTTTTAAGTGCAATAAAATAAACTCACTTTTGAGTTAACAAAAAATCAAATACAAAATAATTGCTGAATATCATCTTAGTCTCTCTTAATTAAAAGGTTAACAATATGTTGGCCTCATTTGTTCATAAGGATTTGTTCGCATATCTGTTAAGAAAATTAAAAAAGGAGGTGTTACAATAAGCCATTTGATGCTTGCAGTTAGGGGGGACACATTCCAAGTCCTAAAAAAATGTCTGGTGACATTTTATACAGGCCTTAGAACTAAAATGTTTTGTTTTTCAGTTTTAGCACAATGGGCATGGGAAAAGAGCTTTGTGGGTTTGTTTTTCTTGTAATTATATTTAATTTTTAAGCTTTTTTTCCTAAAAAAGAAAAACTTCTGATTAAACAGATTGAAAAGGATGTAGGCTGCAGAATGAGATCCTTTCCTTAAGGCATCTACCATATTGGGTTCTTATATATCCTTCCAGAAAACTTCTATGGACATTTATATGTACAGTTAAATTTTGTTTATAAGTGAAAACGATATACATGACTTCTACATCTAACAGAAATAGATGTTTTCATCTAACACAGTGTTGGAGACATTCCAGATTTATCTGCACTGAAAGATCTAGTTCTTTCTTTATTAATGACTTCCGACTTTCCACAGAATAAGCTAGTGCTTATTTTAAATGCATTGTTAGAGCATGAGTTGTAGGACCAAAGACATATTATTTCAGTTTGGGCTGAAATACTGAAAATATAACCTGAAGTCTAAGTGCCATAGAAATTACATGTAAAATAGATGGGAAATTATCTCCCTTTTGATTCAGTCATATCATAATTCTTTGGTTCGATTTCTACATTTTGAATGAAAATAATATCTTTTTTTATTTTCTTATTTTGTTTACCTAAAACTGACATAATGTAAAAGCAGATCTGAAGTCAACATTATTTTAACTTGGCAACACAATTTCATACAGATCACAGTATCCTTTAGGACATATATTTGCTCTCAGGTTTGTGGGTTGACCTATATTATATATATTTTTCATTATCCTGTGGTTATTTAGAGTCTCACTGGTATTTTGTGTTCTAGATCCCAGTAGATCAATTTAAGCCATCTGACGTGGAAATCCAGGCTTGCTTCCGGCATGAGAACATCGCTGAGTTGTATGGCGTGGTCCTGTGGGATGAAACTGTGCATCTCTTTATGGAAGCAGGAGAGGGAGGATCTGTTCTAGAGAAACTGGAGAGCTGTGGACCAATGAGAGAATTCGAAATTATTTGGGTGACAAAGCATGTTCTCAAGGGACTTGATTTCCTACACTCAAAGAAAGTGATTCACCATGATATTAAACGTAAGTTATCTTTGGATGCTTACGTTCTTGGCATAAAGAGGCCAGTTAATGGGGCAGAAGCCAGTGGGCTCCTCCCTTCAGTCTGAAGACCCTGAGTGGCAGGGAGCATGGCTCCTGTGGGACACTTGTCACTCTCCTCACTGCTCGTGAATGAAACACATTTTAGAAGCCAGTGGGGGTCACTAGAGCTTTAAAGTCCTAAGGAAGGATGGTTACCCAATTCTTGTGAAAATTCTTCTATTCATTGACATATCTACTACGTACTGCCTATACCCTTGTTAATAAGACTTTTGAAGCAACAATTTACATAAAAACATACGCAGCATCACATAACTTTGAGAAACAAATAGCTTTTTAGTTTTGAACACTATTTTGGCATTAGTCCATTAAACAAGCCATTACTAGTTTCTAAGAGTAAGAGAGGGTGGGGAAATAAGCAATTCTAAACCCTTAGTAAATCTAATGCTAAGTTGGACTAGCAAAACTTTTACTTTTAAAAAAAAATTGGTATTTTTCTTTTTTGTTTTAGAAAAGTGGCTTCATAATAGTATGCTGCTTATATACATTAGAATTTGAAACTCAGGCTCTTGAACATTATATTTTTTCCAACTTTATGGAGATATAATTGACATGTAACATTGTATAAGTTTAAGGTATACAATGTAATGATTTGATATATGTATATATTACAAAATTATTATCATAATAAGGTTAGTTAACATGTTCATCACCTCACATAGTTATAATCGTGTGTGTGCATGGTGTGAGAACTTTTAAAATCTACTCTTAGCAACTTTCAAATGTATAATATAGTATTATTAACTATAGTCACCATGCTGCATATTGCATCTCCAGAACTTACTCATCTTCTAACTGGACCCTTTGATTGCCCTTCATCCATTTCCCCTAATCCCCACTCCTGCCTCTGGAGTTCTCTGTGTCTGTGAGTTCAGTTTTTTTATATTGGTTCCACATATAGGTGAGATCATACATTATTTACTTTTCTCTGCCTGATACATTTCACTTAGTATAGTGCCTTCAAGGTCCATCCATGCTGTCACAAATATGGCAGGATTTCCTTCTTTTTTATAGCTGAGTAATATTCCATCACACACACACACACACACTACATTTTTTTTATCCATTTATCTGTTCATAGACACCACTTAGGTTGTTTCCATGTCCTGGTTTTTATATCTTGAACATTATTAATGGCTACAATCATTTATATCTGCATTGGCTGAATTCTTGACAGATCTGAAGTGATTTTTCACCTAAACTCCCAACCAGATTCATCTTCCTCTTTTGAACATTGTATACCCATCACAGTAGGGAATGCATTTCACTTTATTCTGATTTGGATAGATGGTTGTTTTAGGTAATGTTTTCATTTTCTTTATGGGTATATATAATTGTAACTAAAATTTTCCTCTCTTTATAGCTAGCAACATTGTTTTCATGTCCACCAAAGCTGTTCTGGTGGATTTTGGCCTAAGTGTTCAAATGACAGAAGATATCTATTTTCCAAAGGACCTCCGCGGAACAGAGGTAAATATATTCCCACAAAAATGGTCAATATATTTTTAAGAGTAAAAATAAATGCTTTACCCTTCTGCAGAAAGGACAAGGAAGAAAACCTACTGCATTAAATATTATCATCATTGGGACATAGTGAGCACTTGCTGTGTGCCAAGTACTAAACACTTTAAGTGTTTTTTTTATTTAATCCTTATAACAACCCTATTGGAAAATACTGTCATTATAGGCAAATACTATCATGATTCCCATTTTACAATAAGGAAATAAGCTTGAAGAGGTTAAAATAAAGTGCCCAAATTAACTTAGCTAGTGACAGATCTGGGACTTGGACCCAGTTTTTTCCTGTCTAAATTCTGCCTAACCACTTTGAAACTTATTAATATAACTAATACATATATTCTTAGTATAACTAATATTACTGTTTTAGTTCAAACAGCCATAATTGTCATGGTCATTAATACTGTAGATTGCAAACCAAGAACATTTCAGACCTATCTTAATCCTAAAGAGCCTATAATAAACCTCATTTATTATGCACAAATAAATCTTAATTTGAAAATATAAACTAGCTGTAATATATAACTCATTTGTGAAGCAAAAAGCAAAGTGAAACAAAAAAACTTCCTGGATCTGAATGAGATTCAGATAAATACATTCATTGGGCTTTCAAAATATATGTTTAACATTCATAGTATTAGACTGAATACTCGATTCATATAATGAATATCTGTTGAGTACCTGCTGTGTGGCAGGATGTGTGCGCAGAGATAGGGCACTGGACAAGGCCAAAAGACCATACCCTCAGTGGTACTTCAACTGACCCTGCTCTTTAGTGAAAGGACCTATTTTAGATTTACTTGAATTATTAAAAGACCAATAGTTTAGTTCACAGTAGGATATAATGGATATGGATTGGATGCAACTGGGAAGGTAAATGGGTATAGAAGCTGCCTCCCTGGCACATGTCCACTATAGTGGATTTTTTAGCTATCAGAGTCCCCCAGCCCAATACCCTTCTCTTTGCTAAAAGTGCCCCCAGGACATGGAGAGATGGCACTTGGCTGCATCTTTACCTCAAGATTGCCAGGTCAGTCTTGTGTTCAACCAAATGACAACCCTTAGACTAGCTAGGAGAGGTATATTGCACTGAACTCAATAACAGTGCAAAAAAATTATCTTGATTTCAAACTGAGATTCTGTAAGCCTTCTCTTAACCATTTTAAAGGAAAGACTCTCCTGGGCAACAGAAGAAATCCTTGTTTTTGCTGGTATTACTTAAGTTATTCTGGAAAATACTTAGGACATTATCCTTGATAAGTTTCTCTGAGCAGAATTATATTCCTAAGAGAAAACTGTAGACTTAGAAAAATGTTTTCGTCCCCAGGTCTTAAGAATACTTCACCAAAGCACAAAACCTATTAAGACTTAATGCTTATGACACGTTTATTTTGGAAAATGTACTAGCATATTTTGGCATTAATCAGAACTTCAGATATGACTTTCTACTCTTTTTTCCTGGAGCCAGTTTGAGATGCAAACTACTTATGGTTATTAAAGATGAGAAATACCTTTCTCTTCCCAGCAGTGTGATCAAATTGAACATTTTGCAATGGCTGGAGAAAGATTCTGGGATTCTGTAGCCCAAAGAGATTGTATGCTTAAATGTGAGATCATAGCTGTTTACTCCTGAATAGTATTTGGATTGAGTTACTTTCAGCAAATGTGAACTGCTTTTTCTGACATGCTAAATTGACTTGGTGTTCAGAGTGATAACCTCTTTTCTAGTCAATCTGCATTAACTATCTGTTTGGTCCTCACGAGTTACAGTTTGATAGTGAGCAAGGTTGTGAAGTCACCCATGAAACCTTTAGCAAGCTTGTTTCTATCATTCATATTTAAAGCACCAAGAAGATACTGAATCCAAGTGAACCATGCAGATCTGCTTCCCACTGGAACTGGGTCACTTGGCTAATGCCTAGCTATAGGTGACCAATTACAGTATCGCTCACCACAGCAAGCACTTGTCACCTGTGTTAGAGCTCTCTTTCTCTCCCTCCCTCAGCATTCATTTTCAGAGCATTATATTGTAACCATAAAATACCTATCCAGAGTTAATTTGGCACCTATTTAATGTATTGCATATTTAATGTATGATGCAGGGAAAGAATAACCAATGAAAATAGCTAATTAGAATAACTTCTGTAGCATGGCACTTTTTTAAAAGTTCCTATATTTTCCTGAGTCTGCCTTTGGTTTTATTTTATGTAAGTTAACATAATCATCACATACATGGACAGACACACATGCACACACAGTCTCTTTCCCTTTCTAATAAATGTGTTGAGAGGTAATGGGCTTGACCCCCAGCATCTAGTACCCTTGCTCCAGTGCCCATTGCTGAGGGAATGCAAGTGTCAGAGACCCTCGCGTGGTCCCCTCAGGCCTCTTTCATGCCTGAAGTCTTCCAGTCTGAAGAGTCCTTGAACACCACGCCCTGCTGCTCTGGCTCTTGAGGAGCTTGAGGAAGCAGAAGCTCTGAGCCATGGACTCTTGGGCATCTGCCTGACGGGCCAGAGCTAGGTCCCCAAGTGGACAGGACACTGCTGTCCCCAAATGTGCAGCCACTGAGAGCCTTCAGGTGCTGTGTGTGCAGCCGATGGTTACACCAACCGTAAATATGTGGCCTGCTCCTTGCTTAGCAGGGGAAGAGGCAGGCGGCCTCCACTGCCAGCTAATCCCCACCCACTCTATTTATTGTTTAATTTTGTGATTATATGTAGAAGAAAGTCTTTCAGTATCCAAATATTCTGTTTTTGCTTCAGGAAAAATTTGAAGATAAGGAGTTCAGTTTAGTCTGTTTTCTGAGACACACACACACACACACACACACACACACACACACACACACACATAGATGCACATGCAGAATATGAATGAGCAAGGGAACAAGCAAGCCAGCCAGAAGTGAGTTTTAGGAAGGTGTTGAGTTTGGTTAAGATGGGGAAAATTGGGCACTTTCCTCTGTTTCTGTAACTTAGTCCTTCACTTACTCACTCTGAAGTGTGTTCCGGTAACACCCCTCTCCATATTCAAATGACAGGCTGTATAAAAACTCCTTAGGGGTAAATACTGGTAATTAGGTTGGTACCTACTGTATGTCTGTCCCAGCCATAATGCAGATCAGTGGTCACCAGTGTTTGCTCTTTTTTTCTTACTTTTTTAAGTTTAAAAACAAACACTTCTTAGAGAAACTATTTCTAAAACTAACCCTACTTTTCCAGTATCAACTCATGAAACCAAATAGAACTTATACAGTGTTAATGTGGCAAGCCTTTAATATTTAGTCTCTGGGCTCATGGCGGGAAGAAATGAGAAATAGTTCATGGAAATGACTAATCACAATCACTTTTATAATGCTACATTTTAGCTGATGTTCTTCTCTTCCAAATGATCGTGTTAATATGCTGAGGACTTCTGCCACCTCGTATTACAGTAGATAATTAGAGGTTGGCGATTTAATGACAAACGTTAAGTGAAGAACTATGTTTGTAGTGTCCATTTCAAAAGGATAGGAATTGATGTTTTGACAGAAAAATTAAACATCAATCAGTGTTTTGCAGAACTTGGATGAGTGGGAGTCCCAGGTGGGTTCTTGGCTGTTAGATCTACCATGTGTTCAGTCCGTGGGGAAAAAAGGGGTGTTTTTGGAAGGCTGCAGGGACATCTCCGGCCAGGGCAGCCTGGCTCCCTGAGGGTGTCTTTGTTATTTGGGGAATGCAGTGACGACATGCTCTTAAGGCATGTGCATTCAGTAATATGGTAAAGGTGCCAGAACTGGATTAGGGAAACCAACATGGAAGCTCAGATGAATGAGACAAGTCAGACCAATGTTTCCTGCTCTTTCAGATCTACATGAGCCCAGAGGTGATCCTCTGCAGGGGCCATTCCACTAAAGCAGACATCTACAGCCTGGGGGCCACACTCATCCACATGCAGACCGGCACCCCACCCTGGGTGAAGCGCTACCCTCGCTCAGCTTATCCCTCCTACCTGTACATAGTGAGTAGGGGTCTCCCAGGAAGAGGTGGGAGGAGTTCCAGCTGCTCTCCGTCCTTTAACACACCTGAGGGGGGTGGTAGTAAACTAATAATCCATGAGATGAAGTTGAAAGTTCCTCCCACATGGAAGGAAGACCCATTCTTGCAAAGAAGACATTGCTCTTTTAATGGGAACTTACTAACATGTGCATTGGTCATAGACTATGTGGCATTCTGTTATATGCGTAATCAAAAATTGCCACTCAGCATATCAAAGTAGCATAAATCTTTGGGCCAAAGAAGTTACATATGGTTTTAGAATTCTTTCATAAAGAAGGTACTACTACATACAGATCTCCATGCCAGCCTAGCATGTAGTGAAACATGCAACTCCCATTTTATTGTTGAGAAATTGAGGAGCAGATACCTCCCCATTACTTCACAGTAGTCCTTGGGCCAATAGTCAGATATAAAGCTAACATTGTTTATTCAGACCTAGCATGTATCCCTGATTGCATTAACCCAAAAGATGGGTTTAACCCAGTGTCCTTAAGAAATTAAAGGAAAACTTGTTTAAGAGTATGGTCTGTATTTGCCAGGACACAAGGGGGGAAACAAATGACTTTCCAGGGTCTTGTTTCTAGAGCACTTTTCCTGTTGAGGGTATATTTTCATATGACTGGTGCTGAGAGAGAGCTGGTTTGTTGTAGATTCACAAGCAAGCCCCTCCGTTAGAAGATATTGCAGGTGACTGTAGTCCTGGCATGAGAGAGCTAATAGAAGCCGCCCTGGAAAGGAACCCAAATCACCGCCCCAGGGCAGCAGACCTACTCAAACACGACGCCCTGAACCCCCCCAGAGAGGATCAGCCGCGCTGTCAGAGTCTGGACTCTGCTCTCTTTGAGAGGAAGAGGCTGCTGAGCAGGAAGGAGTTGGAACTTCCTGAGAACATTGCTGGTATGGACACCTTGCTGTGCCCAGTGTCTCTGCTTGCTTGCTTTTTCTGTCTCCATCAAACCTCTGACGTAGTTCATGAAAGCACTTGGGAAAACCACAGGAGTCACTTCTTGAGTGCTTGCCGTAAGTTGTTTGAGCAATTTCAGCCAGAATGTTAGCAAAAACATTTTTAAAAATTGGCTAATTTACCAGCAAACTGTAATAGGTTTTCAGGGCAAATGGAGGTACACAGTCATTGAGAATTGCCTCTGACTTGCTTTTTTGCAACAGAGGATATCATTTGCCTTTAAAAACAAATCAAGCGTGACAGTTTTGCTCTTAGTAAAGAGCTGGGCTCTGTTTAATTTATTCATGGTAAACTTCACCAGTCCTTGGTTGGAAATATCATGGAGTTGCTTTGCACAAATAAAATACTGAGTTTGAATTCAGCTTGCATTTCTGTCTTTCTCTGTTTAAAATCTCTTTGCCAGCTGTGAATCTTTCCCATTTAGGAAAGCCAGTAATGCATTCCAGGAGCATTGAATATGCATGGAGAGGGGTTTCTATTTTTATTATTAAAATCTGTGGCATTCTTAATCCATTTAGGTCCAAACCCAGATGTCAAGCCTGGAATGCTTGTTTTCATTTTTTTCTGCTTCTTGTCTGACTTTTCTGTATTTAAAGAGAACCATCTGGGATGTTGGAAAATATGCCAGGATTTCTAGCTAATTTCTCATCATTATTGACTCTTATTTGAACTCTTTTCTCTATGTCATATTAGATAAACTAGCTCATATGTTCAGCTGTATTTATTAAAAAGCAGAGCTTTGAATGCTGTTTCATTAGGCCCAAAGTATTAGTAATATTACTTTTTTTTTTTTCAGAAGGAAGAGGTATTTATTATTGAACATGTCCCCTAATCATTTATTTTTCAATGTTTCCCTTTTCAGATTCTTCATGTACAGGAAGCACTGAGGAATCAGACATGCTAAAGAGACAACGTTCTCTGTACATAGACCTGGGAGCCCTGGCTGGCTATTTCAACCTTGTACGGGGTCCACCAACGCTAGAGTATGGCTGATTGATGACATCATTTGCAGCATTTATGTCTGGAAGCTGGGTTCTGCTGACTCTGCACAGGGACTCTATAGTGAATTGTGCCATTTATTAGCTGGCAGTGTGGGGCTCCCCTGACTCATGAACTGGTCTCCACATGGCTCCTGTGTGTTTGATTTATGAAGCTGCCCTGGTACCCACAAGGTCTTAAAAGTTCTCATGTCTCAGGTGGCGTGTCTCAAAAGAAGTTGAGAGTTCATAGAAGGATCATTTCTGGTGACTGATACCATTTACTGTGCACTTTGCTCAAAATTTTAAAAACATCTATCACAGTGATAATATATTAGCCTAAAATAACTATTCTTTGTTCTGATTTAAGTATGGAAACTTCATTTAACTCAGAATGGTTGCTATGTGTATATTGGTATATATTATATGATAACTCTTTGAGCCTTTGTCAGTATATTCTAATGTAAATTAAAGTCCTGTTTTAGGTGAATAGAACAACTTGTTGGCAATAGGCTGAACTAGTGTCTTAAAATGGCTAACTGGTTAGTTAGGAGCCATCTGACAGCAGACCACTAGTGACAGGTTCTGTTATGTTCCTATGGAAACATTTTGTACTGTATATGCTATGCTTAAGACATTTAAAACATGATGTTTTGAATGTGGATAAAACTGTGTGAACCACATCATTTCTGTACATCCCAAAGGATGAGAATGTGACCTTTAAGAAAAATGGAAATTTTTGTAAATTCCTAACAATGCTACTTTTGTAATTCTTGTGATTCTATTTCTTTTATGGATTTGTATATTAAAATAGCATACTGTGTATGTTTTATATCAAAAGCCTTCATGAATCTTTCTTATATATATATATATATATATATATATACACACACACATATATATTTACATTGTAAACTATAAAAGTATTCCTACTTAAAATATATTTTTACATTATGCAAATGAAACCAATACTTTTTCCAGCATGATTAGTCAAATAAACTCAGTATTTTGCCTTAATTATTGTAAAGAGTATGATTCTCAGCTGGGACCAGGGATGGGTTTTAGGTTTGGGATATACATTGGAGGGAACATGTATCATGAGGCAAAAAATACCTGAGGTTTGCAACCTGTGTGCATGTCCCTCTTCTGCTGCTGTGTTAAGCCATTGTCATCTGGAATATGTTGCATCCCTTCCATAAGTTGAGGTAGAAAAATAATTGTTCGCCGCTAGTTCAGGCTAAGTCTGGCTCTATTTTGCATCTTGTTTTTATACATTTATATTACCTTTGAATATATACTTGGTGCCTGTTATTGTTTCTCAAGGTAGTCACTAACTGGCCTTTGCATGAGGCCTGCTTCAATCGTGCACACACTGCAGTGCAAACTGTGAATGGGACTCTGATCTGTCATTCACTGAGCAAACAGTATTAAACATGTTATGTAAAACACACCATCCCTGTAATCCTCACAACATGCACAGGAAAGATGCATTATTTACTACATTTTTTTTCAGAGGGGAAAAAGACATAGTGGGAGTTGATAACTTTACGCTTAAGATCACAAAGTGAAGAAGACAGAGTTGGTATTTGAACCCAGGCCTTTCTGACTCCAGTGCTGGTTTTCTTCCTCATACTGTGCTGCTTGTGAGTGGTAGACCATCATAAGTGATAGGTCATCTTCCTGCAGAGAAATCACAGTGCTCCCTCTGGGATTCAGGGCAGAGGTGGATGGTGGACTGACCACAAAGCTAATGAAACTTTGTCTTCAGGGCCTCTCACTAAAGTGAGCTCCTCCCTGGCCCTGTGCCCATCTTCATGTTTATTCCAGATCAGCCTTGGGTCAGGGTGTGCAACTTTTGATGATTTTCATGACAAACGGTCAGTATGAATTGAGTTCCCATTAACAAATTCGACTTGGAGAGAAACATTCCTTTTAAATAAATTAGAGCTTGTGGAAAGACTCGGGGGTGTTTGTTTGCCAATTGCTGATCTGGATCGTGGAGACTGAGAGAGCAGTCCTAAGAGCTAGCGGGGGACGTTCCAGGCTGAGACCTGTGTGCCCTGAGGAGGGCTTGCAGAGGAAGCCCTAGGAAACCAAGAGTTATAGCCTGGAATGGGCTCCCGGACAGAGAATCAGCTTCAGAGAAGCTGATCTAAATGGCTCTCTTAAGATCTTGAAACCCTTACTTGCCTCTGCTATGGCCAAGTCACTCTTGGTCAGTGATGGTGTTATCTGTACAGCAGTGTCGGGAAGAGAAGGGACACGTGGTCCTGCTTTGGCAAGACTGTGCCCTATAGGCAGAGGAGCACACCACGTAAGAGTCCCTGGAGGATTATCTCCTCAGAAGCTCACCTGCTAGCTATGTGGCCAAGCTGCGAGGGTGCTTAGCTGGCAGCTGATACCAGCTTTTAGCTGGAAGGACTGACTTTACCGGGAGCCAACTCATAGAAAGGTATATACACCTCATCAAAATCTGGACTTTATTTCTTTCGCCTCCCCTTTGCCTGGAACAACAGTGTAATTAATCTTTCATTGGTTTGGAGTTATTTCTTTGTTGGCTTATTAAGAAGCATTATCCTGTATGCTATTTGCTTGTGAAATATTATTACTATAAATTATAATTCCCACAGTAAACCTGTGTTAAATAAATTACTGGCAAAGACAGTGTCAGTGTCTGAGCATAATTTGCCCTGCGCAAAACACCAGTGTTTTCTAGAGGGCCTGTTGATATTTTTTTTCCTTTTGTAAGTATGCAATGTGACTGGGAGTAAAGATTGCTGATGCTATGGGTCCAGGGCCAACCCTCAAAGGCAGCCAGGAGGGAATGCGCCCAGGGGAAGAACAGGGCTTTTTAGTGGAGAGCTGAAGTCTTATGGGGCCTGTCTCTGGACAAAAAACTGTGCTGGCCTCTGCAGGGGACAAGTAAGGGAGGGTCCTGGCCCCTTTTACTTATCCAGTCCATGTTGAATGGAAGCACATTCCATTTTGGAATTGTTAGAAGGTTAATTGTTTTGAAGTACATCCCCATTTGTTCCAAAAAGAATTTTTTGGCTGGACATTTACTTGCAGTTTTACTTGTTGCCTGTGAGCTTGATTTTCAAATGTCAATTTCATCTCAAATGCACAAGAAAAACATTGATTACTGTAACATGGTTTCAAAAGTCCACTTTGGGCCAGAGTGAGGAGCATTGCAAAGTAGCTGTGTACAAAGCTGTATACTAAGCTGCACACATCCTCATCAAGGTTTTTGCTTAACTTTCTCTGGGGTGAGTGTTCAGATGAGGGCGTTCATGTAATCATACACCCTACTCCAATGCTCAAAGGCCCTCAGCCCAGGAGTAGCAGCTGGCCCCCAACAGCTGGAGCCTGACTTGTGCCTCTACGTTTCACCTAGACATGGGAAGTGCGTTTTGTCTCACTTCAAAATCAAAATTAGAGATGGCCACTCAGCAACCTCCCCCATAATTAACAGAGAATAAGCTTCATTTATGTTCAGTGCTGGGGCGTTTCTAGGTACTTAACCAATTCAGAGACATCTGTTTCATCAGGGACTGCAGATAGAAATGATAAAAGCTGGTTATCTGGCTGTCTAGACTGCCGGAGCTGATTTCACAGACCTGTTCATTCAGATGACCACACAAAGAAAGCCAAATGAAAATGCAGATCAGTGAGGAATCAATTAGAGAGCACAGCATTCTCTCATTATTATGCTATGTTTACACAGAGGTGCCCTGTGTCAGCCTAGTAATTTTATCATCATACGAATAACACTAAAGATTAGAAGAGATAATGGAATTGCTCCACAAATGTTGGCTATTATTATTATTTTCTCTAATTAATTCATGCTAAATTTTCTCTCTGTGATGCTGAATGTACTTCAGGTCTGTTCTTCCCACCTGGATGCAGAATTTCAGACAGCAGAAACTCTCGTGTTTCACTGGAGTATGTCTCTAGAGTGGTCCATTTATACATTCCAACAGACTTGGTTTATCTGAGCCTAATTAACATTTATCCAAAGCATCAAGGAGGTGAGAAGGAAAATGAGTGTTCTCAGGGGAACAGCTGAAGGCTTGGAGCTAGGAGTGGCGCTGACTTCCAGTTCAGTACTGCTTTCCACCACAGCACCACTGCAGACCGTGGGGCTGTGAGCCATAGGCAGTGATGACAACAGAGAGCTTATGGGACAACAGCTGGCACCAGCACAGTCTTCTGCCAACTCTTGGGTTTGTGTGAAAAGGAAATGGCATGATCCCTACCCATACACCCCACCCCTTCTGCTGAGGTATTTCTTCTGATTGGAAATTCGGATCTTGCTAAAATTTGCTCCCAATAAAACAGAGGGCTGGGGTTGACTCAGGGCCTACGAGTCTCTCTCTACCTCTCACAACTTCCCTGTGTGGACTCCTCTGTGAGTCTTCACTAGGGCCAGAGAGCAAGAAAGTCCAAATTGTTTCTATTTTATTTAAGTTGCACAGGAAAGGAAAAGAGTGAACATAGAAACTAGTTTTTAATTTTCTCCCTGAAACCCAACATTCCTTTTCTCATCTGGACAGCAGGCAAGAGTGAACAGAAAGATCTGGCAAGTGCCTCTTCAGCCCTCCCTCTTACTCTTGACGCCTGCATCCCTCCCATTCCTCAGTTCTGCTCCCAGAAGCACTTGCTGCTAGCAAAGATATTTTATGCATAAGCATATGTGCTTATGCAACTCTTCTTTGTAAGACAACAAAATGCGCACATGGTAGTGTGATTTATACCTATTTTTAGGTCTTGGTTTTTGACAGACTATTTCCAAGAGATTTCAGAGGGAGTATTTTAATAAGAGCAATCCTATTTAACACGAGTCTTGCCTTTGTCTTAGCCAAAGCCTTTTCCCAACACTTTCTCCTGCTGTTCTTTTCTCTGGAAATCGTGGGGTAGAAACTGATGGTCTCTCAGTTTGCTTCCAGCCCCTGAATTCTTTAAGATTCATTTTATAGGAAAAGAAATTGAATGACAACAAGTTTATGGATCTGACTAAGGTGGAAATTTAATTGCTTGCAAGGCAGGGATGGGAACCAAAGCCCTGGACTTGGAACCTCAGAGCCTTGCCACAGGACCACCCTCCTCTTTGCTCCTCACTGTTTCCTTTTTGGCTATTGAGGGCCTGGAAAATCCCAGAGCAGAAGTGAGACAGCATTTTTGTGCTGTTAGCTTTGGAGTGTTGGGAATCGGAGTAGACGGATCAAGTTCCCCTTCTATTGGTACCAACAGGCTAGATCCTGTCTCCACGAGATACCATCTATGTGGACGACAGTAGGCTCTGGGGTAAAGGATGCAGAGAACCAGAGATTGTACACAATAGATTGTACAGAGAAGAACTGATGGTGTTTAATACAGAAAATAAAGTCATGAGCTGCTCATTAAATTTAACAATGACAAAGAATGTTGCTTGGTGCGAACTATGTGCTTAAGAACCGCGGGGTGCAGTTGTGGGTAGACACAGTCATATTCCAAGAACTAAGCCTATGGGAATCAAACTGCTTTTTGTATAAACCATACTGCAGTTTTGGCATTTAACCAAATTCTACTTGCCAATTCTGATGTAGGGAGTGGTTTCCCCACACTATCAACAATTCTGATACCAGCTGGTGTCCTACAACTCAACTCAGTTCTTCTTGTTGAAAATAGAGTATTGCATTAAAAAATGTATATTGAGGCATGTACAATAAAATGCACAAATCTTAGTGTATAGCTTGATGAACTTTGACATGTGTATACACTCACGTAGCCATCAACCAGATCAAGTTAACTCAATTCTGACACTATCTCCTGGGAGATAGTCTCACATCCCACAGGTTAAGGGTCCAGTCCTACAAGACTGTCCTGTTCCCTCCCCCACACACTTCAGGAACCAATCTCAAGTCTAGGTTGTCACCTGGGCTCCTGATCCACTGGTTATAAATCAGAGGTTTCTATGACTCCCTCCATGGGTTAGATTAATTTGCTAGAGTGATTCAAAGAACTCAGAGAAACATTTTATTTACTAGATTAACAGTTTATTACAAAGGATATTAAAGGGTACAAATCAACAGCCAGGTGAAGAGATATACAGGGCGAGGTCCTGAACAAAGAAGCTTCTGTCCCCATGGAGTCTGGGGCCCTGCAAGGTGGCACATGGAAGCATTCTGGTTCACCAGCCTGGGAGCTTTCTGAACCTTGTACTTTTGGATGTTCATGGAAGCTTCATGACATAGGCATGACTGATTAAATCATTGGCTGTAGTTGGGGGGAACTGATTCACCCTCCAGCCCCTTTCCCTGCACCCCAGAAGTTAGGGGGCAGGACTGAAAGGTCCACCCCCTAGACTCACATGGTTGGTTCCCCGGGCAGCCAGTCTTCATTTTTGCTGCTTTCCAAAAGTCACCCCATTATCATAAGTGACGGGAGGAACCAAAGGCCCCTGGGTCCCCTCGGCCTGGGTGTCCCAGCTGCTGTGGCTCCCACCAGAGCGGGAGCAGCGGAGGCCACGCTGGGACTTGGTGACGCTCTTGGTGGAGACATGGGGGTGATTGATGCTGGTGGCTGTGGCATGGGCAGTGGTGGGGGCTGGTGTGGGGGGTGTTTCCATGAGTAAGCAACTGAAGGACCAGAGACAAGGGGCCCCAAGTGAATCTGTGGAGCTATGTCAATTGTATCTGACACAATGTTCTAAGAGAAAAGAGGTGGGGCCTTCGAGAGAGAGGGTATTCTGGAAGCAGCCGATTCAAGAGATAAGGTAATCTGAAAAAAACGTATTCACAGTGGCACTTCCCAGAGAACAGTGTAGGGGAACCACGAGGGATAATTCGATAGCTCTGAGCTAGTGGCAGCAGATCCATTACCAGCTCTGGGATGGAGGGATTTAGGGGAGAGAGTGATTACTGAATTCAAAAGGACAGAGACAAGTTTACCTTGCGAGAAACAAGGGACATGGCCAACCCCAGGACAACCTCACAAAGAATGAGCCACAGGGTAAGAGTTCCAATTGGAGGCCAGGGAGTAAAGTCTACTGAGGTAGTTCGTGCAGGTGCATCTCCTGGGCTGGGTGGAAAAGTGAGGAGAGTGGGTCTGGAGAGGCATTTGGATGACCTCTGGCTCAGAGTCCTACAAAGCAACTGGAGGTCTTTCTCTGCCTGATATTCTGTGTTTTTGTTGTATGAGAGATAATGTAGCTTGCTCAAGATTATCAGACTGGGAGAGACCTTTACAAGGTGAGTAGATCGTAGCTGGGCAGAAGGAAGCTTGCCTACAGGCAAGGAAAGAAGGGTAAACAAATGCCCAGGGGCAGGAATGGGCAAGGCAAGTTTGCAGAGAATGAGGGTCATCCTGACGCAACAGAAGGTGAAGAATTGTGAGAAATACTGGTAAGTGGGTGGGGGTCATACTTCAAAGGGCCTTAAAAGTAGGCAGGTCAGTTTCCCCTTAGTGGGACAGGAAAGAAGTTGCTATTGAAGGTTTGGAGATGAAAGCACCACTGATACCAGCCTGAGTGGAACAATAGATCCACCGTAGTAAATGGGAGTTGGATGCAGGGAGTCCAGCTGGGAAACATCAATAAATAAAGAAAAGAGTGGAGCAAGCCTGGATTTCAATATGGGAGGGGATGTAGACATTAGATGTGCCTCAGAGGGAAAATTGACATAGCTGCATATTGCTGGTATATTCGTAAGAGAAAGGGATGAGCCCCTGGTAAGCATAAGCTTTTAAGTCTAAGTGATCGAAGAAATGGCTATGAGTTTGACAGAGAAGAAGATGGGATGAGTGGTCATCTAGGGCAGTGGTTGGGATATGTCAAGATTGGGAAAACCCATTACTTAATCATCTCTTTTAATCCTGACATGTGCGACCAAGAATATTACACATGAAAGGATAGAGCAGTGACATCAAATGTTGGGTAGCAGGCAAGCAGGGGGTGCATTGTCTATAGCAAGCTCATAACTGATCATGAAGTCAATCAAAAGCTGATGTGCTTTTGATTATTACTATGCCCTGGTTAATAATTAAATGCTCCTGAAAAAAAATCTTTTGTTGGTCTATTTGCTCTGATTACTGTTGACTTTTAGTAACATATATGCTTAATGCACATTTTAATTCTTTATTCTTTTTTAAGACTATTTTTTATTATGTTTTAAAAAAGTTACTTTTAAAGATTGTGGTGAAATATGCCACATAAAATATAAAATTTCCATCTTAACCATGTTAAAATGTACAGTTCACCGGCCCCACTCCCAGCCCCTGGTGACCACTATTCTGCTTTCCATCTCTATGAATTTAACTGCTCTAAGTACCTCATAAGAGTTGAATCATTACTTATCCTTTAATAAGCATTGCATGGTAGCTAATTTGGGGAACTAATTATAAAATTATCCCCACAGAGAACTCAGCCACATGTTTTTGTTTCAAGATGGCACATGAGGGTTGAAGTTCATGCACAGTGGTTGATGTCTACAGCCCCTGTGGTCTTAAACATCCCTTTGCTTAAATAGGAGACTCAAAATGGCCAATGATTAAGAGCCCAGTGGTTTAGAGAAGAAATGGAATGTGAGTCCCTTCAATTCTGTCATTCTGTATAACCACTTGTAATTCCTATTTGTGTTTAAAATGTAAAATAGAGTGTAAATTGTGAGGTAAAATATTTTTTGGTAAGTGTGAACTTTAGTTCGTACATGAACTGTTTTAAATATGAACAGTGCCTTGAAAGTTAAAATCAATTTTTTCTTTTTTAATTACTAACTATTGGTTTTAAAACTAAAAAATGGACCAAGAAAATACAACTTTTTTTTTTTGGCCAGTACCAGTTGCATATGATTTGAGAAGTAAGATTAAGAGAGAAAATAAGACTGTCTCACACTAAAGATGGTCTCTTCTCTACTGTTCAACAGAACGGAGAAAAGAATGAAGCAGACAGTAGACTTTGCCTTTATAGTTTCTTAACTATAGTTATATATAAGTTTCTTAACGTGGTATATATATGCCTTTATAGTTTCTTAAGTGTCTACTAATTATCAACAGTGGTCATTGATGGTTCATTAAAAAATTTCAAATTTGTTTTGTTTTCATTGGAGATTGCTTGAAGATGATGTTAAAAAAAAAGGTACATTCAGCTTTAACTGGCTTTCAAAGCTGAAGAACTTTAAAGTCCTTGAATGTGAGATAGCTGAAACATATCTCTCTTGCTTTAGATGAAGAGAAATTCCTGGTAGTTGAATGAAACTCCTAACATATTTTGATTAACTCCAACATGTGAAAATAGGTCAAGAAAGAAAAAGTAGTGAGAGATTTCTGTCATCATTTGGTCCTAATTTATATTTTCAACCAAACCAAACTTTTCTGCACTTAAAGAGCAGACATATCAGGATTCAAAGAGAAATTTGTTGGCACGGGTAGGAAGTCTCAAATTGCAATCTAGTTTTGAAGAAATATTTTGTAAAAATTAAACATACTATTCTTTTATTTATTTATTAAGGTATCATTGATATATACTCCTATGAAGGTTTCACATGAGCAACATTGTGGTTACTACATTCGCCCATATTATCAAGTCCCTCCTCCACCCCATTGCAGTCACTGCCCAACAGTGTAGTAAGATGCCACAGAGTCACTACTTGTCTTCTCTGTGCTACACTGTCTTCTCTGTGACAGCCCCACACACAACATGTGTGCCAATCATAATGCCCCTCAATCCCCTTCTCCCTCCCTCCCCGACCCTTCCCTTTGGTAATCCCTAGACCCTTCTTGGAGTTTCTGAGTCTGCTGCTGTTTTATTCCTTCAGTTTTGCTTTGATGTTATATTCCACAGATGTGTGAAATCATTTGGTACTTGTCTTTCTCTGTGTGGCTTATTTCACTGAGCATAATACCCTCTGGCTCCATCCATGTTTTTGCAAATGGTAGGATTTGTTTTCTTCTTATGGCTGAATAATATTCCATTGTGTATATGTACCACCTCTTCTTTATCCATTCATCTACTGATGGACACTTAGGTTGCTTCTACATCTTGGCTATTTTAAATAGTGCTGCAATAAACATAGGGGTATATGTCTTTTTGAATCTGCAATCTTGTTTTCTTTGGGTAAATTTCCTACATGTGGAATGACTAGGTCAAATGGTATTTCTGTTTTTAGTTTTTTAAAGAAACCTCCATATTGCTTTCCACAATGGTTGAACTAATTTACATTCCCACCAGCAGTGTAGAAGGGTTCCTCTTTCTCCACATCCTCACCAACATTTGTTGTTCCTTGTCTTTTCGATGTTGGCCATCCTAACTGGTGTGAGGTGATATCTCACTGTGATTTTAATTTGCATTTCCCTGATAATTAGCTATGTGGAGCAGTTTTTCATGTGCCTGTTGGCCATCTGAATTTCTTCTTTGGAGAATTATCTGCTGATATTCTCTGCCCATTTTTAAACCAGGTTATTTGCTTTTTGGGTGTTGAGGCATGTGAGTTCTTTATTTATTTTGGATGTTAACTCTTTGTCGGATATGCTGTTTACGAATATATTCTCCCATACTGTAAGATGCCTTTTTGCTCTACTGATGGAGTCCTTTGCTGTACAAAGCTTTTTAGTTTGATGTAGTCCCATTTGTTCATTTTTGCTTTTGTTTCCCTTGCCCGAGGAGATGCATTCAGGAAAAAGTTGCTCATGTTTATTGTATTCAAGAGTTTTTTGTCTATGTTTTCTTCTAAGAGTTTTATGGTTTCATGACTTACATTTAGGTCTTTGATCCATTCCGAGTTTACTTTTGTGTATGGATTTAGACAGTAATCCAATTTCATTCTCTTGCATGTAGCTGTCCAGTTTTGCCAACACCAGTTGTTGAAGAGGCTGTCATTTCCCCTTTGTATGTCCATGGTTCCTTTATGGTCTATTAATTGACCATATATGGTTGGGTTTTTTATCTGGGCTCTCTCATCTGTTCCATTGGTCTATGGGTCTCTTCTTGTGCCAGTACCAAATTGTCTTGTTTACTGTGGCTCTGTAGTAGAGCTTGAAGTCAGTGAGCATAATCCCCCAGCTTTAGTCTTCCTTCTTAGGATTGCTTTGGCTATTTGGGGTGTTGTGTGGTTCCATGTGAATTTTAGAACAATTTGCTCTAGTTCATTGAAGAATGCTATTGGTATTTTAATAGGGATTGCATTGAATTGGTAGATTTCTTTAGGCAGGATGGCCATTTTGACAATATTAATTCTTCCTATCCATGAGTATGGGATGTATTTGCATTTATTGATGTCTTCTTTAATTTCTTTCATGACTGTCTTGTAGTTTTCAGGGTAGGGGTCTTTCATCTCCTTGGTTAGGGTTATTCTTTTTGATGCAGTTGTGAATGGAATTGTTTTCCTGATTTCTCTTTCTGATAGTTTATCATTAGTATATAGGAATGAGACAGATTTCTGTGTTTGATTTTGTGTCCCTTACCAATCTGGATGACTTTTATTTCTTGGTGTTAGCTGATTGCTGTGGCTAGGACCTCCAGTACTATGTCGAGTAAAAGTGGAGAGTGTGGACTTCCTTGTCTGGTTCCCAGTCTTAAAGAAAAAGCTTTCAGCTTCTTACTGTTAAGTATGATGTTGGCTGTGGGTTTGTCATATATGGCCTTTATTATGTTGAAGTACTTGCCTTCTGTACCCATTTTGTTGAGAGTTTTTATCATGAAAGGATGTTGAATTTTGTCAAATGCTTTTTCAGCATCTTTGGAGATGATCATGTGATTTTTGTCCTTCTTTTTGTTGATGCAGTATAGATGCTGATGGATTTTTGAATATTGTACTATCCTTGCATCCGTGGAATAAATCCTACTTGATCATGATGGGTGATCTTTTTGAATTCGATTTGCTAATATTTTGTTGAGTATATTTGCATGTATGTTCATCAGGGATATTGATCTGTAATTTTCTTTTATTGTGGTATCTTTGTCTGGTTTTGGTGTTAGAGTGATGTTGGCCTCATAGAATGAGTTTGGAAGTATTCCCTCCTCTTCTATTTTTTGGAAAACTTTAAGGAGAATGGGTGTTAGGTCTTTACTAACTGTTTGATAAAATTCAGTTGTGAAGCCATCTGGTACAAGAGTTTTGTTCTTAGGTAGTTTTTTGATTACCAGTTCAATTTCATTGCTGTTAAGTGGTCTGTTCAGATTTTCTGTTTCTTCCTGAATCAGCCTGGGAAAGTTGTATTTTTCTAGAAAGTTGTCCATTTCTTCTACATTATCCAATTTGTTAGCATTTAATTTTTATAGTATTCTCTAGTAATTCTTTGTATTTCTGTGTTGTCTGTAGTGATTTTTCCTTTCTCATTTCTGATTCTGTTTATGTGTGTACACTCTTTTTTTTTTCTTGATAAGTCTGACTAGGGGTTTATCTATTTTGTTTATTTTCTCAAGGAATCAGCTCCTGGTTTAATTTATTCTTTCTATTGTTTTATTCTTCTTGATTATATTTATTTCTGCCCTGATCTTTATTATGTCCCTCCCTCTACTGTCTTTGGGATTCATTTTTTCTTCTTTTTCTAGTTTCATTAATTGCAAATTTAGACTGTTCATTTGGTCATTGATCCACTGATTATTTAGGAGCATATTATTAAACCTGCATGTGTTTGTGGGCTTTTCTGTTTTCTTTGCATAATTTATTTCTAGTTTCATACCTTTTTGATCTGAGAAGCTGGTTGGTACAATCTCAGTCCTTCTGAATTTACAGAGGCTATTTTTGTGGCCTAGTATATGATGCATTCTTGAAAATGTTCCATGGGCACTTGAGAAGAATGTGCATCCTATTGCTTTTGGGTGGAATATTCTGTAGATGGCTGTTAGGTCCATCTGTTCTAATATGTTGCTCAGTGCCTCTGTGTCCTTACTATTTTCTGTCTGGTTGATCTGTCCTTTGGAGTGAGTGGTGTATTGAAGTCTCCTAAAATGAATGCATTGCATTCTATTTCCCCCTTTAATTCTGTTAGCATTTGTTTCACATATGTAGTTTATCCCATGTTGGGTGCATAGATATTTATAATGGTTATATCCTCTTGTTGGACTGACCCCTTTATCATTATGTAATGTCCTGCTTTGTCTCTTGTTACTTTCTTTGTTTTGAAGTCTATTTTGTCTGATATGAGTACTGCAACTCCTGCTTTTTTCTATTATTTGCATGAAATATCTTTTTCCATCCCTTCACTTTTAGTCTGTGTATGTCTTTTGGGTTTTGGTTTGAGTCTCTTGTAGGCAGCATATAGATGGGTCTTGCTTTTTTACCTATTGTGTAACTCTGTGTCTTTGGATTGGTGCATTCAGTCCATTTATATTTAGGGTGATAGGTACTTACTGCCATTACAGGCTTTAGATTCATGGTTACCAAAGGTTCAAGGGTAGCTTCTTTACTATCTAACAGTCTAACTTAACTCACTTAGTATGCTATTTCAAACACAATCTAAAGGTTTTTTTTCCCCCCTCCCTTCTTTTTCTTCCTCCTCCATTCTTTATATATTAGGTGTCATATTCTTTACTCTTTGTGTATCACTTGACAGACTTTGGGGGTAGTTGATTTAATTTTGCATTTGCTTAGTATTTAATTGGTCTACTTCCTTTATTGTGGTTTTATTTTCTCTGGTGACAGCTATTTAGCCTTAGAACACTTCTGTAACAGTCTGTAACAGACCCTCCAAAATACACTGTAGAGATAGTTTGTGGGAGGTAAATTCCCTCAACTTTTGCTTATCTAGAAAATGTTTAATCCCTCTTTCAAATTTAAATGATAATTTTGCTGGGTAGAATATTGGTTGGAGGTCCTTCTGTTTTATTGCATTAAATATGTCATGCCACTCCCTTTTGGCCTATAAGGCTTCTGCTGAGAAGTCTGATGATAGCCTAATGGGTTTTCCTTTGTATGTGATCTTTTTTCTCTCTCTGGCTGCTTTTAATACTCTGTACTTGTCTTTGATCTTTGCCATTTTAATTATTATATGTCTTGGTGTTGTCTTCCTTGGGTCTCTTGTGTTGGGAGATCTGTGTGCTTCCATGGCCTGAGAGACTATTTCCTTCCCCGGATTGGTGTAGTTTTCAGCACTTATTTTGTCAAAGACATTTTCTATCCCTTCCTCTCTCTCTCTCTTGTTCCTCTGGTGCCCCATAATGCAAATATTTTTTCATTTCAATTGGTCACACAGTTCTCTTAACATTCTTTCATTCCTAGAGATCCTTTTTTTTCTCTGTGCCTTAGCTTCTTTGTATTCCTGTCCTCTAATTTCTGTGTCATTTACCATCTCCTCTACCTCATATAATCTGCTTTTAAATTCCTCCATTGTAGGTTTCATTTTGGATACTGTATTTTTTGTAGTTTCTATCTCTTGAATTCCTCCCTGAGGTCTTGAATATTTTTCTGTAGCTCCATGAGCATGTTTGTGATTTTTATTTTGAAATCTTTATCAGGAAGATTGGTAATTTCAGTTGCACTTGGTCCTCTTTCTGGTGTTTGTGGGATTTTGGTTTGTACCAGGTTCTTTGACATTTCATATTTTTAATGAATAATATGGAATAATAACTTTGTGTAGGTGGTGCCCTCTAGTGACCAGAAGCTTCTCAGCCCCTGGAGCGATGGCAGGTGTCACAGGCAAGTGGCGCTGGTGCCTGCCAGGATGGAAGAACTCTTTCCTGCTTCCTGACTGCAGTGCCTGCCTCCACTGCCAGGGCCAGTGTGCCAAGCATGCAGGTAGGAGTCTCTGTGCTATGCCCCTGTAGCTTCCATTGGCAGGGACACCCTCTGGCTGGCCTGGTGCCATGGTGGTGTCAGCAGGTTTGTTAGCTGGTGCCAACTGGGAGGCAGGAACAGCAGGCTGTGTATCATGGTGGGGGTTCTTGGGGCTGCATTGCCAGCCAGGGGATGGAGTGCCTGAAGTTCCCAAAAGTTCCTAACCTGCTGGGCTGAGTGTGCCAGGACAATTTTGTCCACCTGTCCTTTCTCCTGAGCAGCAAGCTTTGTGTAATCCTTGCCCTTGTAGCAGTCCTCTAGCTGTTAGGAAGTCTGTCAGAGTGCCCGCCTTTCTTCTGTCCCAGAGCGGTTGTAGATACCTGTTCTCCACAAGCGGCTGGAATCTCAGTCTCTCCAAGTATTCTGCCTGCCTTAGCTGTCCAACCCCACTAATCTCCTAACTACCATGTAATGTAGATTTGTGCTCCCAGAGAAGATCTCCAGGGCTGGATGTTCAGCAGTCCTAAGCCTCCACCCCAACCCTGCTCTGTTTCTTTTCCTCCTGCTGGTGAGTTGGGGTGGGGGAAGGGCTTGGGGCCCACCAGATCATGGCTTTGCTACTTTACCCTTTTTCCATGAGGTCTTCCATGTAGGCCTTTCCATGTAGGCAGTCTGCTGCAGTCTTCTTTCCTGTTGTTCTTTCAGGATTAGTTGTATTTACTATATATTCATATTATATGTGGTTTTGAGAGGAGGTTTCTGTCTCACTTCTCATGCTGCCATCTTTAATTCAATTCTTAAACATACTATTCTTTTAAAAGAGATTTTATTTCATGTCTATTTCCAAAGAATTCAAAATCAGTTCATTACACTTCTGGGAAATTATATTGAACTGAAGAATAGTGGTAGGTGTTGAAAAAAAAAAGCAAAATGCATTGGCATTCTTTTTATTGCTCCCCTGAAATTTCTCTCAGTTATTAACTTGAAGTGATGAGTTGTGTCCATATTGAAGATGGTTAAGTTAACCAGTTTGGGTCATTTTTTTCTATTTGTGGGAAGATTGCTGTTGACTGCACCAAAGCATTCTTGGATACATTGGATACGGATGAATAGAACAAAATCCTCTGCCATGGTTAAAGTAATGACAGCATGGCAGTTCTGACCACTGTTCTGGGTGGTGTCCTAAAGAATTGATCAAGTTCTTATTTGTGCTTTCTGCATTCATTCTCTGCACCTTTGCTGAGCTGACTCTTTTAGATGTGTTTCTTCATGTGTGTTATTTTCAGAATGACGGGAAAATTTTATTCCTTCTTAGTAATCTCATCTCATCAGTGAAAAATGCAGCAGACTGTAGGTTAACAAACCCAAGCTTTTCCCAGAAATGAGGGAGTGCTCAGTCTGAAGCTGTGCATTCCATAAGGACTAATTTTGAAAAATTAATCCCAACTTTGAAATTGGGAGTCTCAGTTTAGATTTTATGAAGAAGGCCTTTAACTCTGCAGCAACAAAATGTAAACAGATGACACTGACATAGAAAATAGAATTTGATTTTGAAGAAGAATGTGGAGCAATGACAACAGATACTGCCCTTATATTATCAGAAGAAACCAAAAGAGCAGTGTTGGAATGCCCCTATCATTTTCCCCAAGAATGCAACACTTGTTCTAAAGGAATAGATTAGGTAATGCCAATCTTTACTCTCTGATTTTTATAGAAGAAAAACTTCAAAAGTTTTTAGCAAATAAAGAAGAAATCTATGATGAATTTTCTAGCGAAGTTATTTGGAACATAGTGGAAATGTTTTGAATGTGAAGACTTGAAAACTGCTGGGATCTATCCCCAAGAGACAGAAACATTGAAAGTATTGCAATTTCTGGAATTTATTGTGAAATGGGATTTTTGTGAATCTCTGCCAAACTATATTCTAGTTATATATCTGTTACCTCATGTGAAAGAAACTTTTATAATTTAAAATTAAATAAACGTTGCCTTTAATCAATTATGAGTGAAGAAAGATGGATGAATCTGGCCATACCATAGTGTATTATTGCTCATGAACATGCAAAGATAATCGATCAAAGATCAAAGCTGTCATTGACAGACTTGAAGGAATTATGGCTGAAATACATAACCTATAATTTATTATTCTTCACTGCAACAGAAAAAAATAAAGTTTTTTTTTCAAAAAATGTATTAAGGAAATTAAAATGATCTTTTCCATCTTTCATTTTTGAACTATAATATTTATTTTTCTTTTAACATTTTTCTTGGCATGGTTATATAGTTGAGGTACAGTAGGAGACCATTTTCATTTGTCAGCGCTTCTTTTCTAGTCACAACTATAGTTTATTTCATTTCATGATTATGACTGAAAATTATTTTGTCCTATAGAGGAAGAGAGTATGAAAAAGTGATCTGCTCTGAGGGTTATTGTCACTGTCATAGAGTCATTTTTGCAAATTTTTCAAAGAGGTCTTGCTCAATTCAGGTATTTGGAACATTGAATAGCTTTCTAATTCTTGACCAAAGTTTGAGACTAGGGCTGGAACCAGGTTCTACCTCACTTTAGCCAGGTCCTGGTAGATTAGAGGGTGTATTCCAGAGCTTGTGCACAGTGGTTGTTTTGATAAACATTTCTTGAACACATGAGTGGATGAATAAGTGAATGAAGGCCCCTTCTTACCTTAATAGTTACAGCCAACACACATTCTGGCTTTTTGGCATCCAAACCAGAGACGTGAAGTTTAGAATTTTATGACACTGGTGTGAAGCTTAATAGAACTTTTCATTCAAAGTTTCAACTGTAGATCATCATGTCTGACCTGAAATAGCCCAGCTACTCAGAAGGGTGGTATTTGCTTCCTCTTCTAGACCCACTGAGAGTAATTAAGAACTAAGCTGGGATAACTAAAAAAAGATTCAAAAAAAAAAAAAAGAAAGAAAGAAAAAAGAAGAAGTGTGTGCAAATGGTTGGTGAGAGTTTTCAGTACCATTTTGGTCAGTGTGTACCCTGTCAGTTTATCACTATTTCCTCCCTGCTGGGTGTTCCAGCTCTTCTCAGAAACACATGCCATCTGGGGCTTCGGGCTGGGTTTTTTTTTATTTTTTTTGTTTTTTGTGAAATTTGCTGTCTGAGTCTCTCCCTCGATGCTGGGGGCTGTAGTGGAAGTTGTAGTGGAGGCAGGGAAGTAAACGTGGATGGCCCGGCCCAGGGGGAATGCCTTTCAGCTGCAGTTCCTAACAGGCCCTGCTAAATTTGTAGGCCAGTTTGCAAATTGGATCAGAGGCATGAAATATGAATTAGAGTTAGAACAAAGAAAAGATAGAGGTAATTACATAGAACAGGAGATTCAATGAGTATCCAAAAAAGGGTTTTAGTTTGTGGAGAGGAGAGTGAAAGAAAAATATGTTTACTGCAACATTATTTATAATTGTGAATTATCAGTAACAGCAAGGGAATGATTAAGTTAATTATGATGCATTTACTTGTGGACCTTATGTTATCAATACAAAAATATATTATGAAGAATTTATAATGATACAAAATGGTATAATGCTCCATATGACCTATGTTCCATTACTGTAGCCAAAGATGTCTGATCAGCAAATCTGATTATGCCCAAAGGAAGTCTTCATTGATCTTAGGGTAAAATACAGAGTCAATAACCTAGTTTACATGGTCTGCTATCTGTAGAATCAACCTGCAAAACTTCCTGTCTCTTTCCCTTCCATGCTGCACACATGCTGTTCCCTGTGCTTCAAACAGTCTTTCTCTATTGCCCAGGTAACTCCTGCTCATTCTTCAGATCTGGGCTTAGACCTCACTTCACTTGAGAGAGCCTTCCCTGAACACCCCCTCCAAGACCAGATTGGGGGCCATGGGACATTGTGTTTTCCACACTGTATTGTAACTGCCTCATAGACACCAGACCATAAGCTCACTGAGGGTGGGGAACATTGTATCACCAGGGCCTGATACAGTCCTTCACACATAAAAATGCTCAATGGCTGTATGATAATGAGTTTTAATATTGAGTAAAAAATGGGGAGATCCACAACTCTATGGGTGATATGATTACAAATATTTTTTTTAAACTTTATGTCTTAAACAACAGAAAGGATATACCATACAGACATGTTAACACTTTAATTGCTACATTTCTATTGCAGCCATATATTATTTTTGCAATAACAAAGAATCACTTTTTAATATTAAAATGCAACAGAAAAACAGGAAACTCTTAATTCAACTGTGCAGTTGAGAACAGTGTTTCAAGCTTAATGCTTATAACCATGATTTGAATTGGGAAAAAAAAAAAGCTGGGATAATCTTTGGGTGGAGGGAAGTGACATTGGGTGGAGGGAAGTGACATTGATACAAACTACCCATATGCAGGCCACAGCAGGGGGGACCTAGAATGAGAGGGAAATGAAACACAGGGGTGGCGGTACCCACCCAGATGGCAGGCAGGGAGGGGCAGGGACCACTCCATAGATCCAAAGAGGGCAAAGCCTGGTTTTATGCAGGAATGGGGGTAGGGAAAGAGAAGGCAGGTCAGCATATGCTGAAGGAATGTGCAGATAATGCTGAAAAATAACTGGGCACAATAGCCAGGAGATGATCATTCCCACTGGGACAAGGATGGCCTTGCTTGGCTTAGATCCATGAAGCGAAAGAGGGAGAAAGAAAAGTTCTGAGGGCCTCTGGTGGTGGTCGGGGGGTGGGGAGGTGGTGGGCGTGTGCATGCATGCATCAAAGAGCACATGGCAGCAAGGTCCTCAAAAGAGACCCCATAAGAAATTCAATCACATGCAGCTTGACCAAAAGGAGCCTCAGATTTTATCTGGAAAAAAAAAAGCTCAAGGTGCAAGGAAGAAAGGTGTCTTGAAGGAAACTTGGGGGTTCAATAAAGATTAATATATCTACCCACGTGGTGAAACCCAAGTGAAATTTGACATGCATGTGACTAACCCAGCCAGCAAGGGACACAGCTTGCCAAGGGAGGAACTGGAGAGCTGGGCAAGGGGGTGGAGGCGAGAAGCTGTTTATCCTGCAAGGCGAAGCTGGGTAGAGGTGAGTGTCCAGGACAATTGCTGGCTTGGTGACAGGCTGGGGTAACTATATAATGACAGCTTGTAAGGACCTTCCTAAAATAACATAAGCTCACCAGCAGCTGATAAGAACAAATAAAATAAATCAACAGTGCAAAAGGAAACTGGAGTGTGTGAGTTTTACTGATAGCACGCCAGGTGGGAGAAAGCACATCTCCAACCCCTGCTAGAGTCAGGAGAGAGCTGCTCACTCACTTGGCTGGCAGTACTGGGGTCCGGGAGACTCAGGAATGCATCCCAGGAAACCTTTCTCCTGGAAGCTGCTGCTGCCCTTCTTGCTCTGGCTGATTCAGATAGCCCTGGGAAACCAGACCCAAGCTGGCTCCTGCCTGGAGTTTTAGACTTGGAGACCCAGTGACATGAAGTTAGTTATTTCTGTGTCCAAAGCATTAAGGTGGGCCAGGCATTTGCCAAGAACATCAGTTAAACAAAGTGATTGCTTCCTTACTCAGTCATCAACAAAAACTGGCAAAAGAATCAGAGAATGCAACAGAAACCCCCTGTGGTCACAGACCCCTGATAAACCTATTTCCTGCAGGGGCCTTAACAACACAAGCAGTTAGGAGCTGTCTCCCTGTATCCAAGCACAGATCTCATCCTAGACCTGCTGTGTTGTCCCAACCAAGTGAGCTCATGGGCTCCTGGTTGTCATACCCAATCTCACACCTAGGAATTGATGGAAATATACCTGTGGTTGGTCTAAGGGACAGTCAGACACATGCAATACATGAGACTCAAGAAACCAGAGTCAGGAATAATACTTCAAATTTGCAAGATTAAGACATACATGCATCTCATAAAAGAAAATGGTATGACATTTCAGTGGTACAGTAGGTCATATGTCTGCAAACAATGAGCTGACCGAAAAGCCCCATTTGGGGCAGTCTTGGTTACACCCATCGATTTGGCATAATTATTAACAGCACCCTTGTTCATACTCAAAAGTATCCCAATCAGAATGGTAAGTTCTATGGTGGTCCTAGTGAACGGCTAACTTGCTACTGTCTCCCAATTGAAGGGGCAGTTGGGTTTCAAGGTCCTGCTATGGAAGGGGAGCCATAAGGAGAAGGGAAGGGGGAAAGTGACAGCTTTGGGAGAAAGAGAAGCAAACTAAACTGCTGTCTAACTTGGCAGGAAGAAAGAGGAAGATATAAGGAATAAACAAAATGATACAGTGGGGAAATCAGCAGCCAGACAACTGCTGAGGACAGAATGGGTGGAGTTGCTGCTGAGGGCTGGTGGGATCAGAACCACAGGATATGTGATCCTGGGCACAGTGGTGATGACCCTGGAGAATACTGAAGGGTCACAGATGGAGATGAGTGAGTCACAGAGGGAGGACCCGACCAGGCAGAACCTGGGGCTGAGTAATGTGCTGCTCGCAGTCGGGTTATGTGCATCACTGTGTCATTGCCAGGGACTAGAGCTGGGACAAACAAGCTCAGGACTAGGATCTGGGTCAAGGGGTGAAAACAGACACCAGCAGCCAATCCAAGGAGGCTGTTGCTCTGAGTCCTGTGAAAGATTCATGCATTTTACCTTGAGAAATTCCAGGCTACTGAGCAACCCTGACTCTGGGAGAGATGCTGAATCCTAAAAATATGAGCATCTAAGATCAACCTTGTAATTGGGGCAGATAAGAAAAATGAGATTAAGTGGCTTGCAGTATCCACACAGCTGGGCGATGGCAGAACTGAATTCTAGAGCTGCGATGCAGCAACAAGATTCTTAGGGCATCACTTAGGTATATTGTAAAGAACATTCTGGTCCATGAGATGCTAACAAGAAGCCTTTCCTTTTGGAAACTGGCCATGTACACTAGACCAGTAAAGGGCTTCAGAAATGTTGAAGTAAGAAACCAATTTAAACCAGGATTTTCTGAATGTATAGGACTGTGGTACCCATTTCCTTATGTCATGGCGAATTTCCTTTGGAGAGACACATCTAAGAACACACTTTGGGAATGCAACCCACATGGTCCTTGCCTGCTTAGAACAGACCCAAATTCCCAGGGCTTGAGAATGTCTCTGCCTTACCTCCAAGAGCCTTTGCAATATGGGTCTGAACATATAGCCTGGTCTTTTGGTTGTAAGAGTCTCAACCAGTCTCTCCATGGTTTCTGTGGGTTTGTTGGGTCTTATGGTCCTTGTGCTGTGTATTCTCATTCTCCACTCCCGATCACCTCTCCACCTGCCCTGTACTGAGAGGGCCGACCTGTGTAGGACATATCAATGTGCTCATCCTCTCTTGTCACCTTCCTCCCTGGCTTCTTGCTGTGTTTGGACCAGGAGGAGACGAGAACTGTGAGGTCAGGCACGTGGTTCTCTTCCTCATGCCAAGATTCCAGGTGCTGCTACATTGCCCTTCCCTCCTGGATTTCTGCCTCTTCAGCTTCTGGCAGCTGCCCCCTTCCTGTCCTTGGAGCCTTGGGGTGGTAATGGAGTGCTTGCTGCTCCTAGCCCGAGGTCCTGCACTCTGTCTTCTGGTCTCTCCACACTCTCACCATGACTTGATAAGCAGTCCCTTTATTAAGCTCTCTTCAACTTAAGTTTGCCATTGTTTTCTGCAGGGGCCTTGATGATACAGTGGGAAAGACTTTGGGTCCATTATTCACTCATTTATTTGGCAAATACTTATGCAGGGCCTGCAGTGTGCCAAACATTGCATAAGGCACAACAACACAGTGATGAACAAGACAGACTAGTTCCCACCACTGTGAAACTTAATGAGAGAGACAGAAAATGAAGAGCTCAGTACATGGTTAAACCATATATTGCCCTAAATATTAGGAAGGAAATATGCATGGGGCCATTACTGAGAATAACAGATACACCTCTCAAGCCAGGGAGCCCAGGGATGTCTTCTCTGAAGGGACCTAATGAGCAAAGAGGTGGAAAGCCAAAGGAGAGTTTTTTCCAGACAGAGGAGATATCAAGGTCCTCAGGTGGGGAAGAATTTGTTGGCACATGCTTGGCATCTTTTTTTTCCACTATGAAAACGCTCTCGTGGTGGTGTCTGCACAGCAGGTGATGTGAGAGCAAGAAGAGCAAGCTCACACCCAGAGCCATGTGCTGTCACAGGGAAGAGGTCACAGGGCTCTGTGCTTTCCCAGGGACCCGGCAGCCCTAGGCCACCTCCTCCTCTTCCTGCTCCTCAAAGATTCCCTCATCCTCCTGGCACTGCTGGTACTTGGACACCATGCCGTTCATGTTGCCCTAGGCCTTGGTGAAATCCATCTCATCCATGCCCTCCCCAAACGTGGCCGCGACCTGCTTGGAGGTGTGCTTGAACAGCTGCTGATGGTGGCGCTGTTGCTGATGAAGGTGGCAGGCCTTTCTCAGACCCCAGGGTGGGATGTCACAGACAGCTATTTCCACATGGCTGGGGAGCCACCTGACAAAATAGCAGCTCTTCTTGTTTTGGATATTCAGCATCTGCTTGTCCACCACCTTCATGGACATGCGATATGTGGTCCCTGAACATGGAATGGCCGGGTGGAAGGCAGCCATCAGCTTCTTGGCATTGAACATCTGCTGAGTGCGCTCGGGCACCGTCAGGGCCTGGCCTTGCCGGCAGCCCCAGCTGGTAAGAAATAACAATAGCCGTGTGATGGTCCTATCAGGAGGGGTCAGGGGAGGCAGGGGCTGGGTCATACAGGGCTGCCAGCTCCAGGGACATGAGCCCTTGGTTCGCTCATCTGCACCCACCTGCCACCACTATATCCTGGAGATCCCTGAATTGGTGCCTCCAGCCTGGACTCCCTCCTGAGCTCCACGCAGCCAACCTGCATAGGCCCAGTGTGGGTCTGGGGAGGGTGGCAAGGATATTTTTCTTCTTTTCTCCCAAGCCTGCCCCTCTCCCTGAGACTTAGGGGACCTTGTCTGCCTGCTTCCATTCCCAACTTTCCCCTCCACTTGCCACCGAATCCTGTGTATTCTAGGTCCAAATTGCATCACCTCACTCCCACATCGCAGCCACCCTCCCTGCATTGCACCCCCTCCACCCCTGCCTCCCTTCTCCACCTGGGGGTTCCTGGCAGGTCTTTCCAGTGTGGTCTCTCTCAGCATGTCACTCCATTACTTAAGCTCAATGACTCTACATCCTTTTGACTTAAAATTAAACACCTTAGCATGGCACGCTGTGCACACTGACCTCACCTGAGCCCTCCTCCAGGCCTGTTCCCTAACCCCTTCCCCCTTGTGCCCTATCCATTCCAGCAATACTTAGAGCCTCCAGCCTAGTGCACCCTTTCTCTTGCCTCCCACCTTGACAAAGACCATTTCCTCTGCCTGGAATGTCCTTCCCACCTACCAGCTCCCCTCTCTGCCTGGTTAACCACCATGAGTTTTGGCTCTTGGGAATCAGTTCAAATGCCAGCTCTCCAGGAAGCACCCTTGCCAGCTTCAGTCTGTCTTCCTGTGATGTGTTCTTCCTGCTCTGTGACAAAGAGTGGTTTACTCACTGGCTACCCTCAACTGTGAGTCCCTTAAGGAAAGAGTCCCTTTGTGTCTCCCTTCCTGCTACTGTGCCAGGTACAAAACGTGTGTTCGATGAATTGATAAAGAAATGAAGGCCTCAATATTAAAGAAGAAAAGTGGCAGGGAGAATAGAAACACAGGAGTAATGCTGCGGCAGGGAGAAGGAGGACAGGAAAATGGTGCAAAGACCTAAAAAAAAAATAACCCAGATCCCAAAGAAGTGGTAAAGAAGAGATCTGAACAGAGGATTCTGGCTGTACAGAGAGAGCTAGAGACACAGGGAGCAGGGATGGAGATTGTGAGAAATGTACAGAAAGGAATGAAAATTTATGTTTATTGAGTAGTGGGAAATCAAATGAATGTGTTGGCGAGGACTTTTTTGTCTGGTGGGATTAGTGAAGATAGCATCTTCATTCCACATGCATAAAAAAGAAACAAGGAAGGTCTATTTCTTTGAAAAGTAAAAACTTCTATGTAAAATCAAGTTGCTATGATCATGTTGTATTAAGTAATCAGCCTTGCATGGTTAAAGCACTTATAAATGAAATGGCCCAGAAAAATTAGCAATAGTAAATGCTATATTGGGATGTGAGCTCTATTCTAGTACCTTCTCTATAATGCAAGCATATTTTAACCTCTTTGTTTTGCAGACTTTCATTAGCTCCCTGCTGCAGTTAAAGTGTAAGTTGGAATCAGCCAATTAGTTGAAGAGGCATGGGACCCTTCCAATATCCACACCAATAGTCCTTCTGTTGATTTCTTATGAACTTTATTTGGAATTCCTGATCATTTCAGCCATGAAACCTACACTTCTGGGAAATGAAGACTGTGTGAGGGAGAATTAATACGGTTGGGACACAGAAGCACTAGGAAAGGAAGGGAGAGTGTATTTCTTTACTGAATGACTGTGATATGACAGGCTTTGTGCCAGATGTCCTACTGTTTTCCTCACTTGATGTCTTTCCTTTGACACATTGTTGTCAAATCTAGGCCATCTTGGAAAGATGCTTTAATGATTCACAAAAACACACCCAGTATCTCAGACTTTCCCTTGCAGTGGGAGCAAAGTGTTTGTCATAGGATGGGGTTGGTCCCAGGCAAATCTGGGATGTTGGAGAAGGGTTTCTCCTGTTGAGATACTGTCTCCCTCACCTATCTGATCTCCATCCTCACTGGCCTCTCCTGCTTCTTGGTACCACTTAGGAGACTTATTCATAGTAATGTACCAGGGAGGGAGTGTGATGCAGTTCCCAAGAGTGCTGATACTCGAATGAAAACTTAACTAAAGGGAACAAATGATAGGTGGGGAGATTTCCAGAATTGTAGGGAAGATTGTTGTGGAGGAAGAAGCGAAGAATGGTTCCTTCAAAGCACAGTGTGTAGGTGACTCTATCCCTAATCCTCCCCAACCCTATCTTTAAGGTTCAGGATGAAAGAGGTGTTGCTATGGTCTTTTCGCAACACAGACACTCACCTGCCCTAGTACAGGTGGGTTAAAAGCAGCTTCCAGTGGCTTATAGGACACCTAGGCACCTGCAGGCTTCCCCCAGGGCCCGGGGCTCGGCTGGCTCCATGCCACTGTTCAGAGTCCTATGGCTTCCCCCTTCTTCATCTTCCTCATTGGTCTATGTCCTCAAATTCCCCCAAAGTATAAAATGTTGAACTTGGATATGGATTTGCTTGATTAGACAAAGTACATTTTTAAAAAGTCCCAGAAATAGTTGAACTCTGAGTGGCCCCACTGGGCCAAGAAATGTGAGCACGTCCACGCACTGTTGCCCTGGAAGACTGGTTTTTCTAAAGTTGAATGTTTATAAGTAGCTGAGCCTCTGGATTTGTACCAAACTTTGTTCAAAGTTTTACTGCTGGGAAAGATGAATTCTATTTCCAGAGGAGAGAATTAGAGTGTGAGCCACCAGCTGACCACCTGATGGAAGCCACTTGGCCAGTCAAGGCCTGCAACCTGGTTCCAGGGACAGGCACCCTGGGGCACATTCGGGAAAGGTGTTTGGGGGAGTCTGCCTGGCGTGTGGTGCTGTTTGCAGGGCCAGAGAGAGAAATTTCCCCAGGCCTTCGCTGACCACCACTGGCGTACTCCGGGCACCTTGCCCTTCCCACTTCCTTCCCACGTTTTCCCTGCCCATCTAGACCCATTCCAGTATCAACCCCTACATCTCTGGAGAAATGAGATGTCTTATTCTAAAAAACAGAGTTTGTTCTACATTCTGCAGTAAGAATCAGCACTTAGAACTGAATAGAGCAGTTTAGCACTGTTCTCTTTATAGTCTTGTGGTTAAAACCCTGAATATGAATAAAACCCTAAATAATGAGTTGGGATTATGCTAAAGGAGAAAACGACCACTGAATTTCAAAGGCAAAAAGAGACCTTAGGCGGGCTTTAGGAGACTTCTGTTCATTGAAAGCTGAAGAGATGGTCTTTTAAGACGGAAAACTGATGGTCTGTAAGACCCAGAGCTGCCAGGAGTCCACCGGAGCGAGAGCCCAGGCTTTTCTGACTTCTGGCTTCATCCTATTTCTACAACACGATCCAAAAGACACTGAAGAGAAGCTTATAATGTCACAGTTTAGAAGGGAAAGATGAGGATAGATGGACTGAAATTACAGGTATTTTTGAAAGTGAGATGTAAGAAGTTTAATGTGCTAAATGACAGGGAACCATGGAGCTCCCAGCAAGCTGGGTTATCTTCAAAATTCACCAGAGGAAAAAAAAAAAAAAATTCACCAGAGGCTTCAGTGGGAGCCCCTAAGGCCAGAGAGTATAAATTTTTATGAAACAAGTACTATCACCCAGGGGGCTGGCATGTAGTGCCCACCATTGGAACTCGGGTTTGTGGGGCTCAAAAAGCAGCAGGCTATGGTACCCCCTCATTAGGCCACTCCAATGTCCAAACAGAATTTTTGAAAGACAGTAGTCTGGTTGGATTTTGAAAGTAGTGAAATGATGCAATTGGAAGACAATGTTGTATAGAACAAAGAATCTCAAGTGAATTGGACAAATGTGGATCTAAGACAGTACAGTGTGGAATTAAACTATCTGAATCTCCACATCCTCACCTATAAAGTGGGGTTAAGAGTATTTACTCCATTGTGTGAGAATAAGATGGGGTAATACATACAAAGGAACTGGAATGTAATTAAAGTCAATGTAAGACAACTGTCCACCCTTTTAACATTGAAGGTTAGGAGAAGTGAAAGGAGAGATTGAAAGGAAGAGACAAACATTCTTATCTGGAGTGTGAGCCAGTGCTAAGTACTAAAAGGAGATGGAATAAGATAAGCAGAAACAGGGTACAGAGCAGATACAATTTTTAGGCATATTTTCCTAAATTTATTCTCTTTGGTTAGAGACCAGTTTTGGCTATGTCCTAATCTAGACCTCATTAGATTGGATATTATGAAGAGGGTGGGGCTAGGATTGAATTTAATATAAAAAATTGAATTCAATTGAAAAAATTTGGCCTTTTATTTCTTTATCTGTAAAAGTTATAATCTTTTTCATGATGATAAGATCATAAAGCTTAAGAAAGCTTTCAAAGCCAAATACTCAGGGGTGATCCTTACACACTTGAAATCTGTTTTGAGTTAATAAGCATGATTTAACAGATATTGTACTTAAGGAAGTATTGAGGCCGTAAAGAATCCATTTATTAAAGGAAGTAAAGAAGGAAGAGGGAGCAAAGAAAGGAAGGAGGGAAAAAGCCAGCAAGCAAACAAAGAGGGAAGGAAAAAAGAAAGCTGACCTCAAATTTCCCCTGGCAGAGTGAATGAAGTGCTTGGAAGGGGATAAAAAACCTCAGGGAGAGAAAAAGGAGGTGGACATTCAGGAAAGGTAGGCTTTCCTTGGGGACAGCTGCAGTGTGGCGTTCTCAGGGAGGCTCTGAAGCTAGAAGCAAACTTCTAAAGGGTCCACTTATTTCTAACACATTTCCCTAAACACAGTGCAATGTCATGTTGCTCTGACTGTGGGGTTGAGACCTTATTAGTGTGCTGTCTTAGTCTGCCAGGTTGGCCTAACAAAATACCATAGACTGGGTGACTTAAACAGCAGAAGTTAATTTTGTCACAGTTCTGAAGGCTGGCAGTCTGGGCCAGGTTGCCAGCATGTTTGGGTTTTGGGGAGAGTGCTCTTGCTGCCTTGCAGACGTTACCTTCTACCCTTCTAGCTGTGTGGTCACATAGTTTTTCCTAGGTATGTGAGCATGAAGTGAGGAGTGGTGGGGAAAGAGGTCTCTTCCTCTTCCCATTAGGCCACCATTCCTGTCGGATTAGGACCCCATCCTTATGACCTCCTTTAACCTTAATTGCTTCAAAAAAAACCATCCTGTGTCTAAATACAGTCACGTTGGGGGCTAAGGCTTCAATATCTGAATATTGGTGGTGGTGGGAATCATAATTTAGTCCATAGCATAGGGTTTGAAGTCAGTTTAGTGGTTTGCAATGAACTTTACAAAAAATTAAATAGAGGAAAATAGGACAAAGTACATTGTATGCAGGGTCGCTGGGTATGGTCGTGCAGGTTGTGCACTGCACACTCCAGGGATGTCATTTACATTGTAGTCTATGTGGATGGCACCCCTAGTGGTTTTGTGCACCACTCACAGGATGGTAGGTGATGTTTCTGATTAGTAATGATAAGTATCATGTGAAACTTTCATTTATTTATATGCATGTGTTATAAAATGTATATCTTATTAAGGGTCACAGGCAAAAAAGTTTTGAAATATGTATGGTAGTCAAATGTCATTTTTTTGTTACCCAGAATAGGAACTCCCTTTCTGGCATTGCAGATGGCTGAATTGTGTGAATATTTATGGGGGCAGGGTTCTGTCCTCCTTTATAGAACTCAGAGTGGGAAATGTATTCTATCTCTCCTCTCCCTGGAGTCTGGAGTATGAGCTCATTAGCAAGGCTGGACCAAGTGCATTTTCTCACCTAAAATCTGAATCTTAAGGGAGTGAAGCAGAGAATCATGGAAGTCAGAGATTATATTCATGGTGGTGGGATGGAGTTGAGTGGCAGAAGGATGGTCAAAGATGGGAAGTAACCACTATCGGATAGCAAAGGCTGGTGACAGATTCTAGCTGGCATGGCACTGTTATGAGTCCAGCTTCCATCCTCCTCGGGCTGCTACCTGTTTTCTGATCATGTGAGCCATTCAATATGTTTCGAGTTAGTTGCTTTTTTCTTTTGCATAAACTTGCTGGAGTCAGTTTTTATTGTTTGCCACCAAGAACTATGCCCAAAATACACAGATTCTCCTGGGAAGCTGAACTTTGAATGTGATCCACCCATCCCGTTAGCCTACATTTTTAAGTAACCAAAATATATGGATGCAAATGAAGAAGTAAAGAGATAGGTGAAAGGGAAAAATACATATTCCTTTTAAATTTTTGTTTTTCTAAAGCATTGTTTAACATGCATTGTTTTGGAACAGGAAGAATAAAAGAAGTAAGCATTTCCTTTTATTGCAGCAGATGCCCATACAAACTAGCTTACACAGCCAAAATCAGTTGTGTGATTTTTCTGATGCCCTATTTTGACTCCTGCCAGTCAGCACTTCTTTGCATTAAACATTCTCCTCCTGAGGCATTTACTATTTATTTGGCATCCACAACATTCAAGGCAATATGCAGAATATATGCAGAACATACCCATATGGCCCATTCTAAAACCAGAAGCTTGTGCATACTAAGCTACATTGTTTTATTTATTTTTTGTTTAAGTGAAATATTATAATGCCTTCCCATCAAGTTTTCTGGTGTTGTTTTGTCAAGACAGTGTGTAGAGAAAAATAGCAATTGAGAAGACTGCTCCTGCAAAGGGGTTTTTTACTTTCAGACTTTCAGAGGAGGCATTCCACTTTTGCATAATTTTACTCAGGCAGCCTTGAAAGAAGGCTTGTGTTTATATTTTGCATTTTATCTGAGTAGAAAAACATCTCATTTCTGGTACTTAGGAAGTGGTTTCAGCAGCTGGAAAGACCTCAGTCACAGAGTGTGATAAGCAGCCAGGGCAGACACGGAGGTTCTGACAGTGCCTGCCCCAGGCCAACCCTGAGAGGAGGCCCCATCCAGAAATGACACATACCGCTGGCTAAGGTAAAGCAACATGAACATTTGCAGAAGTCTGCCCTAACAAATGTCAAAAACCAAAGAAATTACACAATCTGGTCTTCACACATCAGTTTCTTATAAACTCGATGGTTACAACAATTGAACACTTATTAAGGTAGGTCTCAGAAATCCCAGAAATTTAGCCAATTTCTAGTTTGTCACAATAGCTCTTTGCTACTTGTTCACGTTGATTTTTGTGCATCATGTGAGCCTTCCCATGCCTCAGCCTCTGTGACCAGAGTCACGGTTACGGGCTTACACCTGATAGGGACCGCATCCTCTTTCTTCTGCCTCTAATTTTAGTAGCCTTGGTGCTCAGCCTGCAGTCCTCTGCTCACATTTTGTTTTATGGACAAACTCATGAGGCTCTTCTCCCTACCTGGCTAAACTCCAGTCATGAGAGGTTTCTATTTGAATAGCTGAACTCTGTGTTGGAAGGCGACCAGAGGATCTTCATGCACTCACTCTGCTGGTTCCCTTCCTGGCCCTCTGGCTGCTCCTTCTCTGTCTCCTGCTCTTCCACTTCAGGCTTTTCAATTGTGGAGTTCCAGGGAGCTCCATCCAGAGTTGTTCCACTCTAAGCTCTTGTCCTGAACCATCTCATTTACTCCCACCTACTTAATTACCACCAGTCTGTATGTTCACTACTCTTAAATTTGCATGTCTAGGCTAGACCATGTTATGCCCATGAGCTGTGATTCTGATCTCTTGACAACTTGACCTAGATAACTTTCAGATGACTTTAACCCACCCTAACTAAAATGGAAAACATTCATGTCTTTTATTCCCAAATCTGCTGCTCCTCAGTATATGTTTTCTGTGCTTTACCAGTAATTCACAGCCAATCCCCCAGGACCTCAGAGAAGACAAGTAGCCATCACTGGGGACCACCTCCTCCTTCCCCCCCTCCCCCACTTACCCTGCTGCTCCCCAGTCTCTCTCCAATGTATTCTCAGCACCCTAGACAGTGATCTTAAATGTTAATCTGAGACATCCTCCCACAGAAAACCCACCAAAGTCTTCTCCTGGCTCCTAAAATAAGGTCTCCAGGTAATGTGGCTGACAAGGTCCCTCATGTCCCCACCTGTCTGTGCAGGCTCATCTATGCCTTTCCCCTCCTTGCCCACCACACTCCAGCTGCGATGACCTCTCATAGGTTTTATTTCAGACACGGCACATGCTCTTCGTTCCAGCTAGTGAGGCTCCCTGACTCCACATCACTCAGTACCTCTTCCCTCTCTTCCACTATCTATCTAGATCTTTCCCGTTTCTCTGTATTTGGCTTCTTTGCAATGCATTTTTAATGAAAGCTATGGTTGTGCATGGTTTAAGAGTTAAACTGTTCTTTGTGGTTTTAAACCCTAAGTCCCCAGTTCTCCAAACTACCCTCACCATTTTCTGCTCCCTAGGAGCAATTACTTTCATCAGTGTTAGCTGATTCTTTTGGTAACATTTACCTTATTTCACTAAATAATACACTGCTTGTTACTTCTTTATTTTCCTATTATAGGCATTATCTATGGATTTCTCACAACCAATCCCTACCATACTCTTGGCCACTTCCTGTGTCCCTATTCTTCCAACAGAAGTTACGATTTCAGTGAGATGACTGTGCAGTGTGTACATAGCTATTCTGCTATTCAGAGCTGAGTTGTACAGTATATTAGGCTTTTCCCCCCTAGAATTAACCATTGCCTTTTTGGAGACAGGCAGGGGCCTATATATTGTCTATATATTTACCTCTGATTGTCCCCAGTTCTTCTCCACCTACATTAATATTGTTCAATAAAATCAAGCATACTAGGTATTCTAATAATTTTATCTCCTGGAAGAATCTTTCCCAGAAACTTTCTGACCTAATGTATTTTGGATCTGAGTCAGTTTGGGTCACCCAGGAAGCAGAGACCAAGACAATATTTGAAGAGAAAGAGACTTATTAGGAGACATACCTGTGGATAGAGTTAGAGGCAAGGGAGCAGGAGGAGGGAGAGAGAGCCTACAGACTAGGATGCAGGTCTGACACTTGGGAGGAAAGAGGAGAGGGAAGGGAGATGGGGTGGCAAGAGCCTCAGATGTGGAACAGTTCTGAGAAAACCTCTGCATGGCCACAGGGAGCCTCACTAGAGGATCCCACCTTGGGCAGAAGTGACCTGCTCCAGTACCGCTGCCATGCTCGAGTGTTGGCTGGGAGCAGCATGGTGAGAGCATGGTACAGCACAGCAGCTGGAGGCTGTCACTCACTGCTCTCCTTCCAACAGGTTCTTTCCTGAAGGGAGAGCTGAGGGGTTCCCCTGTGTCGTCACTGACTAGTTGATCACCAGGTCTTCTGCTCAGATCTGTGCCTGCTGCTCCATAGAGTCACAGAATGAGGCCAGAGGTCTGGAATGTGCCTTCACTACCCATCCTGGTTTCCACAGCTCTCCTCTACCTACTGGCTTTTCCATTTTGGAAGACTTCACAGCTTCATGAGAAAGAGTGTATGGGAGGCAAAGTTTTTGAGAACTTGCATCTCTGAAAATGTCTTTATTTTACTCTCATGCTTAATTGATAATTGGTTAAGTATAGGAGTCTAGATGGGAAATAATTTCCCTTCAAAATTTTGCTCTTTTCTATTTGCTTCTACTTCCTAGTATTGTTCTACAGTTTTAAAGTCATTCCAATTCTTGATCCTTGACTCCAGTATTCTAAAACGTCATCGTCATGTGTCTTAGCCCATTATTCTGGAATCCTGGGCCTCTTAATTTGGAAACTCATTTTCAGCTTTTGGAAATTTAAAAGCATAATTTATTTAATGTTACTCCCCCATTTATCTTCTTGTTAGCTTTTTCTGAACTCTTTAGTTAGATACTCTAATTTTCTGGTGTTTCTTTTCCTCCTATTTTTCCTTTATAATTTCTGGGATATTTAATCAATTTTAAACCGTAAAACCTTCCAGAGATTAAAACTTCTCTTCCTGTTACATTTTAATATTAAATCACATGAGTTCTTCTCAAAAGAACCTCTGAAAATTTTGTTCTTATTTCATGAATAGACTATCTTCCCTTATTTTGTTTCGAAGAAATTATTGATAGTTTATTTTTTAAGTTTTCTTCTCTTTACCTTTATGTTTTTATTCTTGGTTAGCTTGCTTTGACCTCTGTTTTACTATTAAAAGGCATTTTCACTTGTTTACCAATCCTTGGCTGTCCATTCATATTTAGCAGTTAGGTGCTCAAAGCTGATCAGCAATGTTGGACATACAGAGTAGTTTTTAATAGTGGGAAGCACTTTAGAATGATCTGGATGGGTTGTTTTATTGGGAAAAACTCAATATTTGTATTAATATTTGTGTCTTTAAGTCTTTCCTTTGGCAGTAGATTTTGGATTTTCTGATCTCCTGTCCTGATGGTATAAACCTGGCTGTCAGCCTTCGGGGACTGGAGGATGGAAGATGGTTGGCGTCTCAACATTCAGTATGTCTTCACTTTACCCTTCTTTTCTTGGAGCCTAAACATCACTCTTGATTATGCTTGATTTCCCTGGTCCAGAACCTTCTATTTTGTTCTTTCCAGAGGATAAACCTCCAGTCTTATAGGGTCAGGTAGTCTTAGGAGTGAGGGAGCAGATATGGAGGTCTGACTGCTATTTATGCAGACATTTAACCAAATGTCCAGTTTTTGGTCCTTCCAGAAGTATCAGGTGATACCATTTCTTCAGCATTTTGGAGGTCTGCAGTTTCTTATCAGGTTTTTTTCTTGACGTTTCCCAATCCTGGGTCAGTGTTCAATTTTCTTGGTTCTACTAAATCAGTTACTATATGTCTTTCTTCTTCCCAGTTCCTACTACCCTGCCTTTTTTTTCTGTTTTCTGGTCTTTATGGTGTATGCCTTTAAAATCCTTTTTGTCATATTTCTAATGCTTCAGGAGAGTGTGCTCAGCCCACTGTCTTTAACTGGAAGGCAGCCATAATGGACTCTTTTGGCACAGTTAACCTCTCCTCTGTAATAATAACTTAAATCTCTTCAAAATTTATCTTAAATGCAAATCAAATCCTTATGCATTAAATTTTTTAATTAAAATTTTTATTTAATGTTTTGATATGCATGTAGGTTTTATTTTCTATCAATTTCACTTCACGATAGTAAAGGAGATATTCAATATAAGGTTGAGAACCACTGAACTAGAGTATGTACAAAATGCTGTATTTATTATGCTCTGCCACTGCACGAGCACACCTTAGGCTAAGCATTGTTAAACAGACAGATGATTCAGCAAATAATTATTCATAACCATTTAATCTTCAGCCTGGAATCCTTCTTTAATGGCTGTGAAAAATTACAAGTTCCATATTCCTACTTCCTCATATGTTATCAGTTCTTGTTTTTCTTTTAAGCATAGACCAGACACATGTCATATGACAGTCTGTGTTCATGGCGTTAGGTTGCTTAAATGCATAAAGTACACAAAGCCAGTGTGCTGTGGTGTATACTTTGTTTAAGAGCCAGGTTTCATAATGGGATGGACGTGGCTTCAAACATTGACTTAGCTCTCTGAGAGGACTTGGGTCATCAGAATCTGACATGGAAAAGGGAGACAATAGGGTGCTAATTCATAGGGCTGCTGAGGGCTTTCTGCACAGTAATGCATGTCAAGCACTGAGCATGGAACTTAGACAGAGTAAGCAATGGGTAATTCTCTCACTGTCATAGAAGAGCAGTTAACAATATGGACTCTGGGATGGACAGCATGGGTTTGGATCCTGGCTGCTTCACTCATGGCTTTGTGACTTGGGAAGTTATTTAACCTCTCCATGATGTGACTGGAAACTTCATTCTGGTCCCTTCGCAGCAGAGGTGCATCTGGTGTATATGTTTTTGTTGAGTCATTAGAGCTCTGCTCTTCAAAACAAACAAGATCTAGACTGTTACTTAACAGTGTATTTTAAAAATAAATTTGTGGTCAGTGTTGTCTAAACTTCAGGATAGAATCTAAAGTCCAAATCCTCATTAAATGTTTATTGGCCCTTAAAGTATCCACCAGAGAAGAGGTCCGCAGTTCTTGAGAACCAGAGCACTGTAGTGAGAGTGAGGGTTTACTAAGCTCAGGTGAGAAAAATGTCCAGTTAGGTCCTTTGGAATAGCAAAACTGAAATTTAGGTTTTCAATATATTTTTGGAAGTGGAGGAGTGAGGTTGGGATAGCCTTGACATTTCATTTTAAGGAATTCAGCAAAGAATGACTCTCGAAAGACTGAAAGCAAGGACCAATGAAACAAACAAGCTCATGCCACTTGTAAACAAGGTTCATTATCATTTGTAGACTTTTCAGCAGCCCCTTCCTGCTTTGATTCCCCCACCTACCCCACCATCTTCCTGGGCAGCTAGAACGGAAGATAACTCATCTTAACTTAGACCCTTCCCAGAGGAGAAACTACATTTTATCTGCCTCATTGGAACTGGTAATTGTCCTGTAGCTTAAAAAATATCTCCCAGTACTAGATTTTTCTGGCTTATATCTGGGAAAAAGCTAACTCAAAAAAGTACATTAAAAATCATGACTTGGCAAGGATTTCTGAGAAGGCTGACTGAATATTTAGCCTTTACTTTAAAAAATAACCATGACTTTTTAAAGGACTCTTTTTGGTTAAATCTACAATATAGGAAATCATTCCCTAGAACACATTAAATCTTAAATTGCTTTAAAATGTGCTCATGGTAGATGTTTGATTGTCTGGAAATCTGTTTTAAGTATTTCATGCAAAGTAATTCAAGGAAGCCCATCTTAATTAGCGTAAGTAAAGTACACTTTATTCCTTTAGTCAACTGAAAAAATTAATACAAGCATTGTTTCTCAGTGTGCAGAAATAGTGTTTTATTAAAAGAGTGACTTAAATATTTTGATTGAGAGGCATCAACATGTAAGACTTGGTTGGGAGGCTTTGCAAGAGTTTGTAGGAGTGAAGCCGGCAGGAACACTACAGCTTTCTCTCACTCTCTGGGCACAAGCAGAAAG